>NC_059073.1:171764667-172074667 GCF_020497125.1 Mauremys mutica
AGTTCACTGAGTGAGTGAGGGTAAACTGTGAGAACCAACACTGGAGATAAAGGGAATTGAAAAAAAGAGTATGAGAGAGCACTGAGGCGGCTCTCTTGCCCTAATCTGAGAGTTTGTTTTTCTTGATTATTCCAGAAACTGAAATTCTAAAGAGGGGAGCAAACAGTAACAGAAGCTTTGGAATAACTATATAAAAGAAAATATATGTTTTCTTCATCTTCCCAAAGAGACAATAAGACTAAGTGTGAGATGTTTAAAAAAGAAATCCCTTGTTCCTTTAAACAAATAATAGCTCAGATTTCTGTGAATAAGATGGTTGCATTGGAAAATCCATCTCCACAACCTTAAGAGTTACAGCACTACTGAATGTGCAATATTGATAATAAATTATCTTTTTTCTCTGGAAATTGTGAGAAATGAATGCAAAATTCTCTTAATATATTGTGCTTCAGAAAGGTGCTTGACATTTTAAAAATCATGTTTGGTATAGTAATTTACTGCTCATATAAACTGCCAGCAAATTACTGCCCCTTTGGAGCAATTGGGGAGCAGAGAGAAATTTGTGGCTCCCACCGTGACAATTCCTTCCCTGAACTGCTCCTAGGACAGGATAGCAACCTCCCAGTCCCTTACTATGAACTAGATCCTTGGGACACATTCTAACCCAATAAAAATCAGCTCTATTTTCATCAAGATAGTTGTGCTAAAAGAGGAATTTGAAAAAGAAATGTCTACTTAAATACCCATTTCCTGCCCCTCAAAAGCACTATTATGTTGCAAAATCTACATGTAATTTCTTTTGTGGATGAGAAATGGTGATTATGAGTGAGAAATGGCTCTTATTTTCCCAGTAATTAAGATACTTACCTGAAGAAAGTACCAATACATAGCTGAATGAAAAGCTATCCATTTAGTGGAGGATGCCAGCAAACTATACAACAGGCAGAAGTTCTTCTTCTTCTTTTAGTTTAAAATCAAGTTGAACTTCGTTATAATCAATTAACTTTGTGAAAAAAAAATTAATTTGCTGTAAATCAAAGTGCATTATATGCCTGCCACTCGTACCCCTGTAGGCCTGAGTGTTTAGCTGATATTTTGGGTGTTGTGGGTTGTTTTTCTGTTAGGATGAATAATTGAGGACAGACTAGTCATGTGTTTCTTTGCTGCAATCCTGTATATTTACAAAAAATGTACAAAGTCCTGTTTCGCAGAACAGAATAGGAATCAAACAACAGGAGACAGTTTCTTTGCTCACAGTTAGAAGCCTCCAGCTAGCAATTTCTTAAGTTAACTCCTGTGTTTACAAAATGGCAGAAGCACCAAATACAATTATTTTGCAATGTGAAATCATCATTCCTATGTCTTATATCTCATAAAGCAGCATTTGCTTGGATTTAGGCCATGTAGAATGATGTCAGGAATTACATCAAGTTAGAAAAAATGCAATAAGAAAAAATAAAGAACTACGCAAACCTTCACACAACATTTTGGCTAACTCAAAACTTGAACAGATTTTGTTCAGAGACAAAACTTATATTGATATATCTGGCTAAATGTCTTTGAATTGTTTGGTTTTAATTTTTTCATACAATCCACATTTCTGTTTTTAGCTGTGAATGAAAGCAGAAACATATCATTATAGTATCCTTATTTAAGCCAAAAATAGGAAGTACCAACCTTAAAACAGCTCTATTCTTATAATATTTCCAGTTCCAAGAATTTTAGATAAGTTTGACATAAGCCTAATATAAGCAACCAAATTTATAATGCTTAACTTTTTGAGCTTTTTTCAGACATGTGACCAGTAGTAGACTGCTGTTCACATGTTACATATCCTTTAGAGAAAGTGCTCACAAGCCTCAAAATTTGATATAAGATACTCTCTTAACCTGATTAAAATGTGCTTATACAGAGGTTGTACCAGTTCAGCTAAAGCAGTTTGGTTAAATGGATGCAATAATTAGCAGTCTGGAATATCAACAAAGCACACATTAAATTAATTAAGAACTGGCTAACTGACAGATCCCAAAAAGTAGTTGTCAGTGGGGAATCATCATTGGATGGGGGTTATTCTGGTGGGGCTCTGTAGGGATTAGTTCTAGGCCTTATGCTTTTCAATATTTTCATTAATGATTTGGAAGTGATTAAACCTGATGTAAGGGCTCCACAGACAACTCTTCCTGCATAGGGAAATTCTCTGATGGTATGAAGGTGCCATAGCATCTCCTACCTCCATTCTATTTGGCTTCTGGCACAGGAGATGTGGCTAGGCAAGAGGTTGTCACCCAGGTGCCAGTGCATCGGGTTGATCTTTGACTTCAGTACCAGTCTGTTATGCAGACTGTTGTAAACTGCAACATTGCTAGAACTCTTCCTGTAATGGCCAAAGATGTGGACTGGGAGATTTTTCAGCTTTTAATTGAAGAGGTTGGGATGTTGAATACTTAACAAAATAGATTTTCTTAAAACTGTCTGCTATACATTCATATAAAATAGGTGTTAGCAAAAATATACAAAAACCATGAAGTTTGAAACAGCTTGAATAAATATCACTTCCCCTTCTAGCACATCTGGTTCTATCTAATTTTCTCGGTGATATCTTATGCTTAGTCTACACTAGGAGGGTTTTGCAGGTTTAACTGTACTGCTGTACTTAAAGTTGGTATAGTGAAATAGCAAAATTTTCCTAATATAGACACAGTCATATCAGTATAAAATTGCTTATACCAATACAGATTATCCCAATTCCCTGACCAGCATAAGCTATCAAAGTATAAGCATTTTTATATTGAAATACCTGTGTCTACACTTGGGCTTTTACTGGCATAGCTATGTTGGTAAATCCCCACTCCCAACTCACTGCCAGCAAAACTTTCTAGTGTAGGCTTGCCCTTAATCACACTCTTTATCCACCTGTCCATAGACTCTTCTAGGAAAAATGGAGTAGCCAAGACCCTAAATTACCAATAGAAGATCATAAAAAAGAACATTTTGGGGCCTGATTTATACATCAAAAAGAAGCAGAAAACCAAAAGGCACAAATCAGTTTTATTTTTATACTTTTTGGGTGCAATAAGACTCTACTGAATTACATGAACCACCTGATAATTCTGTTTTCAGTTTCAAACTCACAGCTTAGATCTGTGTCTGTTTTACTTACCAATATTGTACTGTTGTACTAATATTTTCTAAGGTTTGCTGCTAACGGAAGTTCTTACTTGTCTTAGATTTAAAATTCCTAAATTATAGTTTACACTTATAGTATGATATTTATTTATTCCTTTTTATGCATTTAGCAATACACCATCTGTTAAAGTTACTCAGTGCACGAACATATGGATGTCAGGACTGTTGGGCCTGATCTAGTGTCCAGTGAAATCAGTGGATCAGACCCTACATAGTAATGTCTGATAGGAGAAAGCATAATATCAATTAATCTAGAAGATGGCTAAGGCATTTCTAAATGCACCATAATTAATATTCAACAGAAAACAAATTCATCTGAAGAAAAAAAAAAGAAAGAAAGAAACACCAGATATGGCATTAGGAAGGACTGCTTAAAGGTGTGAAATGGTTTATATATGTATGTTGGTATAAATGGAAAAATGGGGATACAACCACCTAAGCATGCACAAAGTGAAAAAAAATAAGGACTAGAAAAGAAAATTGGAGTAAGTTAATTCTAGGCAAAGAGGTTGGGGAGGGGGAGCGTTTTATAAATATCAAAGGAAAAGAAGTCCTGGAGAGAAAGTAGGCTATTAGTAATGACGTGGGGGATTAAGTTAATGATAACTCATAAATGACTGAAATACTGAAACTTCTTTATAAAATCTGTCTTCAACAAGAAAAATAAAGAAATGTGCCTAATTAGGAAGTGAAAATTCAGGATTTGTATCATTATGATGCTAATATATTAAGATCAACTTGATGTGAGGAAGATGGACTAGATAATTTAATAGGCTTTTCTATCTCTAAATGCTATGAGTCTATGACCAGAAAAAATATCTATTGCCAAAGGTCAGATAAGAGAATATTTGGGAAACTTAAGGATGTACAAATCAGCTGCTCTAGACAGTGAATGCTTTCTAGATATTAGGGAATTAGCATATGATTGTATTGTTCATACACATTGACAATGACCTTTGAAATGTCATAGAAAACTAGGTAGATGCTGGAAACATGAAGTAGATCAAATGTAATACTGATCTTCAGAAAAGAAAGAAGAGTGACCGTGAGAAATACCATCAGGAGGGTTGGATAGTACCAGGCAATGGCTAGCTAGGATAACATTTGAAACATACCAGAGTGGTTCAGGAGCCTAAGACCCAGATCCACAAGGGTGCTTAGGTGCTCAAACCACAGATTTAACATCCCAGTTTATGTCTCAGTTTTAGGTACCACTATGATCCAGAAAACTTCTGCTCAGCTGCTGCCTAACCCAGTCAGCGACTAAATTCACTTGGTGCCTAAGTTTTTGCAGTAAATGTTCATTAAGTGCCTATGTGTCTGCCTCTGAGCATGCACCCTGATGTATCCTTGTAGGTACCTGAGAACCTACTTCCCACCTAAACTCCACAGTGATCCACAAACTGCAGGAAGATAGGCGCTCCACCACCGAAGTTGCATGTGTGGCCCAATCTGAGGTATGCTTAGAGGCCACCTAACTCCATACAAAGCAGCCGAAGAAGTCCGTGACCCTCCCTTATAACCTTTAGCCCAGAGATTAGGGTACTCAATAGGAATGTGGGAGACCCCTGGTTCAAGTTCCCCCACCCCGTTTGATAAGAAGGGATTACAGTTCATATGTTTCCTTCATAAAGCCATTCCCTGGGATGGCAGAGTCACCAGTATGAATGCTGCATGGAATTACTAAAGATCCACTGAGAATGTTGGAAAATGATGAAGCAATTCTTGCTGTTCTGTCTATTTTACATAAGAAATGTTATCTGTAAGAATAGAAACATCTTCCTAATTAACAAATGTACAACAAGGAGTGGGGGGTTGAGAAGGGGAGTGTTAGGTTAAATAAAGGGATGCATTCAACTGGTGTATGGAAAAAAAAACAATGTGAAGTGAAACTATTTAAGTTGAACCTTGTCAAAATATGAAGAATGAAGTGTCAGTAAGGCCTGGTTAAGTATTTGATTGACAGTTGCAGAGGCCTTAACATATGAAATGATCTTGCCAACCTTATTAGTAAAGTGAAAGAAACAACCAGGAACTGATACAAAGGTATGTACAGTTATTTGCACACATGATTTCATCCAACAGTTGTATCTCGTTGAACCAAGCTAATGAATTAATTGACTTTATATTGCTGCATAGAACTACTAAGCAAGTACAGAATCATCAAAGGATATGAAGAGACTTTACAGAGAGACTTTCTTCTAATGTCAAAACGGGCTGTTTTGCAGACAGTTATAAGTGTTGACAAAGAAACTGCCATTTGGGAAAGAACACGGAGTCATGCAAAATGGATGAAGATACATGGTAAGGAAATGGAGAGCAACCTGCTGAAGTAGGTTGTTAATTGGAGCTAAACCGGCAGATGTTCAATGGATGCTATGACAAAAGAGTCTTGCACAAACTGCTGTGGCCTAATGTGTCTTGCACAAATGGGGAAACCATAAGATATTTGCCCATGAAGATTCGTGGACCAAGAGTCTTGCAAACAAGAACCACAAGAGACCATGAACAACTACAAAAATAGTCACAAAGGAGACACCTCATTTTTTCATCGGGTGATGAAAAGGGGCATGATTTTTATTCTATGTGGACATTTCAAACCTTTGACAGAAGAATAGGTCATTTTCTGTTTGGTTCACATTAATCTTGACAAAAAGAATAACCATGCTTCCCAGACCACCCGGTTTGTTCTGTTGAGCACATGACTCCTTGCAATCAAAACATCTGGACAAGAGAGACATAGGGACAACCAGCTGGCCACTGAGGGTGCCCTGTCAGGTAACATCTACATTTTGTCAGAGACAAACATGCTATTAATTCTTTTTATTGGGGTCCAATTTAGGGAGCCCTCTGTGAAACCAAGAAAGAGAACAAGAATACAGCTGTCATAACACCTTGAATGAAAACTGCCTAAATTAATTTTTTATCTCAATAAACTGGCCATTGCAACTGTGAAGCTAAGATGGAGAATGCATCTTTATGTTGTTTCCCTCGGATTAGAAATCAAAACATTTTTTTTTACATTTATTTTGTTAACCCAAATAACGACTTGGTTATTTTTAGCTAATTGCTTCTCAGAAAATACACACCTGAGTTTAATTCCTGTAAATGACTTAAATGTATAATGTGTACTTGTATTTCACTAACAAGTTTAACTTTGGGTGTTTAGAAATAACAAGTAAATTAGTAACTGAAAGTGCAGAGGCTTGAGAAACTCATTAGGTAACTAAGTGAAGTAGTATTTGTAACAGAGAAAAAGACAGTTGAAACCCTGAATATTTCAGACAGATCAGCCTAGAAACTGCACATGTTTTTGGGGAAAGAGAAATTAATAGCTTCTTAGACAAAAAGAGGAAGAATTTTTGAATTGTGTTCTAAGCTATAGATTTCTACCATTGTTTGAACATTTGGTTCAAATAGTTTAAGAGCCAATGCTACAGGTGAAATGTCAAAGAAGTTAGACTAGAATAGCTTCAGATCATACCTGGCACATTATATAACTGGGGGTTTAAGTGTGATCATGTTGTTTATATACATGGGGGAAAGCTTGGCTCTGACTATCACCTGGGTAAGTACTTTTGAGTTTCATGGGCATTTTTACTAATTAAGAAACTTGGCTAAATTTCCAAATTCCAGTTTTAAGAGTTATTAGTTTGAATTGCCATGGTCAGTCCCATAATTTAATTGCATTTAAGCTTGATTAGTAATAAATAAGAACCTATATTAAAAAGTCCTTGCTTCCCATGTTGTGCCATAATCACCTTCCCTATAAAACTATAATAACTGTCCCTTTGAAATAAGAATATGACATAAAATCAATTTATTTGATTTATTTACTCTTGATAGGTTTTAATATCCCATGCTTAACATATTATTTTAAATGTAAACTACCATCTAATCATCCTAACTTTGCTTTTTGTAATTTCTAACTTTATTTTAAATTCTATGTTTGGCTAATAAAACTTAGAAATTGACAATAACTCTCTAGGCTGTACTTTTGCTAAGGAACAAAGATCCAAAGAACTGTGCGAAACATGAAATAGGTAATTGGTTAATTACAATTATTAAACAAATGTGTATTTGTAATGTACCTTTCTTATACTCCTTTAAGCCTTGACTCCCAGACTGACAATAGAAACAAATGAATTTTATTAATGTTGTATTTGAATCCAGACCTCATTGGTATCCAGTCTAAATAAACCTGTAAATAAAAGTATTTCTAAATGTATGGCAGTTTATTTTCATTCTGTGCATTACAATAAAGAATTAGAATAGTTTTGCCATAATTTTTTCCCAAGCAAGAAATGGGAAGCCAAAGGAGCCAATATGACTAAAATTTTAATATGATGGAAAAAAATAAATAGAAAGTTATTCAGCTTTAAGAAACTGGGAAATTATTAGTTGCTTCCTTGCAGCTGGTTGCTGTGTTGAGTCAGATATCAATCCATATTGAAAGGAGTAGCACCCTCAATTGCAAATATTTGACTCTTCATGTCAGCTCAGAGATCTTTCATAGGGATTAATAGCTGTACCAAGTGGCTCTCTCAGCATTAGAATGCTTTTCACATGAACCTTTTCTCCAGTGGTTTTTGAGAGCTAAGCATGCTTGTTGATTGGCTTGGAGCTCTGAAACCAGGCACTGAAACACATTGCCCACTAAGGACCAAAATCCCCAAGTTATTTATATTTCAAACTCAATTTTGCTGATGTGTAGGTCTAATACGAGTGACTTTCTAGTGCTTTGCTGATTCTATATAGGCAGCCCTTCTGAAAATCTTGTTTGACACTAGAATAAAATAAAAAAATCTCATTTGTAAGACTAAGGAATATCTTTTTCACAGAAATAAAAAGCAATATTAAAACATTTGGAGCTATTGTGTAGAAAATGTAATGTAAATATACCAGGATTTACAATCTCTTCATGCCGCTTATCTTTTTGTCTCCTTAGTTTTGTATATCCAATTATTTGTAGGCAAAACTGAAGAAAAGAGGATATTTAGGTTTCTGATAATCACATTATTTTTAACGTGCTTTTTTTTTTTACTATAGAACTGTGACATACTGAAGTAATAACATTTTCTGTTCTTTTGTAAATACTAAGTTCTGTTGAAGGCAAAACTGGATGATCTTGTTTTAGTCTGGTAACTAAGGGCTTAAGTTGGGAAAGTCAGAGATGTGTTTTCATGTGCATTAGTCTGATACCTTCATTTTGCTATGAAAGACTGCGTGTACTGTATAGAACCTTCAGTAAAACGTTTATTCTGAAGCAAAACTTCGTGCCAGATGTCAGAATCTGCCGTGAAATAGTGGAATTAATTGGGCTCAAATGACACCTTATTCAATATGATAAAAATTACATATATATTTGCACTGATGATTCATTTCATATATGATGGTTCCCATTAAAAAGTGAGCATTTGCCAACAGTTATCACATAGTGGTGTCTCAGATTCTACACTTTTCCCCAATATTTAGAATAGGAAATAACTGTAGTATCTGTTGACAAAGGTTGATTTTTTTCTTGCTAAAACCAAAAATAGAGCTGTATTGAAAGCTGCATAGTCTGTAGAACAGAGGTGGGCAAACTATGGCCCAGAGGCCACATTCGGCCCTCCATTTTAATCTGGC
Source organism: Mauremys mutica (assembly GCF_020497125.1). Lineage (NCBI taxonomy): Eukaryota > Metazoa > Chordata > Testudines > Geoemydidae > Mauremys > Mauremys mutica. The sequence goes on from NC_059073.1 coordinate 171,773,482, forward strand.
CCTTGAGTCCCGCCAGGAAGTGGAGTCTGGGTCTTGCCCTGCACCGGCGCTCCAGCCAGGGAGTGGGGTTGGGGTCCTGCTCCACTCCTTACAGCTCCCGGAAGCAGCGGCACATCCCCGCTCCAGCTCCTATGCGTAGGAGCAGTTAGGGGGCTCTGCACACTGGCCCCACCACAAGCGCCGCCCCCCGCAGCACCCATTGACCAGGAACTGCAGCCAGTAGGAGCTGCAGGGGCAGTGCCTGCAGACAGGGCAGCGCACAATGCCGCTTGGCTGCACCTCCACCCAGGAGGCAGAGGGGGGACATGTTGCTGTTTCTGGGAGCATAAGCCCCACCCAGAGCCTTCCACCCTGACTCCCTCCCGTACCCCAAAACCCTGCCCCAGCCCTGATCCCCCTCCTGCCCTCCGAACCCCTCAGTCCCAGCCCGGAGCACCCTCTTGCACCCCCAACCCCTCATCCCTAGCCCCACCCCAGAGCCCATACCCCCAGCTGGAGCCCTCCCGGACCCCAATGCCCAATTTTGTGAGCATTCATGGCCCACCATACAATTTCCATACCCAGATGTGGATCTTAGGCCAAAACGTTTGCCCACCCGTGTATTAATCTGTTCCTGCAAGGTAAATGGGGGCACGCCCTAAAGGAACTACTTGGGTTTGTTAGGGTTCCCTTCTAGAAAACTCCCCAGAATAGCTTGGACCAGTTACCTCTGGGAGGACAAGGATACAGCCTTCCAGTAAAAATGATTGACACACAGGCAGTACTTTTCCAAAACAAAGTTTATTTTATTTAGTGTATTCCCCAATATAATAATCTAAACAGTAATCTCTTTTACTGGTACAGTTCTTGGATACAGGCTAAAAGTACCCAATCCATAATAACATACAACACTAAATCGTTAACACTATGCATGCAGTGATCAATCACCTGCAGTTTGCTGACAGCAATCCTTATACCTTAAATTCTCTACATGTAAATAAACATATCATTCATAACACATATACACATCTTTATTAACTCAGACACACATATAGATACACATTAATCTTATCATTATTTTATAATTACAACTATAGTTAGCATGCTCTCTTTCTCTGTTGCTTCTATCCCTTCTCCTCCATCAATGTGCTGCTGCAGGTGCTGCTGCTGCAGGTGCTGCTGCTTGTTTGATCTGCTGCAACAATTGCACCACCCAGATTCTGACCTGACTTGACCTCCTGAATTTTCTAATCTCCTCCCAGCCTTCCCTAAAAATCCTTTCTGGCACACTTCTTTTTATATATTCTTGTCAGCCATCAGACCCTTATTCTATTGGCTACTTTTTCAAGCCGTTCTTTATTATCTAATCATAATTGTTTGCTGAGTCATTGTTGTTTACTATTTCTGATCATTGTGGAATGTACTGAATATTATGGTCTGTTGAATATTATAATCTGTAGCCAAAAATTATGGTCCGTTTAGTATTATGGTCTGTCTAATATTATGGTTTGTAGTATTGTGGTCTGTAACCTTTAGCCTATATTTACACTGAGCATGCTTAGTTGACCTACTTAGGTGATCTTTGGCCTTCTTTTGTTCTGAGAATGCTCTGCTTTTTACCTCAACCTTTCAATGCACATGTACACATTGCCATTGTCAATTTATGTTCCTTAATATTATGGCCTGCTATTGTCATCCTATTTCCTGCCAATTTAGTTAATCTTATTTAATTTTCCCCTTATTTTCAGCTAGTGGTGGTGAAATGGTAAAATGATGCTTTAGTGCTGTGCTTAAAGAGTAGAGTGGAGTTGTCTTAAAATCTTCTGTAAGACTCCGAGAGCAGCTGCCTGGTCTGCCAACCATACCTGGGAACTGATCAATATGTGGTCAGAGTACACTGTCTTCCATGACTTCACCTGGAGTAGCAGGAACATTCATCTGTACTGGGAAATTTCAAGGAGACTGGAGCAGGTAGGCACTAAATGGACTCCAGCCCAGTGCTAGGAACACATAAAACCCTTGAAGCTCCTGTACAGGAGGGCAAAAGACTTCAACAATTACTCCAGTAGGAATCATCAGACATGCTTCTATGCTGTCAAGAGCTCTGAGTACAGATCCTGAAGTGACTCAAACCCCCCATCAACTTAATTATCAGATGGGATGACCATGAAAGCCAGGGCACGGAGGTAAGCAAGAACCATAGAGGATGCCCCAGAGGACATGAAGAATAAGGAGCACCTGATTCTGCACCTCTACCAGTGGGAGCTGGTTGAGAAACCCCCTTGCCAAACTTGAGGAGGAACCTAAGCCAGAGCAGGAACCAGCACTTGAGGCTGGTAAGTTACAATGGACCCCTACATTTCCTGCCAATATCCTCTCTTGCTCTGGTGCTACATTCCTGATTCTAAGCCCATCCCCTAGCTCTGCTGCACCTCACAATGGTTCCCAGAGAAAGATACAGATATAAATCAGTAATTTTATTGATTTCCCATGAACCACTATTTTGTATTTGTCAGAAGCTATAACACAGATTATTAAGGAACAATTCTTATGCCCTTGTGTCTGTGCATTTTTCAGCCAGCATGCAGGCAGTGAAGGTCCAGGGGCCGCACAGACCAGAGGAAGGAACAGGGCTGGTTTAGAAAGGTCCTGGTTGGGGGAGAGACAGTTGAAATAAACATTTATATAAGAACATAATAACGGCCATACTGGGTCAGACCAAAGGTCCATCTATCCTAGTATCCTGTCTTCTGACTGTGGCCAATGCCAGGTGCTTCTGAGGGAATGAACAGAACAGGGATGCCATCCCTGCCCATCATGGCTAATAGCCATTGATGGACCTATCCTCCATAAACTTATCTAGTTCTTTTTTGAACCCTGATATAGTCTTGGCCTTCACAACATCCTCTGGCAAGGAGTTACACAGGTTGACTATGTGTTGTGTTTAGTTGCTAGCTCAGTGGTTTGAGCATTGGGCTGCTAAACCTAGGGTTATGAGTTCAATCTTTGAGGGGGCCATTTAGGAATCTGGGGCAAAAATCTGTTTTGCGATTAGTCCTGCTTTGAGCAGGGGGTTGGACTAGATGACCTCCTGAGGTCTCTTCCAACCCTGATATTCTATGATTGTCTAAAGTTAGTAGCAGTTGTGTTTTGTTCCTTGGAAGATCACACCGTTTTAGTGTTTCAGTGCTTCACTCTCCATCCCCCTAGACAAGACCAGATTTAGGGGCAGGTGACCCAGGTGATCACCTGAGTGCTGAGCTTGGGGGGCACGACTCAGAGTGATTCTTTTGTTGTTAGTGACAAAAGGGAAAATAGAATGTTTGAAGTAAAATGTTTTAGGTATTCCATATGTAGATTCATGTTTCACTAACCTCCTAGAATGTTCTGGACCTTTGTAGAATCTCATGGAACCTTCCAGACTTTCTCAGAACTACATTTTCCTTGAACCTACTAGAACATTGTCAGTCATGTCCTTGTGGGTATATAAGGGGTGGGGCGTCATCAGTCAATCAGTGAAATATAAGAACAAATTGAAGTGAAGTGAGAACCCAGCTGCGATAAGTTTCTATAAGCTTAGAGGAAACAAAATTTTTATTTGCGTATATATTGCATGAATAAATACAGTTTTACAGATCCTAGCATGCAAATGTATCATCTTATATGACAGGGATAAATCATGCATGGAAATCATGCATCAAAATCATGAAATGGCTCAAACGCCCATAAAAGTTTGGTATTCAAAAAACAAATGCAGGGGGCGGGGTGCTGAAGATACTCCTCGTCTGGGGAGCCATTTGGTTTGGGGTTGGCCCTGCCCACAGATCTTAATGTCCCCTTACAAATGGGAGCCACACAGAAGTGGGGGTTATATTAAAGGAGGGGGTTGGTCTGAGAAGGGGAAGGGAACACTTTGGTTACCCAAGGAAAAGTTAGTCACAGAAATCCTTTCTCCTTTGGAAGATTACAAAAACTGTTACTTTCCCTGTCTCTGGTGCCTGGCCTCTCCCTGCAACAAACCATGCTGTACAAACTGGTGAAAATGAGGGTGGGAGAAGGATTCTGTCTGGCAGTTGGAAAACACAGTGCAGTGACCCTTTGCTCTGGAGAGGCTAGGGCTTGTGGTGCTGATTTGAAACTTCAGGGAACCAAATAAAGTTGTGATTTGTCTCTTTCTTTTACTGTTGTTAAGCAGACATGGGCAGGATTTTCTAGTGATGCTGTGGGAGGGAAGGGCAGTGTTTGCGGTTCACTTCTCCCTTACAATGCAAACTCTGTATGCTAGCTGAGAATATAGTCAGTTTCCTGTTAAATCCCTCAGTCCTGTAAGTATACTTCAGCAAATTGTTGGTATAGCAGAAACTCCAGCTGGGTCTTGAGGTTCAATGACGGAGTAAATCTGCTTGGTTCACTTTCATCTCTGATCAAGCCCATCCATTCAGGGGTGACAATTGGCAGAAACTTCTCTCTGGCATAGATGTGTGGATCTCCTCCACAGGACTGGAAAACCACCTCTCTTTTCCATTCTGGCACCTTGAAAATGGTTGTGTTATCCAAATGTTTGCCAGCCTGTAAAGAAGAAATTGTAAACTGGTAACAGTCCCTGGAAGGAACTGCCACCCCTCACCCCCTCGAGACACTTACAATTTTTAAAAAAACATTAGTTCATATATCTTACAATTAGTAGACTCTGCTCCTGTCTCAGGGGCTGCAAAAGTGGCCTGAGAACCAAGGATCATATTAGAGTTGCATTCCTGGAGTATTTAAAAGTATCGATATTGTGGTCTTCCATAGCAAAATTGTATTATATAGAGGAATTTCTCAGCTTCTTTCAAAGGAAAAGAATATAATGATACTGTTGTCTTTGAATGGACAGGGCCTTCAGTTTCTAAGTGGGAAACCATTCCATTAGGAGGGCAGGAGCAGCACCCCAGAGACACCAGGAGAAAGATCTAGGGTAAGGATCTATAGGTCTTGAACCCAGGTCAACAGGAAATCTTTGCATCCCACCCACTATCCAATGGCTTGCTATTAACTAGTGGGCTGAGTGGTGAATGGAACCCTCACCCCACCAGAGGCACTGCCTGTATGTTTCCTGGCTGAAGGAGTTCCTGGCCCCACTGGTTTGTCCAACTGCACTATTTAAGCAAGAAGGAGGAACAGGCAGTTGTCTGTGCAACTAGATACGTTCCTGGCTGGCTGCTACTTTGGATCCTGCCTTCTTGCTTGAATCCTGCTTTCCTGATTTGTTCCTGGTTCTTGCCTTGTTCCTGATCCCTGTCTGTGGTCTCTAACTCCAACTCTGGCTCTGACCCTTGGTTTGACTCCCAACTATGGTGCTGGTTCTGTCCTTTGGCTTGACTCCTGCTCTGTCTATTAGGTCTGACTGCCCAGACCCTGTTCATGGTACCATGGAAGACCTGCTTGGGAATAGTTTGAAAAATATACTCAGGGTTTAAGGAGAATGCTGATGTTGCCATGCTCCAGGAGACACATCTGACAGAACCTGAAGCTTGTAAACTGAATAGAGATTGGATAGGTTTCTCAGTTTCTAGTTGCTTTAACTCTAAAATGAGAGGTGTTGCTATATTAATATATAAAAAGTTGAATGTTAGTATTCTGAGCACAAGGTCTGCCAGTGAGGGCAGATTTACTGTCCTCAAAGCTGAATTTGGCAATTCATGTATAATCATCTTTGCCAATTTTACTGGCCAAACCAGGATGAACCCAACTTTTAAGTAAATGTTTTATGAGTATAAATGACATGGGCCATCATCCTATTATTATAGCTGGAAACTTTAACGAAACTCTAAACACAATCCTTGATAAATCTTCTCCATATAAAAAACACGAATACTCACCAGGTACATACATACATACATGGTTGATTTAGGCTTACCATATATATGGAGATTGGGTAATCCTATGACCAGAGACTATAATGTTTTTCCCCCCTACAGCTCATTCAACATACTCAGGATTGGAGTATTTCTTAGTGTCACAAGAATTGATCAATTCTGTCACTGACTGTGGCATTGGTAGTATTGTTATATCTGACATGCTCCTAGAGCTCCCAGGATATGCATCCCCAACTAAAATGTGGCAGTTAAGTACCTCTCTGCTGTGTGATATCTCATTTGTTAAATTTATCTAGCAGGAGTTAGAACTTTTTAAAAAACAAATGCCACACTTTGGAACACTTATAAAGCTTCATCAGAGGCTGTATCATCTCTTATATCACCTTTAAAAAGAAATGGAGAGAACATATAATTGATACCCTTGCAAAGGAAATTAAGGTCTTGGATGTAGACTATGCTTCTGCCTCCTCCTCAGAGAAACTCAGAACCATCATCAATCTAAGATATGAAATCAACAAACTTCTGTCCCAAAAGGCTGAATTTGCTTTATTCTGTTTGAAGTAAAACTACTGGGAATCTGGTGAGAGAGCTGGCAAGCTGTTGGCGTACAGACTTAAACAAAAGGATAGCAGAAATAATATAGCTGCTATACACAGAAGAAGAAATAAATTAAATACAACAGTCAGATATTAATAAACAATTTCAACAGTTTTATTCAAAACTATATTTAACTGAAGAGAGACTCAGTTGATGCCCTAGATCACTTTTTTAGTGGATTGGCTCTGCCATAAATCAGATGCTCCTTTAGAAATCGTGGAACTGACTCAGGCTACAAAATAAATGAAAGTTGGAAAGACTACTGATGTAGATAGGTTCCCAATTGAAATTAGCACCTAGATTACTGAATATGTTCAAAGAGGCCACGAATGAGCAAACTCTCCCACCTACTCTAAGAGAAGTTGTAATTTCAGTTATTACTAAACCATAGAAAGACCTCTGACTATGTAGTAATTGCAGGCCAATTTCTTTAATCAATTGTGATATTAAAATTTTAGCTAAAGCTCTTGCAATGTGACTGGACAAAGTTCACTCTCACTTTATATACATATATGAGGTAGGTTTCCTTTGAAATAGACATGGCTCAGATGTGTGTCAACTGACTGCTGCTTTGAGAGATTCTAAAGAACCCATAGCTGTCATTACTTTAAATACCAAAAAAGACCTTTGACCGCATACCCTGGGACTATCTTTTTCATGTGTTAGCAAAATTCAGATTTGGTAAACAATTTATTGCTTGGATTAAGTTTTTATACTCTAATATGACTTTCGGCCCCATTTCTATTATAGAGAGGTACTAGGCAGGACTGCCCCCATTCTCTTTGATTTAGTTCTAGAACCTTTAGTCATTGCCATCTGAGTAAATCAACATATTCATGGTATCATGGTGGACCAAACAGAGCACCAAATTAGCTCTATACAGATGATGCACTTGTATTTGTTTCTAAACTCAAGATTACCACTTCTAACCTTCTAATTATTAATGAGTTTGGACTTCTCTCAAGATATAAAATTAATTGGAGTAAATCAGAAATCTTAGACATTAATAAATGCCAACAAAGGCCTTTTCTCACATTGGGGCTTTCAATGGCAATCCTCATGTATGAAATATTTAGGAATATTGATTCCCAGAAATATTCAGGACATTGCTAAGAAAAATATAGAACCAATTATTGCACAAGTGGCTAACGATTTGTGAGGTAAAATTAATATACTGGAAGTGAATGTTCTTCCCAGAATGTTGTATGCTCTAAGGGTCTCCCTATTTCTATTCTTCAAACTTATTTTAAGAAATTCAATAATATTGTCAGGATTTTCCTTTAGGGTGCAAGTAAGAAACCTAGACTGACTCTGAACAAATTACAGTCCCCCCTATTTCTGGGAGGATTTCATTTTCTCATCTTGGAAAATTCTCTCTCTTTTTTGTTAAGCCAGGCATCTTTGTGGCTGTTACATATGACCCCATAGACCCCACCTTGGGTTCAAATGAAATCAGAATTGGCATACCCACTCCCCTTTCAGGCATTGTAGGATCAAATTATTATTGATTTGATGGCTCCAGAGCTCCCACAATAACAGCTTTGAGGCAAGCTCAGTCTAACTTGGCTAGAAAGTTCTGCTACCATCCATTCTTCTATGTAGGGGCAGGCCTATGGAGCAATCCTATCATTAAAATTGGTGGCAAAAATTGGATGTGGAAGGAGTGGATGGACAGAGGAATTAGACTGCTTCACTACTAATTGGTGATAAATTTAAACCATTTGTAGATCTTCAGCAATAATTTATCTTACCCTGCCCCAGAGCATGGAAATATCTTCTGTTAAAGAATGTACTCATTTGGACCAGATGCATTTGGAGCTCCCGAATCTCCAGAACTTTTGTTATTTTAGAGGAAACTTCCTGGATTTACTCAACCAGAGGTATCCTTTTATGATTTTGTGGCCCAAAACAACTCTGCCAAAGATTGATATTTTGAGAGTTGCTTGGAATAGAGATTTGGATACACAATTATCTTTGACCCAATTGAATGCAATTGTATCTAATGTTAAAAAAGCAACTATACATCTGAGACCATGTCTTAGTCACCAAAAGACACTTCTTCAAATATACTGGTGTGGCACTGACAAACCAACTAACCTCTGTATGACCTATAACCACTTAATGAGAGGCATTGCAATTGTAATCAAGACAATCCACTTATGTATGGGTATCAAAAATGTTAATTAAGCTAGCAATCCCCATTTCATTCACTTTGTATTGGTAAGAATGAAAGAATAATTGCTAAGTGTATTTGACTGTCTTTACCTATATCCTGTTAGAAGTTTACCAAAGTAACCAAATTAGCTTTTAGATGCTAAATCCTTTTAATGTCTTAATGGTTATGGGCCTCATAAATGCTGATCACAGATGGAAATGTAACCCCATTGGTGCTAAAATAGCTCATATGATTTGGGAGTGCCTGTATCAAAAATTTCTAGTATGAGGTGGATCAAAGGACGAATTTTATATTGGATGACCTGTGGAGAAATAAGTGGTTCAGGAATATTTAGAAAAGGTGGATGAGCACAAGTCCATGGGGCCGGATGAACTGAATCCGAGGGTGCTAAAGGAGTTGGCAGATGTGATTGCAGAGCCATTGGCCATTATCTTTGAAAATTCATGGCTTTTGGGGGAGGTCCCAGATGACTGGAAAAAGGCTAATGTACTGTCCATGTTTAAAAAAAGGGAAGAAGAAGGATCCGGGGAACTACAGGCCAGTCAGCCTCACCTCAGTCCCTGGATGGGTGAGTAGTTCGAATTAGGGTACTTCGAATTCAGCTACGCTATTCACGTAGCTGAATTTGCGTATCCTAATTCGAACCCCCTTTTTAATGTAGACCAGGCCTTAGAAAAAAAATGTACTCTTAATTGTAAAATGTCCAATGATGGGAACTTAGCCTTTTAATAGAACTTTTCAAAAGTTATTAGGACTTTGTTTAACTTGAATTCCAAGTGACTTAAGAGCCCCTACAATATCATCGCTGCTAAATGGATAGGGTTGCTCTTGGCACACCTAGTTTCAGTAACTTTGCAATGGTGAGACTCTCTTGTATCAACAGACTGAAACATCTAACTGTCTATTCATTTGGAAAATTATTCTGCTTCCACAAAATAATATGATGTCATAATGAAAGCTTTTGTGATAGAGTAAGTTGGATGAAGCTGGGGGCATATATTGTTTTCAGAATGCGTTGGAGACAGAAGAGAATGCCTTATAGAATGTCATTTAGAGTTGCCAACTCTCCAGTGTTGTCCTGGAGTCTCCAGGAATTAAAGATTATGTCATGTGAAGAGACCTCCAGGAAGACATTAAACCAAAATTGGCAACCCTAGTGTCAATGTGTTATAAATAGCATTGGAGATTACATGAACGTGGCAAGAAATACTGGAGACTTTTCTTGTAAATTGTTATTTCCGTGTTTCCAAGAGTGTTTTTTTGCGGGGGGGAGCGGGATGAATCATACTGCAATCTTAATGGTCACTAACATAGTTTGTGTTTATGTTAATTTATAAAATGCATCTTTGTAGAGCAGGTTGGGAATATTTCAGCAAAACATTTTTTGTTGCACAACAGCAATTAATCAAAACCAATTTTTTCTGTTAAAATGTATCAGTTTTGACCTAATTTTCCTCAGGTGTAGGATGAAAATTCTGCAGAGACAGAGAGAGAGATGAATAGCCAATAGTTATGCTCATAGGGAGCTCAACTAAAATATCAGAGACTCAGGTGTGAGTCCCTATTCACACTATATAAGTTCACACTCTGCCTCCAGGAAAAAGTTCTGATTGAGCAGTGTTACCAGCAGTAGGCAGCATATTGTACTTGGGAGTAGTTTTACTAGTTCACTGATCCACAAGGCTGACTTTCTGCTCTTTATCAGATTAAGGGACCCATGTGTTAACTTTTGCTATAACACATTTGACTTTTATTTTTCTTAGGAATTTAAAATGTCATGGACATTAAATGTCATGGACATGACTGTGTGGATTTCAGTCTGAAATGGAAGATTTCACAAAATGTGATACAGCCATTATTGACTAGAATGCTAATTTATGAAATATCTAGAAGTTGGTGTGCATCATTATGATAAGAGGAAAAATGTAAAGTTCCCAAAAACACAGTTGTCAACAATAGCAGTAATTGTTAAATTATCCAGTGCTCAAACTAATTGTTCTAATCCGTAGTATACATAATGGTAGCAGCAAATTTGTGTTGTCTATTAACATAGTTTAGCCAATGTTTTTTTGCTAATATTGATGATTTTGAAATATAATGAGAACGTAGAATAGAAAATCTAGATTTCTTTTCTAGGCGAATGACAAGTATGATAATGGAATAGATAAAATCAAGGAAGTAAATTTACTAATGTTTGTGAGGTGTTCAGGCATCAAAGAAATGCCTGTAAATAAATAAAAAAACATCTGAGATGCTGTATAAGGTGATGTAAGCTATACAGCAGTAAGTGAAGGTAAGAAAGCCTGATTCCAAGAAATTCTAAGTGAGAATAAGCCATTGTAAATTAAACAACTAGGAAGAGGAGAATGTATGTTAAAATGGGTGGTTGGCTTACTCTAATTTATACATCCCTGACCCACTGCTGTTTTTCTTCTGAGGCCTGGTCTACACTAAGAAGGGGGGTCGAACTAGGGTACGCAAATTCAGCTACGTGAATAGCGTAGCTGAATTCGAAGTACCCTCGTTCGACCTACTCACCCGTCCAGACGCAGCGGGGTCGAACTCCACGGCTCCCCCGTCGACTCCGCCACCGCCGTTTCAAGTGGTGGAGTACCGGAGTCGACCGCAGCACTTCCGGAGTTCGAACTATCGCGTCTAGATCAGACGCGACAGTTCGAACTCCGAGAAGTCGAACTCACCGCGTCAACCTGGAAGGTAAGTGTAAACCTACCCTTACACTTCTTTCTTCTAATCCTCAACAGTAGTCATAAGAGGGGTCCAAAGCAATTCCTGTACCATCACACTGTTGGGGCCACACATTTTTTATGTTTACTGAAATATTTTCCATTAAGTAGACAACTTTTGCTATTTTAACTTCTTGTGTATCTATCCTTCCAGCTCCCTGGTCATTTTTGTTGCTCCCCTCTGAAATCTCTTCAGATTGTTTGTATCTTTCTAATAAAGTGCTGCTCAGAAGTGAACACAATATTCCTGCTGCATTGGCACAGAAGACATAAAAAGCAGGGACTGTTCCTTTCTTCTGTGGGGTATGATGCATTTGTGCATGCATCGCAGAGGTAAACTGGACTATTTTGCAGCTGTATCATATTGTATTATACCTCTTTTTTTGTGCACTGTTTCCCTGAAATTGTTTTCAGAAATCTTACTTCCCAGCTTTCTCCCTCCCACTGAGTCTCTATGTCTTGGATTATTTTACACCAGATATATTTCCCGCCATTTGCTAAAATGAATCTCATTTTATTATTTTCTGTTCATGGTTGTAATGGCTGAAGTTCTCTTTGTATTTTTCTTGTGTGTTCACTTGTGTTTGCAGCTCCACCCAATTTAGTGTTGTCTACAAATTTAATTCATTTTCTGTTTAGTCCCTGTAGCAGGGTGACCCCCTGCTTCGGCCCAGAGGGGTTTAAAAGTGGCCTGGCAGGGCTTGAGAGTGGCGGTTCTCAAGACTGGGCTGAATAAGGAATTGGCTGCAGTTGAGGCCACGCCCCAAACTGAGCCACAGCTGGCCCCTATAAAAGGCCAGGGAAGCCAGAGCCCAGTCAGTCTCTCTTTGGCTGTAGAGAGAGATGGGCCTGGCTGCTTAGGAAAAGAGACAAGGTACCTAGGGTGAAGCAGGGCTGGGGACAGGCTAAGGAGCTGGGGAGCTCTGGCCTGGAAAGCCCCAGGCTGCGGCCTAGCAGAGGGCTAAAAGGTACTGGGGGGTTGCAAGGGGCAACCCAGGGGTAGGCCAAAGCAGCAGGTCCAAACCCCCTTTGCCGATGATGAGTGCTGGCTACTGCAGTCTGCCCCAGCGAATGGGGGCTAGATAGAGACTGGGCAGTAGCCAACACTGAGGCGAAGTGGGGATAGTAGGGTGGGGGTTCCCCTGGGAGGGGGAGACCCAGTCAAAGGGGCACCGGGGTCCTGGGAGGGACACGGGGCCAATAGTAAACAGGTGGATCACCGGCCTGCAGAGGGCGCTCTGGGCTGGAACAGAGCTAATTCCCAGAGTCACCAGCAGGAGGCGCCGCAGGGGTGAGTCCCCACCTGTTTACAGTCCCTCTTCCAGATCAGTTAGGAAAATATTAAATGAGATTGATACTAATATTTATCCCCCAAGAAACCCAGAAAACACCTCTTTAACTCAGAAAAATGATATTTTTCATTACATTTCTTTTTTGGTCTTATAGCTAGTTTTCAGGCAACACATCAGAATATTTATCTAAACCAATTTGCATTATTTTTCCGTTAAAACACAATCTGTGAGATACTTTAGCATAGTTTACTGGAATCCAAATATATGATATCTGCCACTTTCCCCTCAGTCATTAAGGGTAATAGTATTGCTTATATGGGGAAGTATTACATAAGTAGACTCAAATTTTATAATTCCAACAAGAATCATTCTTTCCATTTCCCTCAAGTTGTTTAGTGATTTGCCTCTTTCAATGTTTCATCCATTATTTTACTGATAAAAGTCAGATGATCATTGTTAAAACTATAAGAAAAAGGGAATCTGGCAATCTAGACTTAGACTTCAGGTACTTAATGGGTTGTCCAGGACTTTTTCAGAAGCAATTGTCACTGATTCAGTAAAGTTAACTAATTCCTCTTATCAAGACCAATCAATTTATGCATGTTATATTTTCCACATAGTCAATTTTATGATCCTTACTAAAAGGTATTTTTCAGGTTCTTCTTTCCTCATTAAGAATTCAAGATTATTAAATATGACATTCTGAAATTGCAAAACTACTAATTGTGGTATAAAAGCTATCACTTAAATTAGCCTCTGTATCAGATGACTGGCAGAAGGCTAATGTGACACTGATTTTTTTTTTAAATGTTCCAGAGGTGATCCTGGCAATTACAGGCCGGTAAGCCTAAGAACCAGGTAAATTAATTGAAACTGTAGTAAAGAAAAGAATTATCAGACACGTAGAAGAACATGATATCTTGGGGAAAAGTCAACACAACTTTTGTAAAGGGAAATCATGCCTCACCAAACTATTAAAATTCATTGAGGGTGTCAGTAAACTTGTGGACCAGGGTGATTGAGTGGATATAGTGTACTTGGACTTCCAAAGGAAGCTGTGGAATTCCCATCAATGGAGGGTTTTAAGAACAGGTTAAACAAACACCTGTCAGGGATAGTCTAGATTTACTTGGTCCTCCATACTGCAGTGGTCTGCACTTGATGATCTCTTGGGGGCCCTTCCAGTCCTACATTTCTATGTTTCTCTGAAATGCAAGCTCATACACCTTGAACAAAAAAGCAGTTACTCAAAAGGATCCAAGAGGTCTTAACAGACACATGAGCTCCCAGTGCTATGCAGTGGAAAAAAAGAATAATAGAACATCAGGGATAGAAGAGAACTCTGGAGGGTCCAACCCGCTGCTCAGAGCAGGACCATTCTCCAACTAAATCATCCCACCCAGGGCTTTGTCAAGCCTGACTTTAAAAATCTCTAAGGAAGAAGATTCCACCACTTCCCTAGGTAACCCATTCCAGTACTTCACCACTCTTCTAGTGAAAAAGTTTTTCCAAATATCCAACCTAAACCTTCCACACTTCCACTTGAGACCATTACTCCTTGTTCTGTCATCTGGTACCACTGAGAACAGTCTAGATCCATCCTCTTTGGAACCCCCTTTCAGGTAGTTGAAAGCAGCTATCAAATCCCCCCTCATTCTTCTCTTCTGCAGAGTAAATAATCCCAGTTCCCTCAGCCTCTCCTCATAAATCATGTACTCCAGCCCCCTAATCATTTTTGTTGCCCTCCGCTGGACTCTTTCCAATTTTTTCACATCCTGCTTGTAGTGTGAGGCCCAAAACTGGACACAGTACTCCAGATGAGGCCTCACCAATACCGAATAGAGGGGAATGATCACATCCCTCGATCTGCTGGCAGTGCTCTTACTTATACAGCCCAAAATGCTGTTAGCTTTCTTGGCAACAAGGGCACACTGTTGACTCATATCCAGCTTCTCATCCACTGTAATCCCCTTTTCTGCAGAACTGCTGCCTAGCTACTTGGTCCCTAGTATGTAGCAGTGCATGGGATTCTTCCATTCTAAGTTCAGGATTCTGCACTTGTCCTTGTTGAACCTCAGATTTCTTTTGGCCCAATCCTCTAATTTGTCTAGGTCCCTCTGTATCCTATCCCTACCCTCCAGCATATCTACCACTCCTCCCAGTTTAGTTTCATCTGTAAACTTGTAAGGGTGCAGTCCACGCCATCCTCCAGATCATTAATGAAGTTATTGAACAAAATGGGCCCCAGGACTGACCCTTGGGGCACTCTGCTTTATACCGGATGCCATCTAGACACGGAGCCATTGATCACTACCCGTTGAGCCTGACAATCCAACTTATAGTCCATTCATCCAGGCCATACTTCTTTAACTTGCCGGCAAGAATACTGTGGGAGACCATATCAAAAGATTTGCTAAAGTCAAGAAATAAGACATCCACAGCTTTCCCCTCATCCACAGACCCAGTTATCTCATCATAGAAGGCAATTAGGTTAGTCAGGCATGACTTGCCCTTGGTGAATCCATACTGACCATTCCTGATCACTTTCCTCTCCTCTAAGTGCTTCAGAATTGATTCCTTGAGGACCTGCTCCATGATTTTTCCAGGGACTGAGGTGAGGCTGACTGGCCTGTAGTTCCCCGGATCTTCCTTCTTTCCTTTTTTAAAGATGGGCACTACATTAGCCTTTTCCGAGTCATCCCGGACCTTCCCTGATCGCCATGAGTTTTCAAAGATACTGGCCAACGGCTCTGCAATCATATCCGCCATCTCCTTTAGCACCCTCGGATGCAGTTCATCCTGTCCCATGGACATGAACTCATCCAGCTTTTCTAGATAGTCCTGAACCACATCTTTCTCCACAGAGAGCTGGTCACCTCCTCCCCATACTGTGCTACCCAGTGCAGTTGTCTGGGAGCTGACCTTGTTCGTGAAGACAAAGGCAAAAAAAAGCATTGAGTACATTAGCTTTTTTCACATCCTCTGTCACTAGGTTGCCTCCCTCATTCAGTAAGGGGCCCACACTTTCCTTGACTTTCTTCTTGTTGCTAATATACCTGAAGAAACCCTTCTTGTTACTCTTAACATCTCTTGCTACCTGAACTCCAAGTGTGATTTGGCCTTCCTGATTTCCCTCCTGCATGCCTGAGCAATATTTTTATACTCCTTCCTGGCCATTTGTCCAATCTTCCACTTCTTGTAAGCTTCTGTTTTGTGTTTAAGATCAGCAAGGATTTCACTGTTAAACCAAGCTGGACGCCTGCCATATTTATTATTCTTTCTACACATTGGGATGTTTTGTTCCTGCAACCAAAATAAGGATTTTTTAAAATACAGCCAGCTGTCCTGGACTCCTCATGCTATTCTCCCAGGAGATTCTGCCCATCAGTTCCCTGAAGGAGTCAAAGTCTGCTTTTCTGACGTCCATGGTCTGTATTCTGCTGCTCTTCCTTCTTCCTTGTGTCAGGATCCTGAACTTTACATCTCATGGCCACTGCCTCCCAGGTTCCCATCCACTTTTGCTTTCCCTACTAATTCTTCTGTCTGTGAGCAGCAGATCAAGAAAAGCTCTGTCCCTAGTTGGTTCCTCCAACACTTGCACCAGAAAATTGTCCCCTACACTTTCCAAAAACGTCCTGGATTGTCTGTGCACTGCTGTATTGCTCTCCCAGTAGATATAGGGGTGACTGAAGTCCCCCATGAGAACCAAGGCATGTGATCTAATAACTTCTGTTAGTTGCCTGAAGAAAGCCTCATCCACCTCATCCCCCTGGTCTGATGGTCTATAGGAGACTCCCACCACAACATCACCCTTGTTGCTCACACTTCTAAACTTAATCCAGAGATGCTGAGGTTTTTCTGCAGTTTCATACTGGAGCTCTGAGCAGTCATACTGCTCTCTTACATACAATGCAACTCCCCAAACTTTTCTGCCCTGTCTGTTCTTCCTGAACAGTTTATATCCATCCATGACAGTACTCCAGTCATGTATCAGAGGGGTAGCCGTGTTAGTCTGGATCTGTAAAAGCAGCAAAGAGTCCTGTGGCACCTTATAGACTAACAGAAGTTTTGGAGCATGAGCTTTCGTGGGTGAATACCTACTTCGTCAGATGCATGTAGTGGAAATTTCCAGGGGCATGTATATATATGCAAGCAAGAAGCAGGCTGGAGATAACGAGGTTCGTTCAATCAGGAAGCATGAGGCCCTCTTCTAGCAGTTGAGGTGTGAAAACCAAGGGAGGAGAAACGGGTTTTGTAGTTGGCAAGCCATTCACAAAAGAAGGCCACCTGACAACTCTCGAATACCAAATTTTACAGGCCACTTCCCTCAGATCCCACTGAGGAATACACTAAGAAACTGCACCATCTACTCAGGATACTTCCTACACCAACACCGGATCAAATCAACATACCCTTAGAGTCCCGACAAGGGTTATTCTATCTACTACCCAAGAGCCACAAACCCGGAAATCCTGGACGCCCCATGATCTCGGGCATTGGCACTCTCACTGAAGGACTGTCTGGATATGTGGACTCTCTACTCAGACTCCCAGCTATCTCTGTGACACCACTGATTTCCTGAGGAAACTACAATGCATTGGTGACCTTCCAGAAAACACCATCCTAGCCACCATGGATGTAGAGGCTCTCTACACAAACATCCCACACACAGATGGAATACAAGCTGTCAGGAACAGTATCCCTGATGATGCCACAGCACAAATGGTTGCTGATCTCTGTGCCTTTATCCTCACACACAACTATTTCAAATTTGATGACAATATATATCTCCAGATCAGTGGCACCGCTATGGCCCCACAATATGCCAACATTTTTACGGCTGACCTGGAACAATGCTTCCTCAGTTCTCGTCCACTCACACCCCTTCTCTACCTACGCTACATTGATGACATCTTCATCATCTGGACCCATGGGAAGGAGACTCTGGAAAAATTCCACCACGATTTCAACAGCTTCCACCCCAACATCAACCTCAGCCTGGACCAATCTACACGGGAGGTCCACTTCCTTGACACCACAGTGCAAATAAGTGATGGTCACATTAACACCACTCTATACCGAAAACCTACCGACCGCTATGCCTACCTTCATGCCTCCAGCTTCCATCCCGGGCACACCACACAATCCATTGTCTACAGCCAAGCACTGAGGTACAACCGCATCTGCTCTAACCCCTCAGACAGAGACCAACACCTACAAAATCTCCATCAAGCATTCTCAAAACTACAATACCCGCACGAGGAAATAAGGAAACAGATCAACAGAGCCAGACGTGTGCCCAGAAGCCTCCTACTGCAAGACAAACCCAAGAAAGAAACCAACAGGACTCCACTGGCCATCACATACAGTCCCCAGCTAAAACCCCTCCAACGCATCATCAGGGATCTACAACCCATCCTGGACAATGATCTCACACTTTCACAGGCCTTGGGTGGCAGGCCAGTCCTCGCCCACAGACAACCTGCCAACCTGAAGCATATTCTCACCAGTAACTGCACACTGCACCATAGTAACTCTAGCTCAGGAACCAATCCATGCAACAAACCTCGATGCCAACTCTGCCCACATATCTACACCAGCGACACCTCACAGGACCTAACCAGATCAGCCACACCATCACCGGTTCATTCACCTGCACATCCACCAATGTAATATACGCCATCATATGCCAGCAATGCCCCTCTGCTATGTACATCGGCCAAACTGGACAGTCTCTAAAGAAAAGGATAAATGGACACAAATCAGATATTAGGAATGGCAATATACAAAAACCTGTAGGAGAACACTTCAACCTCCCTGGCCACACAATAGCAGATCTTAAGGTGGCCATCCTGCAGCAAAAAAACTTCAGGATCAGACAAAGAGAAACTGCTGAGCTTCAGTTCATCTGCAAATTTGACACCATCAGCTCAGGATTAAACAAAATTGTGAATGGCTTGCCAACTACAAAACCAGTTTCTCCTCCTTTGGTTTTCACACCTCAACTGCTAGAAGAGGGGCTCATCCTCCCTGATTGAACTAACCTCGTTATCTCCAGCCTGCTTCTTGCTTGCATATATATACCTGCCCCTGGAAATTTCCACTACATGCATCCGATGAAGTGGGTATTCACCCACGAAAGCTCATGCTCCAAAACTTCTGTTAGTCTATAAGGTGCCACAGACTCTTTGCTGCTAGTCCAGTCATGTGAGTTATCCCAACAAGTCTCTGTTATTCCAATCACATCATAATTCCTTGACTGTGCCAGGACTTCCAGTTCTCCCTGCTTTTTTCCCAGGCTTCTTGCATTTGTGTGTAGGCACTTAAGATAACTCGCTGATTGTCCTGCTTTCTCAGTATGAGGCTGGAGTCCTCCCCTCTTGCACTCTCCTGCTCAGTGCTTCTTCCTGGTATCTCACTTTCACACTTACCTCAGGGCTTTAGTCTCCTTTCCCCAGTGAGCCAAGGTAATCCTTGTATGTATAAACAAGGGAGTAGTATGGTGATTTAACTTCTGTTTACCACAATGGTGAGACTGATATTAGAATACTGCATTAAGTTCTAGCGTCCTCCTTTTAAGAAGGAAGTTGAAACACTGGAAGTGTGCAGAAAAGAGCCATAAAAATTATTCAAGGGCCAGAGAACATTTGTTACAGTAAGAGACTAAAGGAGCTCAATGTTTTTAGCTTATCAAAATGATAAAGAGGTGACTTGACTCCAGTATATAACTATCTTCACAGGAAGGAAATACTAGGTACTACAGGGCTCTACAATCTAGTAGGGAAAGATATAACAAAAATCAGTGATTGAAACTTAAAGTTCGACACACTGTCCTGCTCCCTGGACATTCAGTGTCTGCTGAGGCAGGTTCCCCTTCTTCCTAGTAATGTGTTTCTGAAAGCACTTGTGTAAATAGATTTTTTTGGGTCTCTTCTGTTTACAGTGGTTCTTCACACTCTAAAATCATTTTTTTCAATCTTCTGGATGGAAAATATATTCCATATTATGCAATAAAATAAAATATTGTACCCTACACTACTTTATGGTATTCCCCCTATTGAAGACTGAGGTATACAGTGTATGAACTTCATGGCTTTTTTGAACTTTCTAATCAAACCTGTAAATATTAAAATCTCATGCCTGCCCTGATATATGGCCATGAATTTCAAATTTCTGCAGAGCAGAATGCAGCTTGAATGAGTAGGCAGCTGCCTATGATAGATATATTTAAATATAAAAATATGACAACTTTCATAGGCTCCCACTTCTTGTAAGTGTTTAAGATCAGATTTTGTGTTCTGTACTGCCAGCTATTTCTGTTCTAATAGTTGGTATCACCTACAACTCCCTCTACTCATAATGCTGAATGGGAAGGGCAATATCTATTATAGTATGGTACCTAAATTGGTTGTATAATTTTAACATTAGGTACTGATTCTTTTTATTGGAACAGAATTTACTCATTTAAATTTCTCTCTTCTCCAATCTTGTTTTATCTGTTCTCCACCTGTCTATTCTGGATTTTCTGTGACAGCCATGTGACTATTTTGGTAAAAAAGGTCCTTTGACTCAGTGAAGAGAAACAAGATACTCTGACTAACATCTAGGGAGGTAACTGCATGGTCACTGATGATGACCAGTGAGTCACCTCCCTCAGGTGGGGATTGAAACATTTCTTTTCTGTTCACTGGGCCAGAGGAGCTTTCTTTCCACAGTGAACTCTGACTCTCCCCATAGCTGATCCCACTGATTTGTTTCCAATGTAAAATCAGTGTGAGGGACAACACACTTGCATGTTTAATAAAGATGATATAAATATTCACTTTATATATTTTGTGTTTGATGAAATGCTGCTCCTGCTGAAAAACATAACTATGCATATATTGTGGCACTCTGTAGGAGCTAGAATTGGTTTGTGTTTTGTTTTTTGGTCTTTATATTAGTGTGTTTGATTCTGTGGGGTTTGACATCTCTATTCTTTTGTCTGACAAATCTGTGCACTGACTTGTAAAAAAAATCAATATTGTTTTCCCTGGCACTTTCTGTGCAGTTGAGCTGATTTATTATCACAGTTCCCTGTCCCCTCTCTTTATCAGACGGTTGCTATTGCTTTAGGGTTGAGTACCTGATAACATCACAGCGTAGAAGACACTCAGAGAGTTTCCATGACCTTATCCCCTATGTGATCTTGTCCAGTGTGACGGTGAACCATAGCTATAAAAGTGAACAGTGATATTATCCAGACGTTGTGATCAGATTTATGTTCTATTATGCTTGAAATAAGGACAAACTGGAGCAAATGGGAGAAAAATCTAGATTTTAAAAAATGTACTTGTTGAAATACTCTATGACTAAAGCCGGGAGAGAAGCCACTGAGTGAAACTTAATTTACTTGGACTGGTATAGCAAAGTATTATGGAAAGCAAGAATCATAGAATATCAGGGTTGGAAGGGATCTCAGGAGATCATCTAGTCCAACCCCCTGCTCAAAGCAGGACCAATCCCCAACTAAATCATCCCAGACAGGGCTTTGTCAAGCCTGACCTTAAAAACCTCTAAGGAAGGAAATTCCACCACCTCCCTAGGTAACCCATTCCAGTGCTTCACCACCCTTCTAGTGAAAAAGTTTTTCCTAATATCCAACCTAAACCTCCCCAACTTGAGACCATTCCTCCTTGTTCTGTCATCTGCTACCACTGACAACAATCTACATCCATCCTCTTTGGAACCCCCTTTCAGGTAGTTGAAAGCAGTTATCAAATCCCCCCTCATTCTTCTCTTCTGCAGAATAAACAATCCCGATTCCCTCAGTCTCTCATAAGTCATGTGCTCCAGCCCCCTAATCATCTTCGTTGCCCTCTGCTGGACTCTTTCCAATTTTTTCACATCCTTCTTGTAGAATGGGGCCCAAAACTGGACACAGTACTCCAGATGAGACCTCACCAATACCGAACAGAAGGGAATGAGCACATCCCTCGATGTGCTGGCAGTGCTCCTACTTATACAGCCCAAAATGCTGTTAGCCTTCTTGGCAACAAGGGCACACTCTTGATTCATATCCAGCTTCTCATCCACTGTAACCCCACGGTTCTTTTCTGCAGAACTGCTGCCTAGCGACTTGGTCCCTAGTCTGTAGCAGTGCATGGGATTCTTCCATCCTAAGTGCAGGACTCTGCACTTGTCTTGTTGAAATTCATCAGGTTTCTTTTCACCCAATCCTCTAATTTGTCTAGGTCCCTCTGTATCCTATCCCTACTCTCCAGCATATCTGCCATTCCTCCCAGTTTAGTGTCATCTGCAAACTTGCTGAAGGTGCAGACCACACCATCCTCCAGATCATTAATGAAGATATTGAACAAAACCAGCCCCAGGACCGACCCTTGGGGCACTCTGCTTGATACTGGCTGCCAACTAGACATGGAGCCATTGATCCACGTTGAGCCCGACGATCTAGCCAGCTTTCTATCCACCTTATAGTCCATTCATCGAGCCCATAGTTCTTTAACTTGCCGGCAAGAATACTGTGGGAGATCATATCAAAAGCTTTGTTAAAGTCAAGAAATAACACGTTCACTGCTTTTCCCTCATCCACAGAGCCAGTTATCTCATCATAGAAGGCAATTAGGTTAGTCAGGCATGACTCGCCCTTGGCGAATCCATGCTGACTGTTCCTGATCACTTTCTTCTCCTCTAAGTGTTTCAGAATTGATTAATTGAGGACCTGCTCCATGATTTTTCTAGGGACTAAGGTGAGGCTGAGTGGCCTGTAGTTTCCTGGATCCTCCTTCTTCCCTTTTTAAAGATGGGCACTACATTAGCCTTTTTCCAGTCATCCGAGACCTCGCCCAATCGCCATGAGTTTTCAAAGATAATGGCTAATGGCTGTGCAATCACATCTGCCAACTCCTTTAGCACCCTCAGATTCAGTGCATCCATCCCCTATGTACTTGTGCTCATCCAGCTTTTCTAAATATTCCTGAACCACTTCTTTCTCCAAAGAGGGCTGGTCACCTCCTCCCCATACTGTGCTGCAGTTGTTTGGGAGCTGACCTTGTTTGTGAAGACAGAGGCAAAAAAATCATTGAGTACATTTATTTTTCCACATCCTCTATCACTAGGTTGCCTCCCTCATTCAGTAAGGGCTCACACTTTCCCTTACTTTGTTCTTGTTGCTAACTTACCTGAAGAAACCCTTCTTGTTACTCTTAACATCTCTTGCTACCTGAACTCCAAGTGTGATTTGGCCTTCCTGATTTCCCTCCTGCATGCCTGAGCAATATTTTTTCATACTCCTCTCTGGTCATTTGTCCAATCTTCCACTTCTTCCACTTGAATGGTGCAGATAAAATGCATTGCATGATTAAGGCTGAGCAGAAGGGTGAATAAATTAGAAATGTAATTTTATCTATTAATATTATTATTAATCGTTATGAGAGTGCTCAAGGATTGAGACACCACTGTGCTGGCTAATATAGACAAATAACAAAGAAAATGTTTATGGCTGAAAGTTTACAGTCTACATTTGAAATGATATATCTACACTGCAATTAAACACCCCTGTCTGGCCCGTGTTAGGTAACTCAGGCTCACAGGACATGGGCTATGAGGCTGTTTAATTGCAGTGTAGATGTCTTGGCTCAGGCTGAAGCCCAGGGTCTGAGATCCTCCCCCTTGCGGGGTCCAAATTTTCAGGCTCCAGCCTAGGCCTGAACATCTACACAGTAATTTTACAGCCCCACATCCCAAACCCCACAATCCCAAGTCAGCTGACCTGGGCCAGCTACAAGTGTTTAATTGCTGTGTTGATGTACCCAAAAAAGACACAACAGTTAACTGAAACAGACAAAAGTAGTGGGGGATGTTTTGGGAAGATTAGATAACATACTTTAATAGAACAGCATCACAACTCACCATTTGCCTAACCCTTTGAACTACACAGAGCTTTTATTCAGTTCTGTGTAGCTTTAAAGTTTGTACTTTCCACCAAAGAAGTTGGTCCATTGAAAGATATTACGTCACCTACCTTGTTTCTCTCATATCCTGGGAAGGAGCCTGAAGAGAGTCAGAAACTGAGAAGGAGGAGGCAGGCTAGGGTAGTCACTGAGTCAGATGGGAGAGTTAGCAGAGAGGAGGAGATGAGAAAACTCATTGTTGATGACAGGATAGAGGAGAGAGGGTGGCGGAAAGAAGGTACAGAGGATTTTATAAATTTTCACTTTGAAAGAGTCAATGAGATTCTGAGTGCAGAGGGAATTGGAGGCAAAAGGGGGCAAGGGTTTAAGGAGAGTTGAAGTGAATAGATGGCTGAGATTACAGGCATGAGATTCAAGAATGTTGGAGAAGTACAGTTGCTTATTTAGGAAAAATGACACAATTTTATACTCCTCATAGTTGTGGGATTTAGGCCACCAGCTGCTTGAGATGATTGGAGGAAGTAGAAGTTAGGGGTGTACTAGACCTTGGGGCCAGTAGGGCAGACCTTGTGGAGGGAGCCAGGTATCAGGAGTGGTGTAAAGTGGAAGGTATCAGTGATCATGTCAATGGGAGAGAGAGAGAAGAGAGCACACGGAGAAGAAGTCTGAGGGCCAAAGAGAGACAGAGAGTCAGGATTCAAAGTCAGTGAGTAAGGTAGATGGGGAGAACTGGGTGGGTAGTGAGTTACAGAAACGTAGGGAAAAGGAGTTAAGTGTATTGCTGCTCAAAGGATGAAAATGAATGGGAAGAAGGAGGACGGAGTGGTTGGAAGCAGCAGGATCAGGAGAAAAGTTATCCACTATCCTGGCTGTATTGCTTTAGGAAAGAGTCATGCCAGGAAGGGTGAGAAAAGGAGAAACTGTCATGAGAGAGAACAGCTACAGAAACAATGTCAGAAGGAGGGTCCAGGTTTCTGTGAGAGCTAGATCTAAAGAGAGCAGCAGAGCAAAAGGTCATGAATATCTGTGACCTTTTTAGAGGAGATATGGCATTTGAGAGACAGCAAGGGAAGGAGTGGAAGGAGGGAAGATGGATAGGGATGGGCAGAATGATAGGCATGAGAATAGAGAGGGCAATAGATGTAGTGGTGTGCGGGGGGAAAGGTTGGTCATATAAGCATGGATGGGTAAAATCCAGATTGGGATAGATGTCATGGGAGGCAGAGAAGAGGAGGAGACAAAGAAGGTTGAAAATTTAGGGTCTGGGATTCTGAAGGGCTTGTGAAGAGTGATTGAGAAGATGTGCAGGTAAGAAGCTGTAAGAGGAGCTCACAAAAGTCTTGTGGAGACAGGCAGATGTTGGGGTGGGAAGGGTACAATTAATTGTTGGGCTAGGTGATGGAAGGATGTGGGGCTCAGGGAGGCACAGAATTAATGAATTAGAATGCTGGGGCTTGGAGAGAAGCTGGAAGCTCCGCGATGTCAGGCAGAAGCAGGAGTCCTTGCAGCAGAGCCAGAATCACCTGAACCTGCACATCTGGGGAGAACGGGCAACATTAATTGTCACACACACACACACACACAGGGGATGGTGAGGGAATTTCAAAAATTGGAAAAGAGACCAATAAACACAATATATTAGTAACATGGGCTAATGGGTCTGACAAAAAAGGGAGCCAAACCTATTACAGGGTATATGAGAGATGGGGAAGACTATAGTGTGCTCACCTTACCAAGGCTGTTGAGCCTTGTGACTGGGCAAACCCTGGGTGGTGGAAAACTAACTAATCCAACTGGAGGGGGAATGAAAGGAGGACAGCTCTGCCTAATGGAAAGGGAGTGATCTCCTGCCTATCTCCCTTAAGAAACGTGCGGGTGATCTCCTAACAGTCTCTCTCTGCCCGAGACATAATGCATAAGCATCCAAATTCACATGAACTGGCCAATACTGTATTTGGAAATCATTGGTGGCCTATGCAGCTAACCACCTATGCCTCATGGCATCCAAACAGGCTGACTTCAGGATATAAATTAAGGAACTGTTATCAGTACATACTGTGAATTTTGCTCCCTAGATATAATCATGAAATTCCTTGGTCACAGCCCACTTTAATGCTTAGAACTCTAGTTTGTGAACTGGATAGTTCTACTCTGATCATGCTAGAGTCCTACTAGTATAGGCAACTGGTCTCCATCCATCTGGATATTCTTGGTAAAGGACCCCTCTGAGTCCTTCCATACTTGCATCAATGTAGACATGGTATTTTAGTATCCATGAAAGCTAATAATAGATGCACTGACATGCTCCTGTAACAAAAGAAAATTCTCACAATCTGGAGCTCACCAGTCTCCAAAGGTTTCTTTCTCTGCAGTAGTTGGCATTTGGATGCCATGCAAGAATACTCCAGGTGAATTCTTTTAAGGGTTATCAAAAAGCAGAAAATCCATCTACAAATTGCCTATAATAATTGCAGGACTCAAAGAAAATCTTCAATTCTTTCAGGGTTTTGGGTCTTGGCCATGTCACAGGGGTTCCAGCTTGACTGGGTCAGTGGCAACTCCATCTTGAAAGACAATGTGCTCTACATACTTTACTTTTTCCTAGCAGAACTGGCATTTGTCTAGAGATAGTTTCAACCCTTGTTCCTGCAGATGGTCCAACATTTTCAACATGTGTTCTTCACGCTCTTCCAAAGGGTGACTGAACACTATCAAGTCATCCAGATACACCAGGACTTACAGAAGGTTCATATCGTCAAACGTACAATCAATTCATCTGGGGCTCCGCCTCCAGCCACATTCCAGAGATATTATCTGGGACATTCTCAGAAATTCATAGAATCTGAGTGGACAGATGAAAGCTGTCTTTTCCATATCAACTGGTCCCAGGGATATCTGATAGTATCTGCTTCTCAGATCCAAATCAGAAAACCAACAGCTTCCTGTTAGGCAGTCTTCATCCAGACATCTTCCACTCTTGGGGTGGTATATTGGTCAGAGATTGTATAATCTATTTAAAATGTGATCATTTATGCACATGCATACATCGTCATTCTTTTTTTCTGGCCACAACAACTGGAGAGGCATTAGGACTTTTAGAGCTCCTGAGGTCTCCTGCAGTCTTCAGCTACTGGATTGGTTTTCAGACATCTTCAACATCTGCAGGTGCTAGCCTACTCGACCTTTCATGGAAAGGCCTACCATCATTCAGCCGAATGTCATGTTCAAGTCCTCTGGCACAACCCACATCTCAGTCGCAAGTGAAGAACACTTTGGCTCTTTGTTCTAATTCCATTTCAAACTCAGTTTCCACACCAGAGGAGTTCAGTTTACTGGCACTTCTGTGCAAGATGAGGTACTGACTACACCTCTCTTCACAACCAATCCACCCAGCAGTGCATCTGTATTTGGGACTTCTACCAGGATTAACTGATCGGTGGCCTCCTGATCCACCTGAGCAATACCATTCACTAGATGGGATGTCCTAGCAGAATACTAACTGGAGGCCCATATCTTAGTCTGACCATTCTCACTAGTCATCCACATCCACGTTGGTCTCGCTCTCCTTCTTTAGCTTGATAGGCACACACACTGCATGGATCTTCAGGCTTTGCATGTACTTAGGTCCAGCAAACTCCTTGCATAGCTGAGCCAAAGCTCCAAATATGGCTGGTATCTGGTTTGAATATCTCATGGATGAACAGATAGAGATAAAAGCAAGAGTGTCTTTCTCAAATACAACCACATCTTTTGAAAATTTTAATTTCATTAGTACATATCCCAGGTGTGGGTATTGGTCATTTCCTAACTCTCATACAGCCAACCCAGTTAGGAGTTGCAGGGACAAATGGGTCAGATGTTGCCGATAAAAGGTTTGAAGATGATAGTGACCTGAGAGCCATTATCTAGAACAGCTGCACACTCTATTCCCTCAATGGTCACTCCACCTCAGACTTTGGTCTACACAGTCCTACAGGAAAGCCTGGTGTAATTGGAGGCAAAGACTGAACCTTCACATCTTTGAGTTGGTGGGAGCAAAGGTGGTTCTGGTATTACCACAGAAAATTCTCCAGTCTCTACTTTGTATTTATGATCTCTATTCTACTCAGTGAGAATTTAGGATTTCTAAAATGGTGCCCTGGAAAAGATCCAAGTATGTTTGGACTGGCAGAATCCCAGCTCTGAGGTAAATGACAACACTGAGCATGTGCAATATTGGTGGCTACTGAGCATGTGCAGTAAGGGGTGACAGCGAAGTCATTTAGCTAAGCATCTAGGTGGTCAGAGCCCACTCAGACCAGTCAAAAATTGTTCTAAAGATCAGAGCTGTCAATCAGAATTCTGAGGTAACGGATAAGACTGGGCATGTGCAAGTGCGGCAACTGCTTCTAAGAATATAAAGATATACTAAGAGAGAGCTACAATGTAGCATAAAAGGCTACCTGCCAGCAACAGTTTCAGAGTCTAGAGTCTGTGTCTGAGAGAGACAGAGGCTTTCAGAAAGAGTTGAGAAGCCAGTGAGAAAAGACAAAGAAAAACAGCTGTAGAGAGAGAAAAGAAAACTGAAGAAGAGCAGAGCTGCCTGACCAGGAACTGGACAACAACAGCAGTGTTTTTCTAAAAGGAAACATCAATGGATTTATAGAGTAAGCTTGATATTCTTTTATTTATAGTTTAGTATAAGTATAGGATAGGATAATAGATTGTCGGGCTCAACGGGTAGCGATCAAAGGCTCGATGTCTAGTTGGCAGACAGTATCAAGCAGAGTGCCT
Organism: Mauremys mutica; assembly: GCF_020497125.1. Lineage (NCBI taxonomy): Eukaryota > Metazoa > Chordata > Testudines > Geoemydidae > Mauremys > Mauremys mutica. Next base: position 171,801,814 of record NC_059073.1, read on the forward strand.
CAGGGGTCAGTCCTGGGGCCAGTTTTGTTCAACATCTTTATTAATGATCTGGATGATGGGATGAATTGCACCCTCAGCACGTTCATGGATGACACTAAGCTGGGGGAGCGGTAGATATGCTGGAGGGTAGAGAGAGGTTAGACAAATTAGAGGACTGGAGCAAAAGAAATCTGATGAAGTTCAACAACGACAAGTGCAGAATTCTGCACTTAGGTTGGAAGAATCCCATGCATGCTACAGACTAGGGACCGAGCAGCTAGGCAGCAGTTCTGCAGAAAAGGACCTAGGGGTTACAGTGGATGAGAAGTTGGATCAACAGTATGCCCTTGTTACCAAGAAAACTAATGGCATATTGGGCTGCATTAGTAGGAGCACTGCTAGCAAATCGAGGAAAGTGATTATTCCCCTCTATTTGGCACTTGTGAGGCCATATCTGGAGTATTGCATCCAGTTTTGGGTCCCACATTACAGAAAATTTGTGGACAAATTGGAGATAGTCCAGGGGAGGGCAACAAAAAATGATTAGGGGGCTGGAGCACATGATTTATGAGGAGAAGCTGAAGGAACTGGAATTATTTAGTCTGCAGAAGAGAAGAATGAGCGGGGATTTGATAGCTGCTTTCAACTACCTGAAGGGGGGTTCCAAAGAGGATGGAGCTCGGCTGTTCTCATTGGTGGCAGATGAAAGAAGAAGGAGTAATGATCTCAAGTTGCAGTGGGGGAGGTCTATGTTGGCTATTAGGAAACAGTATTTCACTAGGAGGGTGGTGAAGCACTGGAATGGGTTAACTAGGGAGGTGGTGGAATCTCCATCCTTAGAGATTTAAGGCTTATCTTGACAAAGCCCTGGCTGAGATGATTTAGTTGGTGTTGGTCCTGCTTTGAGCAGGGGGTTGGACTAGATGACCTCCTGAGGTCTCTTACAACCCTAATCTTCTATGATTCTATGATTCCTCAACTATCCCAGAGTTTACAGGATTCAGATATCCTCTTAGGTAGGGCCCGTCTTATGCAAACTGATAACAGAAAGATGTAGACTTCAAGAGGTGGAGGTTCTTCCTGGACTTATCATATTCTTCTTCATGTGCACAGGTGGGATTTATTCCTGAAAATGTTCTTAGTCTCTGATAACTGCCGGTAGCAGGGTGGTTACAGGGCTTAAAACAGCTCAGGAGAGGGCTGTGGCTGGGGCAAGAAGCCTGGGCTGTTTCAAGCCCCGCAGGGCAGGAGTGGGTAACCACCCCGCTACAGGTAGTTATCAGAGATAAGAACATTTTCAGGAATAAATCCCACCCCTGCACATGAAGAAGAATATAAATTCAGGTAGAACCTCCTCCTGTTCTGCTGAGCTTGCCATTCTGACCAAACAGGAAGTGAAATTCAAAAGTTCCTGGTGCTTTTCCTGTGTACCTGGCTAGTGCATCGGAGTTGAAAGTGCTGTCCAGAATGGTCATATTGGAGCACTCTGGGATAGCTCCTAGAGGCCAATACTATCGAATTGCACAGCGCTGCATCTACACTACCCCAAACTAGACCCAGGAAGGTCGATTTTAACACTACTCCCCTCATTGGGGAGGAGTACAACAGTCAATTTTAAGAGCCCTTTAGGTCAGTGGTGTGACATTGCAGTCTATATGGTTTTATAAAAAATATGCTAATGATTGAATATAATGTAACTGGAATATGCTTCATGCAAAATGTCTCTTGTAAGGTATCATTACAAAGCTTATAATCTACTGAGTGTGATCAGCCTATTTGTATAAATGTACCACTCTTGTATCTGAAACTAGAAATATGAAATATAACTCTGAGGGCCTATTGTAATTATTCAAAGTGTGGGCCACCATTATTCAAATGGTGGTTTGAAATCTTAATGGCTCCCATCAACCAGGACAATTGATTGGGGCTCTGTTTGCAAGCAAGCCTTCCTGTGAGTCAGGCTGGAAGGAATGAAAGCTTGGGGTCTTACAGTGACATGTGATCATGTCACATGAACTGGAATCCATCTGTAACCTGGTGCTTTTTCAATGAGGTGGAGTGGAAACCCATAGAAAGACAAAGGATTTCTGCCTTATGCAAAAGATATATAAAGGGGTGGAACAGAACAAAGAGGAGAAGAGCCATCATGAAGAATCCCCTAGCTACCACCTGAGCTGGAACAAGAGCTGTACCAGGGGAAAGAATTGTGCCCAGGCCTGGAAGGTGTGCAGTCTGAGGAAAAAACTTACTGAAGCATCTCTGAGGGTGAGATTATCTGTATCTGTATTCAGTTTGATTAGATGTAGATTTGCACATTTTATTTTATTTTGCGTGGTGACTTACTTTGTTCTGTCTGTTACTACTTGGAACCACTTAGATCCTTCTTTCTGTATTTAATAAAATCACTTTTTACTTATTAATTTACCCAGAATATGTATTAATACCTGGGGAAGCAAACAGCTGTGCATCTCTCTATCAGTGTTATAGCGGGTGAACAATTTATGAGTTTACCCTGCATAAGCTTTATACAGGGTAAAATGGATTTATTTGGGTTTAGACCCCATTGGGAGTTGGGCATCTGAGTGATAAAGACAAGCACACTTCTGTGAGCTGTTTTCAGGTAAACCTGCAGCTTTGGGGCAAGTAATTCAGACCCTGGGTCTTTGTTGGAGCAGATGGTAGTGTCTGGCTCAGCAAGACAGGGTGCTGGGACCCCTAGCTGGCAAGGAAAGCAGGGGTAGAAGTAGCCTTAGCACATCAGGTGGCAGCCCCCAAGGGGGGGTTCTGTGATCTAACCTGTCACAGGTGGAACGGGGTTGGTTGTGTAGATGCATTCCTTATAAAATCGACCTAATGTGGCTAAATTTGACCTAACCTCGTAGTGTAGACCAGGCCTAAGACCTGGATTTTGCAAACACATGAGCAACCCTCTTGAGTTAAGAAAATTGCTAAGGTGCCTAAGATCCAGATTCTGAATCTGATACTCATTGAGTTACACCTTGTTCAACATTTAGCCCTTTTGAAATCAATGGGAATAATCATGGAATAATGTGCTATTCAGCATGTGTAAGAGTATGAGAATCAGGCCCTAAATGTTTGTGGGATCAGAGGATAAGATACACTATTTGTTAATGGGCAATTGTATATTGCACTAAGATGTGCTTGATCATGGGCTGATGATATTAGAGTGTTAGTAGCAACTTTTTCAAGATGTGAGATATTTGGTGTTTTACTTAAAGTCTCAGTTCCTGGAGGCAAGTGATTATATAAGAATCTCAGCTGTCATTTAAAAAAAACAAACCTAGAAAGTTTCCATTCTTCATGCTTGTGTAGGAAGGTTGAAAACATAATGTGAGTGAATCTTGAAGGCTCAAAAACAAGGAAAATAAAAAGAATCCAAAGTTTATTATTTTTAAAAAACATTATTTTTAAGTCAATCTCATGATGTTCAGGGGCTTGATTCATAATTCTTGAACATTTGAGCTTGGAAATACTGCACTATTCACAAATAAATGGTAGACATATATTTGATTAATATCAAATTCATGATTTTTTCTGATCATTGAAGAAATAAATCACACTTACTCTGCATCCAACAGCAAACTGTAGCCACTGATTGCTGTCAGATAATGCTCTGTGATCCTAAGATAAGATCACAGGTTAGATAAGTGAGTCTAGTAAATGCTGCATATCGTTCCCTGCCTTAACAAAATATATGCAAAAATAGATGATATGATCCATTACATTAATTTTACATACTGTGGTTATGTGGTATCATATAGTGACACATTTGTGTTCCTCTGTAGCAAAGCGATGACTCACCGGTGCGGCACCTCCTGCTGGTTGTCTTGGGTATTAGCTCTTGTCCAGCCCAGAACGCCCTTTGCTGGCCGGTGTCTTGCCTGCCCTAGGCCCCGTGTCCCTCCTGGACCCCGGTGCCCCGTACCTTGGGGTGCTGCCCCACCACAGTACCCCTACATGCTGGGTCTCCCCTAAAAGGTAATAAAGTAATAATTGGAGATACCTTTTGTCTCCTCTCCCAGGGTAACCCCCAACCCTCTACCCCCACCTTGCCTCATTGGCTACTGCCACTCATCATCTAGCCCCCTCTCACTGGGGCAAACTGCAGTCTGTAAAGGCCACTCATCATTGGCAAAGGAGTCAGACTATTTGCCTCTGCCTGCACCTCTGCAACTCCAGTACCTGCTTTGTCCTTTAGCAAGGCCCACAGCCTGGGGATTTGCCAGGCTGGAGCTCCCCAGCTCCTCTTGCCTTTCCCCAGCACTGCTCTACTCCCAGTCTTTGAGCTCCCAGGCAGCCAGGTCCTTCTCTCTCCACAGCTAGAGAGACTCCCTGCCTTCTGACCCTGCAGCCCTTTTATAGGCTCCAGCCTGGCCCTGACTGGCTGCCTCTCAGCCTTTTCCGATTGGCTCTCAGCCCCAGCCCTCTTTAAGGACTGGCTTTTAACCCTCACTGAGCCGGAGCGGGGTGACTGCCCCACTACATCCTCAATCATTGGGGTGATTGGCAAAGGAGATACAATGACAGAAAAATTATTAAAGCTGTTTAAAAAGAAAAAAGAAAATGAAATATTTTAAATTGTGAACCATCCAAATATTCATCTGCTTTGGGTGAAATCATAGGCTGCCCCTATGGTGTATCTGTCTAGTCAGCTGCACAAAGCAATGGTGTCAGGGCCCAGGATTGTGCCTAATGAGCTTTTAGCCATAATGGTTGGTTGTAATAATAGCATTACTTATGTATATGAACTGTCAGAACATGATCATTTGTAGATATTAGTCCATATTCCCGGGGCACTCAAAAACTGCACAGAGTGCAAGTCGGGGGTGGACTAGGATTTCAGGTTTCTAATACAACAAAACCAAGATCCATTCACTTCACAATTTCATTATTTTCCCTACAAAATAAAGAGCAAGGCAAATCAGGTGCTTCTGTAATCCACACTAATGCAGTGTGGCTCTGTGACATGCTTTAGCAACTACACTGCATATAGAGATTTATGACTTTTAGCTACTACTTCCATTCTAAGAGATTTGGTTCTTTATCTCAAGTGGCAGAGGCTCATGCTTTTACATTCAGCGGTCCAATATTCAGTCCCCACAAAAGACTCAAACAGAGGCATTGTTACATTTGGCTATGCTGTCTGTGACCACTAAAGAACATTCTGTTCCCAGAGCTAGGAAGAGGAATCAAGAATCCTGAGGCCCAGTGTCTGTTACTTTCTCTCAGATTCCTTTGTAATCCGTTGACAATGTGTGTGTCACATCTTCTTGTATGGACTGGTCATACATAGGGTAACAGCATGGTTTTTCCTCAACCAGTTTTTCTAATAGCTGAAGTGCAAGATGTCTCTGCTGTGAATCTGGAGGTGGAGGATTCAAATGCTACTGATAAATCAAAATAAAAAGCATATATATAGTTAGTGTAAGGACCCTGCTAGCTATTGGAATGACTTTATATTGTAAAATAATGTCTTTAGAAATGAATTTGGATGCTGTGCTAATATTTGTTTCATTGTTGCATTTTTAGTGCCTGTGTTTTGAAGTTTTCCCTAAAAGAGTGTGTGGAAGAAAGTCTGTTGGAGACTGACTAAAGTGTGGGAGATTTTGCCTGTGAGCCCAGACAGTAGAAGACCTTGCCTCTATACTACTAAAGGTCAGAACTTGATTTAATAAACATATATCTTTCCAGAAAGCAATCCTGCTTTTCCAAAGTGTTGCATTAGTATTTAGGGGCACTGTATGTCTCAGAGCATTGCTAATAAGCCTCTTAGCTGTAGGTCACCAGTTCGAATCCCAACCATCTGATGAATGTTTGGCAGCCCATATATAAGATAAATTTGGGGAGCCTGAGTTTCAATTTCATATCACAAATTCACCACCATGCTTTACACTAGGTTGTAAGCTCCTTGGGGGAGAAGCAGCCTTTTACTATCCAGTGCCTAATATACTGGCGTCCCTACCTTAGTTTATCCCTCTAATGAGACTCCTGCTACAAGGGCCAAGAATGCCTTACTATAAATGTAAAAGAGCTGGCAACAGTAATTGTCATGGGGCATTGGTCAAAAATCAGAAGACAGACCAAAAAACATGATTTACTCTTTTCAAAGAAATCTCATAATTTTTTTGGAGTCTGACTTACGCGTTTTGAACTTTTAAGGTGGTCAATTCTGTATCTACACTCTCTTTTTAGTAATTGCACCACTTTTCCTCCCTCTACACTGGGAGCAAGGAGAATGAGTATTGTACAATCACCTGTGTAGGCTCATTACAGTATCTTAAACTGAATGATCTTCCCTGGGTCACTTTTCAGGTTTGGTGGTCAAAAAACCTGTGGTGTGGCACAAAGCAGTTGCAATGCACTTGAGGATATGGACCATTATGTTGTTTTACCAAAAAAGTTTAATGAGGTCCAGACTTCTTCTTGTGAAAGATCACAAACAATGAGGGATTTTTTGTTTTGTGATTCAGAACAGGGAATCACCCCTAGATTCAGCAGTTAAGGAGGTCTGTGCTGACCACCAAGATAAATACTTAAAAATTAGTAGAATGTGTTACTTAACTGAACTCTGAAAGAATGCTGCATTTTACACCAAAAAGAAATAAAGAGACTTGGGGGTGTGGAGTGGGAAAGAGAAGGGAAGAGCAAATATATTGCATGGACTAATAAAAAAAATAGGAAAGAAGAGGAAATCATGATTCATAAAAGAGATAAGGAAATTGCTGGGGGGTGATTTAAGGTCAGATTAACAAATCACTGCAGTACAATTTATGGCTTTAGATAATGGGAAGTCAAACAATATTACCATCTGACTTAAAATTGATTTGAGTGAAAGATAAAATTCAGTTATATGAATCATATTAACTGAAAGCCTCTGCTTTACATTTCTCACTGATGGCGCCCTGGGGAGGAAACTTTCTTGGCATTTCACATCCAATTTAAATCCATCATTGATGAAAAGATGGCTAAATTGGCGCATCATTTTGTAATAAAATAGCTCACATATTGTTTATCTGATCAGTGGAGAATGCAGTCTCAACTGTTCAGGGTTAATGGGCTCATTGCACTAGAATAGTAAGTTATTGATTGTCAGAGAGACTGGGAATTAGTACAAACAGCTCATTTAAGGGATTTATTCTACTAACCCAACTCTCATTGAAATTAATGGGGATAGAAGGCTTAGCTAGAGGTGCTCATCATCCCATATGATCAGGCTGTGAGTCCATGGGCTTGATATTCTTCTTACTTATATCACCTTTACACCAGTGCAATTCCTTTTACTTGATAGGGGTAACTCCTGAATCAACCATGTCAGAGGAAAATCAGGCTGCCTGCATATTACATATCAAACATCATCATTATTTCCCCCACAAAATAAAGTGATCTGTGATCAGGAATGTTTCAATTTCATACTCGTGAAAACTCATAAATAAAAACTCAGTATAATAAAAAGGCAGCATGTACTATTGTATATGGTGGCCTGTGTACATCTTCCACTTTTAAAAGACAGAGAAACAAAATTCTTTGAAGCTTTGTTGTGATTTCTGGTCTGGTGCTTTATTTCCCTTAGGGGTCATCCTGAGGGTATGTCTACACTATAGGGGCACAGATAAAGTGCTGGAGGTGTGCAAATGTGGCATGGATATTTCCTTCAGTAACTGAAAGGGTTTTTTTTTCTATCTTTGTAGTAAATATACCCCTGTGAGAAGTGGTAGCTAGGTCAATGGAAGAATTCTTCTGTTGACCAAGCTGCGTCTAAAATGGGGGTTAGGTAAGGTTGACCTATGTTGCACAAGGCATGAGATTTTTCACAGCCCTGAGTGATGAAGCTAATTTGACTTGAGTTTTAGGTGTAGACCAGGTCTCAGGTGAAATGGAAGAAATGTCTTACCAATTGTAAAACATTATTTGTTTAGGGACAAAACTTGCTGAATTCTTGGCATGGTATGGCATTACCACCTGTACTTTTGCGCTGCTGCTGGTTGGCTAACCAGCTCTGAAGGCAGAGTGGAAAGTGCAGCGGCTGCTGGCCGGGTGCCCAGTTCTGAAGGCCATGGCTGTTGCCCCCATCCCCTTGAGAATCCCAGTTCCATTCATACCCATCCACCCATCAGCACTCCTCAGGAGAACTCCAGTCCCCTCACACCCCATGTGCTTCTGCCAAACCATCCATTCCTTGTCTTCTTCTGCCCCCCACACACCCTGGACACACATCTGCAGCAGAACCCTAGGTCCCCATAGGCACACAGCCTACAGCTACTACACATGCACCTGTTCATATCCTGACTGCCCCCCACCTCCTGACTCACAGAGCTTTTACAACCCCTTTGACCCTCCATAACCTTCCCTCCCCCCAGCACCTGTCAGGGCAGGTACCTTTAGCCAGTGTAACTAGAGGCTTGGACTTGACATGACATACAGCCATCTTGTGTATGGACTTAGCATATCCTGAAGCCATTTGGTATGCTCAGCCACCTGAAGTTGGAATCAAAATCATAGAATCATAGAATTCAAGATCAGAAGGGACCATTATGATCATCTAGTCTGACCTCCTGCAAGATGCAGGCCACAAAAACCGATCCACCCACTCCTGAACTAATTCTCTCCCTTGACTCTGCTGTTGAATGCTCCAAAACATGATTTAAAGACTTCAAGTAGCAGATAATCCACCAGCAAGCGACCCCTGCCCCATGCTTCGGAGGAAGGCGAAAAACCTCCAGGGCCACTGCCAATCTACCCTGGAGGAAAATTCCTTCCGACCCCAAATATGGCGATCAGCTGAACCCCGAGCATGTGGGCAAGACTCTCCAGCCAGACCCTCTGGAAAAGGCTAACAATATCCCAACATTGATCCTTTGTACTAATTACCAGTGTGGCACGTTATTGACCTATTGACTAAACCCGTTATCCTATCATACCATCCTCTCCATAAACTTATCCAGCTTAATCTTAAAGTCAAGGAGGTCCTTCGCCCCCACTGTTTCCCTCGGTAGGCTGTTCCAGAATTGCACTCCTCTGATGGTTAGAAACCTTCGTCTAATTTCAAGCCTAAATTTCCTGACTGACAATTTATATCCATTTGTCCTCGTGTCCACATTAGCACTGAGCTGAAATAATTCCTCTCCTTCCCTGGTATTTATCCCTCTGATATATTTAAAGAGTGCAATCATATCTCCTCTTATCCTTCTTTTGGTTAAGGAAAACAAACCGAGCTCCTCAAGTCTCCTTTCATACGACAGGCTTTCCATTCCTCGGATCATTCTAGTGGCCCTTCTTTGTACCCGTTCCAGTTTGAATTCATCCTTCTTAAACATGGGAGACCAAAACTGCACACAATACTCCAAATGAGGTCTCACCAACGCCTTATATAACGGGACTAGCACCTCCTTATCTCTACTAGAAATACCTCGCCTAATGCATCCCAAGACCGCATTAGCTTTTTTAACGGCCACATCACATTGCCTACTCATAGTCATCCTACGATCAACCAGGACTCCTAGGTCCTTCTCCTCCTCCGTTACTTCCAACTGGTGCGTCCCCAGCTTATAACTAAAATTCTTGTTAGTCATCCCTAAATGCATAACCTTACACGTCTCATTATTGAATTTCATCCTGTTACTAATACTCCAGTTTACAAGGTCATCCAAATCTCCCTGGAGGATATCCCGATCCTTTTCCGAATTGGCAATACATCCCAACTTGGTGTCATCCGCAAACTTTATCAGCCCACTCCTACTTTTGGTTCCGAGGTCAGCGATAAATAGATTAAATAAAATCGGACCCAAAACCCGACAGATCACCCTTCAATACGACCCTCTGCAGTCTCCCCTTTAACCAGCTCCTTATCCACCTCTGGATTTTCATTTCGATCCCCATCTTTTCCAATTTAACCAGTAATTCCTCATGCGGTACCGTATCAAACGCCTTACTGAAATCAAGATATATTAGATCCACCGCATTTCCCTTGTCTAAAAAATCTGTTACTTTCTCAAAGAAGGAGATCAGGTTGGTTTGGCACGATCTACCTTTCATAAAACCATGCTGTAATTTGTCCCAGTTGCCATCGGCCTCAAGGTCCGTAACCACTCTCTCCTTTAAAATCTACAGAGTCAGAAGAATTTGACCTTGCCTTAGACAGATAGAGACATTTCAGTTGCAGCTGCAGCATCACTAACAGGGATAGATATAGTAATATTACTGATTCATGGGAATGGAAGGGAATGTGGACAAGCTAACCTTGAGTTTCTGCAAGTTTCTTACTGGATGTCTGTGTGAGTTTCTTGTTAAAAGTTGCTTTTGATGATAAATAGAAATTATGATGTTTTGCTGTTGCTAGGAAAATTGTTTTAGTCCAACAGGGATTATGATTGATTAGAATTATTGTATAGTTATGCTTTGAGTAAAATAATTGGTTAAGGTATAGATAAGAGTGTATATGAGTGTTAGACGAGAGACCCATTGGAACCTAACTCTAGGACACTGCTCAAGACCAAAGCTGCCAGAACTCTTAACCCCAGAATGGTCATACTGTGCAGAACCTAAAGCTCCAGACAAGATATGACCCTGACTGGCCATTTGGAGATGTCTGTCTACTGTATTGGAAATGGTGAGCATTAGATGCTTGGCATGTGTATTCTGCAGATTAATTGTTAATGTACATGTTTAAGGCCACTCACTGGGTGAAGGCTCTTTCATAGAATCTCAGGGTTGGAAGGGACCTCAGGAGGTCATCTAGTCCAACCCCCTGCTCAAAGCAGGACCAATTCCCAACTAAATCATCCCAGCCAGGGCTTTGTCAAGCCTGACCTTAAAAACCTCTAAGGAAGGAGATTCCACCACCTCCCTAGGTAACCCATTCCAGTTCTTCAACATCCTACTAGTGAAAAAGTTTTTCCTAATGTCCAACCAAAACCTCCCCCTCTGCAACTTGAGACCATTACTCCTTGTTCTGTCATCTTCTACCACTGAGAACAGTCTAGATCCATCCTCTTTGGAACCCCCTTTCAGGTAGTTGAAAGCAGCTATCAAATCGCCCCTCATTCTTCTCTTCTGCAGGCTAAACAATCCCAGTTCCCTCAGCCTCTCCTCATAAGTCATGTGCTCCAGCCCCCTAATCATTTTTGTTGCCCTCCGCTGGACTCTCTCCAATTTATCCACATCCTTCTTGTAGTGTGGGGCCCAAAACTGGACACAGTACTCCAAATGAGGCCTCACCAGTGCTGAATAGAGGGGAATGATCACGTCCCTCAATCTGCTGGAAATGCCCCTACTTATACAACCCAAAATGCCATTAGCCTTCTTGGCAACAAGGGCACACTGTTGACTCATATTCAGCTTTTCGTCCACCGTAACCCCTAGGTCCTTTTCTGCAGAACTGCTGCCCAGCCATTCGGTCCCTAGTCTGTAGCAGTGCATGGGATACTTCCATCCTAAGTGCAGGACTCTGCACTTGTCCTTGTTGAACCTCATCATATTTCTTTTGGCCCAATCCTCTAATTTGTCTAGGTCCCTCTGTATCCTATCCCTACTGTCATAGGTTTATTCCCCACTTTGAACTTTAGCATTCACAAGATGGGGACCTGCATGGACTCCTCTAAACTAAAATTCTAGTTTAGATCTGGTTCTTGCTGCCACCAGTCAAGTTTTAAGTGTCTGACACACTCCCTGTTTCCCCAAAACTTTCCCTGGGGAACACAGATCCCAACTTCCTTGGATCTTAACACAAAAGGAAATAATTCATTCCCCCTCCCCTTGTCCTTGGGAGAGATACCTTGATTCAAACTCCTTGAATCAAAACAAAGAGGGATTCACTTTTCCCCCTCCCCTTCCCCTGAAAATCCAAACAAGGGAAGAAATCACTCAGGTTCTAAAAGAAAAGATTTTATTAAAGAGAGAAAAAAAACTACACTATCTCTGTATTACCAGGATGCAAAAATACAGGGTCTAACTTATAAACCTGGAGAGGCTCTCCCCCCCACCCCTCCTTTCTCAGAACAATCAAAGTAACAGCAAACAGAAATAAAGATATTTCTCCAGCAACCACACAATTGCAAATGCAGAAATTAATTAGAAGATTAATTCGCCTTTCTAATACTCACTATACTGGATAGTAGGAAATACTCCAGGAGAACTTGGAGACATGTCTGGCCTCTCTTAGATCCAAAGAGAGCCCGGCAATTCAAACAAAGGACACAGACAAAGCCTTCCCTCCACAGAGATTTGAAATTATCCTGTCCCTTGATTGGTCCTCTGGTCAGGTGTTCATCAGGTTACTGAGCTTGTTAACCCTTTACAGGTAAAAGAGACTTTAACCCTTAACTATCTGTTTATTTATGACACCTACCCTCCAGCGTATCAACCACTCGTCCCAGTTTAGTGTCATCTGCAAACTTGCTAAGGGTGCAGTCCACACCATCCTCCAGATTGTTAATGAAGATATTCAACAAAACCCGCCCCAGCACCGACCCTTGGGGCACTCCACTTGAAACCGGCTGCCAACTAGACATGGAGCCGTTGATCACTACCCGTTGAGCCCGACGATCTAGCCAGCTTTCTATCCACCTTTTAGTCCAATGGTCCAGCCCATACTTCTTTAACTTGCTGGCAAGAATACTGTGGGAGACTGTATCAAAAGCTTTGCTAAAGTCCAGAAATAGCACATCCATTGCTTTCCCCTCATCCACAGAACCGGTTATCTCATCATAGAAGGCAATTAGGTTAGTCAGGCATGACTTGCCCTTGGTGAATCCATGCTGACTATTCCTGATCACTTTCCCCTCCTTTAAGTGGTTCAGAATTGATTCCTTGAGGACCGATTCCATGATTTTTCCAGGGACTGAGGTGAGACTGACTGGCCTGTAGTTCCCTGGATCTTCCTTCTTCCCTTTTTTAAAGATGGGCACTACATTAGCTTTTTTCCAGTCATCCGGGATCTCCCCCGATCGCCATGATTTTTCAAAGATAATGGCCAATGGCTCTGCAATCTCATCGGCCAACTCCTTTAGCACCCTCGGATGCAGCGCATCCGGCCCCATGGACTTGTGCTCGTCCAGCTTTTCTAAATAGTCCCGAACTACTTCTTTCTCCACAGAGAGCTGGTCACCTCCTCCCCATACCGTGCTGCAGAGTGCAGCTGTCTGGTAGCTGACCTTGTCTGTGAAGACAGAGGCAAAAAAGCATTGAGTACACTAGCTTTCTCCACATCCTCTGTCACTAGGTTCCCTCCCTCATTCAGCAAGGGGCCCACACTTTCCTTGACTTTCTTCTTGTTGCTAACATACCTGAAGAAACCCTACTTGTTACTCCTAACATCTCCGGCTAGCTGCAACTCCAAGCGTGATTTGGCCTTCCTAATTTCACTCCTGCATGCCTGAGCAATACTTTTATACTCCTCCCTGGTTATTTGTCCAATCTTCCACTTCTTGTAAGCTGTTTTTTTGTGTTTAAGACGAGCAAGGATTTCACTGTTAAGCCAAGCTGGTCGCCTGCCATATTTACTTTTCTTCCTACACATCGGGATGGTTTGTTCCTGTAACCTCAATAAGGATTCTTTAAAATACAGCCAGCTTTCCTCGACTCCATTCACCGTCATCTTATTCTCCCAGGGGACCTTGCCCATCAGTTCCCTGAGGGAGCCGAAGTCTGCTTTTCTGAAGTCCAGGGTCTCTGTTCTACTGCTCTCCTTTCTTCCTTGTGTCAGGATCCTGAACTCGACCATCTCATGGTCACTACCTCCCAGGTTCCCATCCACTATTGCTTCCTCTACTATTTCTTCCCTGTTTGTGAGCAGCAGGTCAAGAAGAGCTTTTCCCCTAGTTGGTTCTTCCAGCACTTGCACCAGGAAATTGTCCCCTACACTTTCCAGAAACTTCCTGGATTGTCTGTGCACTGCTGTATTGCTCTCCCAGCAGATATCAGGGTGATTAAAGTCACCCATGAGAACCAGGGCCTGTGATATAGCAACTTCTATTAGTTGCTGGAAGAAAGCCTCGTCCACCTCATCCCCCTGGTCTGGTGGTCTGTAGCAGACTCCCACCACAACATCACCCTTGTTGTTCATACTTCTAAATATAATCCAGAGACTCTCAGGTTTTTCTGCAGTTTCATACTGGAGCTCTGAGCAGTCATACTGCTCTCTTACATACAATGCAACTCCCCCACCTTTTCTGCCCTGCCTATCCTTTCTGAACAGTTTATATTCAGTGGGAAAAGACCCTGCTAACCCTTAGAGGGCCATTGGAATACTGTGTCCAGGGAGGGGAGGGGCCCTAAATTGTGTGGGTAACACCATGGTCTTGAAAGTGGAGCCAAACCTGGCTCAAAGATATTCTGGCAGGAGGCGGGGAATCCCTCTGACAACCTTCATGAAGACTCAGTGTAGCCAACTGCTCCAAAGAGATACACTGAGTCTCTCTTTGCTATCTGATAGGCAATCCCACTTGCCGATCATACCTCACTGGTTTCATCTACTCAGGACACTCCCTACACTAACACCGGAACAAATCAACATACCCTTAGAGCCCGAACCAGGGTTATTCTATCTACTACCCAAGATCCACAAACCCGGAAATCCTGGACGCCCCATCATCTCGGGCATTGGCACTCTCACTGAAGGACTGTCTGGATATGTGGACTCTCTACTCAGACCCTATGCCACCAGCACTCCCAGCTATCTCTGTGACACCACTGATTTCCTGAGGAAACTACACTGCATTGGTGACCTTCCAGAAAACACCATCCTAGCCACCATGGATGTAGAGGCTCTCTACACAAACATCCCACACACAGATGGAATACAAGCTGTCAGGAACAGTATCCCTGATGATGCCACAGCACAACTAGTTGCTGAGCTCTGTGCCTTTATCCTCACACACAACTATTTCAAATTGGATGACAATATATATCTCCAGATCAGTGGCACCACTATGGGCACCCGCATGGCCCCACAATATGCCAATATTTTTATGGCTGACCTGGAACAACGCTTCCTCAGCTCCCGTCCACTCACACCCCTTCTCTACCTATGCTACATTGATGACATCTTCATCATCTGGACCCATGGGAAGGAGACTCTGGAAAAATTCCACCATGATTTCAACAGCTTCCACCCCACCATCAACCTCAGCCTAGACCAATCTACACGGGAGTTCCACTTCCTAGACACCACGGTGCAAATAAGTGATGGTCACATTAACACCACCCTATACCGAAAAACTACCGACCACTATGCCTACCTTCATGCCTCCAGCTTCCATCCCGGACACACCACAAGATCCATTGTCTACAGCCAAGCACTAGGTACAACCGCATCTGCTCTAACCCCTCAGACAGAGACCAACACCTACAAAATCTCCACCAAGCATTCTCAAAACTACAATACCTGCACGAGGAAATAAGGAAACAGATCAACAGAGCCAGACGTGTCCCCAGAAGCCTCCTACTGCAAGACAAACCCTAGAAAGAAACCAACAGGACTTCACTGGCCATCACATACAGTCCCCAGCTAAAACCCCTCCAACGCACCATCAGGGATCTACAACCCATCCTGGACAATGATCCCACACTTTCACAGGCCTTGGGTGGCAGGCCAGTCCTCGCCCACAGACAACCTGCTAACCTGAAGCATATTCTCACCAGTAACTGCACACCACACCATAGTAACTCTAGGTCAGGAACCAATCCATGCAACAAACCTCGATGCCAACTCTGCCCACATATCTACACCAGCGACACCTCACAGGACCTAACCAGATCAGCCACACCATCACCGGTTCATTCACCTGCACGTCCACCAATGTAATATACGCCATCATATGCCAGCAATGCCCCTCTGCTATGTACATCGGCCAAACTGGACAGTCTCTACAGAAAAAGATAAATGGACACAAATCAGATATTAGGAATGGCAATATACAAAAACCTGTAGGAGAACACTTCAACCTCCCTGGCCACACAACAGCAGATCTTAAGGTGGCCATCCTGCAGCAAAAAAACTTCAGGACCAGACTTCAAAGAGAAACTGCTGAGCTTCAGTTCATCTGCAAATTTGACACCATCAGCTCAGGATTAAACAAAGACTGTGAATGGCTTGCCCACTACAGAACCAGTTTCTCCTCCCTTGTTTTTCACACCTCAACTGCTAGAACAGGGCCTCATCCTCCCTGATTGAACTAACCTCGTTATCTCTAGCTTGCTTCTTGCTTGCATATATATACCTGCCCCTGGAAATTTCCACTACTTGCATCCGACGAAGTGGGTATTCACCCACGAAAGCTCATGCTGCACAACGTCTGTTAGTCTATAAGGTGCCACAGGATTCTTTGCTGGTTTTACATATCCAGACTAACACGGCTACCCCTCTGATACTTGGTTTCTGATTGGTGAGCAAGAGAATGTCCTGCCTCCCACTATTGCATTTGAGCCATTCAAATCAATGTGGATTCCTCCCATGAAGAGTGTTTAAATGTGTGTCCCCTGGTCACTGATCGGCCCGTGCGAAAATCAGCTGGGGCTGTGATTGGAGGCCAGACCAGGAGCTCCCCTCCTTTGCTAAGCTATGTCCCATGGCTGAGAGTCCATGATTCCTTGTCATATCCTCAGGTACTCCCCAGGCATTGTGTGTGTGGTTCAAATAGATTGTATTGTACATACCAGCCCCTACAGTCACTGCCAGCAGCAGAGGAGAAGTAAGGATAGTAATGCCATACCATGCTACCCTGATTTCTGCACAGCTGCTGGCACTGCCTTCAGAGCTGGGTGCCTGGCCATCAACCATCCAGCTCTGAAGGCAGCACCACTGCCAGCAGCAGCAGAGAAGTATGGGTGGTAATGCCATACCATGCCACCCTTATTTCTCTTTAAAGTTTTATCTTTGTGCTGGGAAAATTTTGGAGTGGCTATAGCTGCTGCAAGCCCCCTCTCCCCAGTGCTGCCTCTGTTTATCCCCACCCAGTGTCACAGAGTTCCCATGTGATGCTGAGCAAGTCATTTAATCCAAATTTTTGGCACATAGGAAGTAAGTGCGTATGTGTGTGTGTGTGGGGGGGGGTTGTTTTGTGGTTTTTTCCTACCATTTTCTGAATATCCCTCTTAAGATAGTCTAATTTTCAAAAGTCCTGAATATTCACAGCTGTACCTGAAATTAGTAGGAGCTGCAGATGATCAGTAGAGCTGGGGACGGGGGAATGGTTTTTCCACCAATGAACATTTTTGAGGTTTAAAAAAAATGTCTAGTTTTACATTGGAACAAAATGGAGTCCTGCTGAAGTTTTGGGTGAGAGAGACAGTTCCCCCACCAAAGAGCCGAGTGGTCAGAACACTCACCTGGTGTTGTGTATTTGGTTGTCATGGTTTTGTTGCTATGGCAACTGAGTTCGATTATTATGGGTTAGCTCAACCGGTTTCAACCGGCTGAGGAGCTCTCTGTATATATGTAAATAAAATGGAGGTTTTGGTTAGCTGCCTGCTCTCTGGCCTCAAGTGATTGCTTCCTACACCGGCTGCCCCAAGGATATAACACCTGGTCTGTGGGAGTCACAGCTTTAAGTCCCCTCTCTGTCTCTTTCGGAGGAACTTAAATCAAGATTTCCCACATTCTGTGAAAGTACCCTACCCAAAAGGTACATGCTATTCTAGTGTGGGTGTGGATGGGTCTCTCTCAATTTCTCCTATTGCTGCTTGTAAGCCGGGGCACTGATCTCACCTCCGGCTGGGCAGAGCATTGAACCTGAGTCCACACAATCTGGTGGGGCTGTCAGTCAATTCCTGGTGCCCAGAGGTCTGAAACCCGCCTCTGTTCTTAAGTCCCTGAGGGTATTGGTAGGGGAACCTAGGCCTGCCCGCTCCACTGGGTTCCAGCTCAGGAATCTTAAGCTACACAAGCTGAATCAGGATTTGATGACTCCAGCCATGCCCTAAGCACCTTCCTACTCCCCTTATTTTCTGTAGGCTTTTCAGCCCACTGGTCTCATCATCACCTCCTATGGTGCTGTCTCTGAGTGGCTTTTCAGGAGCTTGCTGGCAGGAGTACCGTTCTCTAGCCTGCTCGCTATTCTGGTAGCCATCCAATCCCTCCGCTTCCCAGTCCTTTTATCCTCCCAGCTGCTGTGAGGCTGCCAATCAGCACTGGCCCAGAGTGTCCGCATTAACCCCTTGGTTACTGGGACAGCATTGGGTCCAATCATGTTATGACAGAGCTGTTGAATTTGCATAAATAATCAAACACTTATTGGGCCAGAGAAAGAGAAAGCAATTAACTCTATAGTGCAGTGGTTAGGACACTCACTGGGATAGTGGAAACCCAAGTTCAAATCTTTCTAGAGCAGGAACTTAAACCTGGGTCTTCTATAACTCTGATGAGAACCCTCAGCTGTGGGGGAAGGTGGGGTTCTTGTTTTCACCAGAAATTCCATCTTAGACCTCAGAAATCTTTCCTGATGACAGAGTAGTTGAAACTGGTACATTCCCGTGCAAAGTCTCAGTTTCAACAAATTGACATTTTCTATTAAAACAGTTTTGTCAGAAAATTCCCATTCAGCTCTAATGATGAGTCCTTCTACTGGTAAAATTGTGTGGCCTGAAGGAGTGAAGTTCTAGTCTTTGCTCTTTCCCTGAGTCAGTGTGTAACTTCAGGCAAATTGCCTGATTTTTATTTCCAACTCTGCCATGGCCTATCTGTGTTACTCTGAGCAAGGGATTTCACATTTCTGTGCCTCAGTTACCCCGAATTCATTACTGTTTGTGAGACTTAGATATTAAGGTTATCAGTTCCATGGAAAAGGTCATGCGGAAATTCTATTCTCATTGCAGAATTACAGTGGTGCTCAATAAAGAATGCATAGCTCATTGGGTGATGAAGATAAACATATTCACTTATTCACTAAGAGCTGCCTATCGTGTACTAAATGATGCAGAAAGTAACACTTTCTTTTAACATATTTTTGTATTTTTTTTAAAGTAAAAACTAAATTATGTTATTTGCAACTGTGATCTATCTCAAAACCTTGACTTAGAAGACTAACGATGGTAGCTGGTACTAATTATGGAACTAAGGAATACTTTCTGTATTACCTGCAAAAGCCTTGCAAGTCAATCTGGCTTGTCAGTGACTCACATCAGAAGAAAAGGAATGGCAACCTCAATGCTATCTATGCTTCTGTTGTGGTGAACCAAGCCATGCCATCTTGGCCTGGGGGGTATGAATGCCAAAGAGCTTGGGAAACAAGCAAACCCAGGCCCAGTGGGGGAAACCAGCCTGAACCCTGAGAGAAGAGAAATTCCCTGTACCTTAGTTGTCACTGAGACATACCCTGAGCCCCATCCATGGGCTTCTCATTTGAAGGTGACTATCCAACTGCACATCCTGGAGGATCCATGACAGATTCCCCTTTAATGAGCCCTGATCAATCCAAGAGAAGCAAACAATTTCATGGATGCAGCTACAGCTCGGGCCCTACAGATTCCCCTGCTATGCCAGACCATACCCAACACAATAAAAACTATTGACAACTCCCCGTTGTCTTCAGATTCAGTTGTTGAGGAGACTGTCCCCCTGAAGGCCATTAACACTAAGTGTGATCAGTTCCCTGCATTTTCCCCTGATCCTTGGCATCTCCTGGCTGACCCTTCATGACCCCCTCATTCACTGTTGAGAACAGAAAGTCACCTTCCCATTGGAAAGCTGCTGACAGCATGACCAGGAACTAGCAGGCTCTCACAGATCTTGGGAGACAGGCCAGTCCTCGCTTATAGACAGCCTCCCAACCTGAAGCAAATAATCACCAGCAACCGCACACCATACAACATAAACACTAACCCAGGAACCTATCCTTGCAACAAAGCCCGATGCCAGCTCTGTCCACATATCCATTCAAGTGACACCATCATAGGACCTAATCACATCAGGCACACCATCAGGGGCTCGTACACCTGCACATCTACCAACGTGATATATGCCATCATGTGCCAGCAATGCCCCTCTGCCATGTACATTGGCCAAACCGGACAGTCTCTACGCAAAAGAATAAATGGACTCAAATCTGACATCAGGAATCATAACATTCAAAAACCAGTGGGAGAACACTTCAACCTCTCTAACCACTCAGTGACAGACTGGAAGGTGGCAATTTTGCAACAAAAAAACTTCAAAAACAGACTCCAAAGAGAAACTGCTGAACTCGAATTAATATGCAAATTAGATACAATTAACTCTGGCCTAAACAGAGACTGGGAATGGTTGGGTCATTACACTAATTGAATCTATTTCCCTATGTTAAGTTCTCCTCACACCTTCTATGGGCCATCTTAATTATCACTTCAAAAAGTTTTTTTTTTCCTCCTGCTGATGATAGCTCATCTCAATTGATTAGACTTTTCCTGTTGTTATGCATACTTCCACCTTTTCATGTTCTCTGTATGTATAAATATCTCCTGTCTGTGTGTTCCATTCTATGCATCCGAAGAAGTGAGCTGTAGCTCACGAAAGCTCATGCTAAAATAAATTTGTTAGTCTTTAAGGTGCCACAAGTACTCCTGTTCTTTTTGCGGATACAGACTAACACGGCTGCTACTCTGAAACCTATGATATCTTGGAAAAGGAGCTCTTGGCAATTAAGAACACCTTTGAAGAGTGGTGGCAGTAGTTGGAAGAGGCCCATCATTAGGTCCAACTGTTTATGGACCACAAGAACCTGGAGTACTTCTTACTCCTGAGGGAATTCTGTGCCAAAAAATTTAAAATTCTGTGCCAAAACCTAAAAATTCTGTGCACAATATTATAAAATTCTGCAAATGTTATTTGTCAATAAATAAATGTGGCTCCAGCATGGCAGTGGGGAACACAGGTCACTGGATGCATTGAAGTGGGAGATCACCCTGAAGTCCCTACCTCCTCTGGTACAGGGACTCGGCAGTGAGGCTTCACCTGACCCTGACACAGTGCAAGAGCTGGGCCTGCCTCAGAAACACCCTGGGGCCCTTCCCCTCTGTGCCAGGTGCACCAGATATGGGTGGGCAGGCTCAGCCCAGCAGGATCCAAGTGTGGAGGGGCTTAGTGCGCGGGGAACCAGGTGTGGGGCAATCTGGGTGTGGGCAGCTCAGTCAGAGATCTTGATGCACAGGGGCTTGTTGTGGGGTTCTGGGTGCAGGGGCAATGGGACTCTGCCGGGGATCCAGGTGAAGGTGTTTGGAGTTCAGCGGGGGAGGGTCTGGGTGAGCGGGGTTCCATGGGGGGGTCTGAGTGTGGGTGGCTCAGTGGGGGGGTCCAGGTGCCAGAGAAGTGGGGCTTGATGTGGTGGGGGTCCAGGTGCAGCTGGTTGGGGATCAGTGGGGTGGGGGTGGGGGTGTGGGGGGCTCATTGGAGGGGTCCAGGTGTAGGGGGTAAGGCTTGTCAGGGTGAGGGTTTGATGGGTTTACTTAACAGGGGAGCCCTAACTGCTGCTGAGAGGACACTGTATGCCAGGCTCCCACTTTCCCCCACGATTCCCCTATCTCCTTTTCTTCTCCATCCCCATCCCCTCACTCCCACGTTCCCCTCCCCCTGCCCTATTCTAACCCCTTCCTTCCATACTGCCTCTTCCCCCCCCACCCCCTCACTCCCCTTACCCAGCCCCACCATGGGCACTTACTGTTGCACAGAAAACAGGAAGGCTCCAGCACACAAAAGGGGAGCACGACTGGCACTAGGACCCAAGAGGCAGCATTCAGCTGCAGAGTCAGCAGAGCTGAGACAGCCTCCTTCAGCTTGGCTTCTCTGTTCTTGCAGAAGTGTGCCCCCCATACGTCACTTCTATTTGGGGGAGAGCAATCCCCCACAAAAAACTGCACCCATGGTTGTCCCCCCCCCCCCACGCAGCTTCCCTTTGCTTCCCTGCTGTTTTCTGAAGGGAAGCACAGGAATTCGGGGGTGGGAGGGTATTTTCTGCAGGCGCACAGTCATGCAGAATCCCCCCAGGAGTAACCTGTGCAGGGCCAAGGCCCTGAATCAATGACAGGACAGCTCTGATTGGCCCTATTCTTCTCCCAGTTCAACTTTACCTTGACTGACTGCCCTGGAAACAGGAATGACAAGATCAATGCCTTGTCCCAAAGATATGGCTCTGACCCACAAGGCCTTATTCTGGAGCAAGCCCAAATTCTCTAGTCCCATAACTTTCTTAATGCAATTTGCCTCCAGGACCTGCTTGTGTTCATCTGCTCTGCCTCTCCAGCATTCCACTCAACAAGTTGACCATTGTCACCTAAGAAACACACAACACCTGTGAGGGGATCACATTTGTGAGGGACCACCTATATGTTCCCCCGACCTGTGAGGATGGCAGTTCTAAAACTGTGCCACAACTCTACCTTGGCAGGATACTTAGGGTGATGTAAAACCCAGTGCTTAATATCCTGTTTCTTCTGGTGGTCTCGAATATACCCCATGATAAAGACCTTGTCACTTCCTGCCAGATTTGTACCTGCACCAGAAACCTTGTGGCATCGTCCAACATCTGGATGCCCCATCTTGGCCCTGGGAAGCCTTGGGCTTTGTGTTGGGACTACCAGAGTCCATTGGTTTCACAACAATTCTGCTAACAGTAGATCACTAAGTTGGCTCACTTTGTTCCCTGCACAGGTTTACCTTCTGTGGAGGAAACCACCTGTGTCTGGATAAACCACATAGTCCGTCTTCAGATCATATCACCTCCAATCGAGGACCACAGTTTATTGGCCATTTATGGTACAAGACACTATGTTTATTTGTAGTCCATGTGCACCTGTCCTTTGCCTATCATCCACAGTCAAATGGCCAAATAGAAAGAATCAACCAGATCTTTGAACAATACTCAACCATCACCAGGATGACTGGTCTTCACTGTTACCATATACAGAGTTGATATACAATAATTTGGACCATGAATCCACAGACCCTTTTTATCAGCTATAGGTACCATCCCCAATTTCACCCACAACTAACCACATCCTCCTCCAACCCATTTGCCTTGGAAGTAGTACAGCACATCCAAGAAGATGTGAATCAACACTTTGAGAAGGCAAAGGAGGACTACAAAAGGCATGCAGACAAACATAGACAACTGGGGCCCATCTACTCCACAGGAGAAAAGGTCTGGTTTTCAAAAGAACACCTCTGAACAGACAGACCCACCAAGAAAATAGACTATTGGTTCCTAGCCTCATAATATATTCGTCAGCAAATCAGCTTAGTCACCTTCAAGCTCCAGCTCTCCTGATCCCTTAGAGTCCACCCTGTGTTCCAGGTCTCACTTCTAAAACCATACACTGAGAACCCATTTCCCTATAGAGTCCAATCCCTGCCCCCACAGTACAAGAACAGGGTCGGGAGGAATACATTGTTCACGAAGTCCTTGACTGCGAATGCTTGCTTACCTGGGACCACAAAGCCCAGTCTCAGTTTGACGATCCACTCCTGCAGTTCTATTGGTAGGGACCTAGAGCAGCTGATTGGCCCACTGGCCCTACTGAAGGCAGCCTCAAGAATAGAAAGCTAGACAACTGGGCTCCACCCTATTCTGCACTGTGCGTCTCCTGCTCAGGGTAATTGTGGTCTTAACAAGCTGCAATGGCTGGGTTGTGGACAGCCAGACCTACTAGTCAGAGCCAGACTATGCAGTCAGGAGTCAGGAGGGACAGGATACTAGAAGGTCAGAACAAGGAGACAAACTGGAGGTCAGAACCATTAATCAGATGCCAGGAGTCACACCAGGTCAGGACTCCAGGAAATCAAGCAGCCGGAGAAGGAAGCCCAAGGCACAGAGTCCTGAATAGGGTGAAACCCATTTATTCAGATAACTTCCTGTTCCTGCTACTCTCTTAAGTAGTGCCAGTTGGACTCCAGGACTCTACCAGTAGGACTCCAAGGATTGAGCCTCAAGCTGGGGCTAGGCTTTGTGGGTCCCAGGTAAGCAAGCATCAAGGTGGAGTATGGCTGCTCCTATAAACCCTGAGGATCTAGGTTTGTGGGTAACAAGAAGTTTATTCAGCTCTCAGAAGATGCTAGGATCAGTGTGTTTCCTGCAGGTATATTCAGCCAATGAAAAAGTGTTGATGATGTGGTGTTTCACCTTGTATTTCTTTGCTTGAGTGTATTCTGACTCAGTATCCTGCTGTGTGAGCTGCATGGGTGAAATAAACTAAAATAATAGCTCTCTTGTTCATGTAGGTCAATTCAGATCTCAATAAAGAACAACTGTTACTTTTCTAATTGACTTCCACACGCCCAAAAATTCTTTGCTGAATACAACAAGCATCTCTATATTTGAGACTGTCTTTACCTCTTCATTCTGTTTGCTGAGATTGTCAAAAAGGTGCCTGCTGTGACATTTTTGTGGTGCAAACAGCCATTCTATGGGAACATTATTTTCCTTTTTCTCTCATGTAGGGCATCAGCTGGGGGCCATATTCAAACTGGCAACATAGTGCTAAAGGGATCTAGAATTATGTCTGTGCCGCAAAAAGGGTGTATTTTTACACTGACAGTTAACGATGTAAAATCTTAGTGGAAATAAAGCACAGATAGTTTTTAACTTCAGTGTAGCTAGTTGAAGTAAACCCCAGGGAGTATAAGGCCTTGTCTACACTACAAGACTATTTCGAATCAACTTAGTTCGAATTTGTGGATTCGACCTTATGAAGTCGAATTTGTGTATCCACACTAAATACACTAATTAACGGGGCCGGCGTCGACTTTCGAAGCGGTGCACTGTGGGAAGCTATCCCACAGTTCCCGCAGTCCCCGCTGCCCATTGGAATGCTGGGTAGAGCTCGCAATGCCTGCTGGGGGAAAAAATGTGTCGAGGGCGGTTTTGGGATACTGTCGTCATTGAACCGTCAATCACGCCCTCCCTCCCTGAAAGATCCGGCGGGAAATCTGATCGCGCCCTTCTCTGGTCGGTTACAGCGCAGACGCCACAGCACTGCGAGCATGGAGCCCGCTGCGATCATCGCTGCACTTATGGCCGTTGTCAACTCCTCGCACCTTATCATCCACCTCTTCCACAGTCAGCTGCTGAGAAATCGGGCGAGGAGGCTCCGGCAGCGCGGTGAGGAGAGTGGCGCAGGCCTCTCACAAAGCAGGGTACGCCGCGCCGTGGAGATCATGGTGGCAATGGGTCAAGTTCATGGTGTGGAACGGCGATTCTGGGCCCGGGAAACAAGCACGGACTGGTGGGACCGCATAGTGCTGCAGGTCTGGGATGAATCACAGTGGCTGCGGAACTTCAGGATGCGTAAGGGCACTTTCCTTGAACTGTGTGACTTGCTGTCCCCTGCCCTGAAGCGCCAGGACACACGGATGCGAGCAGCCCTGAGTGTGCAGAAGCGAGTGGCCATAGCCCTCTGGAAACTTGCAACGCCAGACAGCTACCGGTCAGTAGCGAACCACTTTGGTGTGGGCAAATCTACCGTGGGGGTTGCTGTGATTCAAGTAGCCCACGCAATCGTTGAGCAACTGCTCTCAAAGGTAGTGACTCTTGGAAACGTCCAGGTCGTCATAGATGGCTTCGCCGCGATGGGATTCCCAAACTGCGGTGGGGCTATAGATGGGACTCACATCCCTATCCTGGCACCAGCCCACCAGGCCAGCGAGTACATTAACCGAAAGGGCTACTTTTCAATGGTGCTGCAAGCACTGGTGGACCATAGGGGACGTTTTACCAACATCTTCGTCAGGTGGGCGGGCAAGGTTCATGACGCGCGTGTGTTCAGGAACTCTGGTCTCTTCAAACGCCTCCAGGCAGGTACTTTCTTCCCGGACCACAAAATAACGGTAGGGGATGTGCAGATGCCTACAGTGATCCTCGGGGACCTGGCCTACCCGCTAATGCCCTGGCTCATGAAGCCCTATACAGGCGCCTTGGACAGTGAGAAGGAACTCTTCAACTACCGGCTGAGCAAGTGCAGAATGGTCGTGGAGTGTGCTTTCGGACGTCTCAAGGGGAGATGGCGGAGCTTACTGACTCGCTCGGACATCAGCGAAAAGAATATCCCCGTAATTATTGCTGCTTGCTGTGTGCTCCACAATCTCTGTGAGAGCAAGGGCGAGACCTTTTTTGCCGGATGGGAGGTTGAGGCAAATCGCCTGGCTGCTGTTTACGATCAGCCAGACACCCGTGCCGAGAGAATATCCCAGCGGGAAGCGCTGTGCATCCGGGAGGCTTTGAAAGCTAGTTTCCTCGCAGAGCAGGGTAACCTGTGACTGTCCACTTGATTTTAAGAGAGCCTGATCATGGGCCTGTGTCTGTATGTGTCGAGTTAGATCTGAGCTCACAAACCCGGTTCTCCAAGTTTCCCCCACTTCCAAAGCACGTTTTAAAACTAATGAAATGTAACAGTAATTAATAATAAATCTTTCGTTGACTTTGCATTTCTGTTCCTGGGTTGAAACATGGAAGCATACTGTGCTGGGTTCGGTGTGCACTGATGTACAGACCGCTTGTCCAATACAGGACGGACAGCCTCCTGCTCCTACATAGGTCTGTGGGGTGGGGGACGGTTTACAGTGGTTGTGCATGTAGGGGTGGGTTTGCAGGAATGGGTGGGTTTGCAGGAAGGGGCGAGGGGTGCCGTCTTTGGATAGGGGTTTGCATGACGGCTGTGGGCTGTGGGTTTGGGCGTTGGAAGGGGTGAGGGGTGTGGGGGAAGGGTGAGTATCTGTCCCTGGATGAGGGCTCTTTTTGGGCTCAGGGCAGCGGAGAGGCTCGTGGCTACGGTCAAAGTGCATCGTAAGGGAAGCCTGCCTTTACATTCGGGGATGGCAGGCGCCAGGACCCTGGACAAGCATACACATCAACGAATCACCCGGGGCAGCATACACCACACAGACTGACCCTGGTGACTAGTGACTGCAGTCTGTGTGTGCCCTGCAGTTGACCCTGCCCCCAAGTCTGTACCCTGGTAATGTGGGCTATGCACTGCAATTAAAAATCCCCCCCCCCACACACAAAGTCTTCTGACACGAGAAACGTGACGGAAACAGTGAGTAACAGCAAACCGCTTTTAATAATGTTATACACAGTGGGGGGTTGAAACGTGGATTTGGGACTGGGTGATCCTGTAAGGGAAGAACTTCTACAAATTTAGAGCGCGAGAGGTGTCTTGTACATTAGCGCTCTGCTGCGGTGCAGTGACAGTTCTCACGGCCCCTACCGCCCCTCCTTCTTGTTACTTTGGGTGAGGGGGGGACAGGACTTCTTGGCGTTGGAGGGCGGTTGCAGATGCAGTGCAGGGGGGCTCTCTTCTCCTGCCTGCGGTCCTGCAGAACATCTACAAGGCGCCGGAGCGTGTCCATTTGCTCCCTCATTAGACCAAGCAGCGTTTGAGTCGCCTGCTGGTCTTCCTGCCGCCACCTATCCTCCCGTTCGATGTGTGTGCGATGCTGCTGACACAGGGTCTCCCTCCACTGTCTCTGCTCTGCCTCCTCTGCTCTGGAGCTGGCCATCAGTTCCTGGAACATCTCGTCCCTAGTCTTTTTCTTTCGCCGTCTAATCTGAGCCAGCCTCTGCGAGGGGGATGCCAGGGCAGTCCGGGAAAGAGCCGAAGCTGTGTGATGCGAAAAAGTAAGTGATTTCCTTGACCAAATACAGGTTTGCGGACAGTGAACACAGTCAAGTCAGTTTAAGAGAGCAAGACTATACAGGGCACCAAGTCTCGCGAGATCTCAGAACTAGTTCGAGATTTCGGAGTACGCTCTTGTCATAAACAGATAGTTAAGGGTTAAGGTCTGTTTTACCTGTAAAGGGTTAACATGTAGTACCTGGTGACCACCTGACCAGAGGACCAATCAGAGATAAGATTTTTTCAAATCTCTGTGGAGGGAAGCCTTTGTCTGGGTGAGAACTGTTTTTGGATCTAACAGAAGACAGTCATGTCTCCAAGTTCTCCTGGAGTAGTTTCTACTAATTAATAGTGAGTATTAATTAGAAAGGCGAATTAGTCTTATGATTTGATTTCTATATTTGCAATTGTGTGTTTGCTAAAGGAAATGCTTTATTCCTGTTTGCTGATATTGCTTTTACTGAGAAAAGGGGGAGAGGGGATTCTCTCCAGAGATTGATAAGGTTATACCCTATGAGTGTCCAGCTTGGGCTCATAGAGATTCTGTATTTTCTTTTGTTCTCTTAATAAATTCTTTTCTTTTCTTTGGACTTGGTTAATTCCTTCCCTTGGGGAAATTCAGGGGAAGGGGAGGGGGAAGTGGGCTGCTTCCCTGTGTGTGTGAGATTCAAGGAGTTGAAACAGGGGGGAGGGGGAAGGTTCCTCCTCTGTGAATTGATCTGTGTTCCCAAGGGGGGAAACAGGGGTGTCCCGGCCCACGGAATTGACCGGGTGGTGGCAGCCGAAGGGAAGACCTACCCTAGGATTTTGGGGTGGGGGAAGACATGCGGGTCCTCACTTTGAAACCGCCCAGTTTCAAGTGAGGGTAGATTCTGACATGGTGGCAGTGGTGTTTCGGACCCAGAGAGAGAGACTAGGCTTTTCTACCAGAGGCACTCTGAGGCAGTTTCAGGGTTAGAAGTATTTTCAGTTTTTTGCAGGGCTTTCTGTTACAAAGCCTCCTGTGGAGCGGTCCTTGCGTCCATTGTGATACGAGGTACCACTCAGGATTCCTGAGGTGGGGGGAAGTGCTCGCCAAAGTACATTCCCATCCAACAGGAAAAACAGGTTTGGGGGGGGAAGAGACAAACCCTCCAGCCAGGTTTTTTTTCCTCCCTGTGTCTTTTGAAAGGATCAGAAGACAGGAGAACACAAATCCCTGAGGAATAGACCAGATTTTTCTCAGGGGTATTGTTAGCAGCAGCCTTTCAGCTGGGCTGCTGAGTACAGCAACTCAGAGCTGAGTCAGTATACAGTTTCAGCCAGGTTGGCTGGAGGCAATTTAGTTTTCCAGCAGGCTTTGTTGGAAGCATATTTTCGTTCTTGTTGCTTGAACAGGCAGCTTGAGGAAAAGGCAAGTTTCAAGCAGTTTTCAGGGTTAGGAGGAGTTTTTTTCTCTGCTGGCTATGCTGAGGAAAAACTCTTCCCTAGAGGTGTGTCCTTCCTTTGTGATATCAGGTATCACTCAGGATTCCTAAGGTGGGGGGAAGTGCTCGACAAAGTACATTCCCATCCAACAGGGAAAACAGGTTTGGGGGGGGGAGACAGAAACCCTCCAGCCAGATTTTTTTTCCCTGTGTCTTTTCAAATCCTCTGGAGCCAGGGAATACAAATCTCTGAGAGGATTTACTACACTTTTCTGCAGGTACTAAGTAGCACCAGCCGGTCAGCTGGGCTTATTAGGAAGATTGTTTTTTTGGAAACAGATTTTCAGCTGGGTTTAGCTGAGGCATAAGGTTTTCTAACAGGCTGTGTTAGAAAAGGATTTTTTTCCTTCTTTTCTTTTTCTCCTTTTTTTCTTTCTGTCTGCTTAAAAACAGCTAGGAAAGAGGTGCAAGTTTTTCTAGGAGGCTTGTTAGAAAGGACCCCCACTGTGAGGTACTTAGCAAGTGCTAGAAACAGGACAAACCAGTTTTTTTTGGGTCTTCTCAGTATATCAGCAAACAGCAACTACACATTTGCAAATGAAAAGGTTTTGTTTCTTTTCTATTCAGTCTCTCGGGAATAGAGAGGGTTAGGAATTGGGGAAACCAATTCCCTGACTGCAAAGGGGTGTGGCCAGCACCAAAAAGCAACACCAGCAAGCCACACATAAAATTCACTGACTGCAGAGGGGTGTGGCCAGCACCAAAAAGCAACACCAGCAAGCCACACATAAAATTCACTGACTGCAGAGGGGTGTGGCCAGCACCACAAGGCACTGTTCCCCATCCCAAGAAATTTCCCACCTACATGGCAGGTGAGGACACTAAGGCCTTCTTCAAAAAGGTTAAAAGGACCTGCCATGGGTACAGCATCCCTGAAGACCAGTACAAGGACTGGTCAGAAAAGTGGACTTTTGCTGTCTATAACAATTATTCCATCCCCATGCTACTGGGGGAAGACTTGGCCAACCATGTGCAGCTGGCCAAGAGGGGGGGAGTGGTCACCCGCGGCCAGGCCAAACAAGCAGGCACTCCCATCCCTGTTCCTGAGCCATCCACCAGGACCCTGTCTGTGTTACCAGAGACCCAGACAGAGGTGGTGAAACCGGATCTCATGCCAACAACTACAGCAGCCATAGTACATCCAGTCCCAGGACCGGAACTGGAAAAGCAACCAGCGGCAGAACCAGCGCCAGCACTGACGCCAGCGCTTGCAACTCCACCGCCAGGGGGCGCCAACGGGCCTAAACTGGCAGAAGCAGCAGACAACTCTACCCAAGAGGCTCAGCCAGAGCCTGAAATATCACCTTGTGCACCAGCGGAGAGCGGTCCACAGTCAGTGGAAACAACCTCATCACCTACATCGCTCCCAGAGGAACTGGTGTCTCCCGCCTCAAGGGAACAGTTCCAGACTGAGCAGGAAGCCGATGACAGCCTTAAGAAAGCTTTGGGCGGCGGCACGAAGCAACCCACCGCCTCTCAGCTCTTCTACCCAATTCCGGTTTGTTGTAAAACAAGGACATTCTTTCTGGTGGACACCAGGAAGGCCAGCATCCTCAAAGACAGTTGGTAGTTCCAACTAAGTACTGGGACAAGCTCTTAAGCTTGGGCCCTGACATCCCAGTGGGCATTCTGGGGTCAACAAAGCAAAAACAGGTTAAAAACATTCCTTCCACTGGGAGGGGATGGGCAAGGACGTTGCCAAGTATGTCCGCTCAAATGCATACAAAGTGTTCTTCAGTGTCAAATATCTTGTTGTTTACATACTTAGTAGTATATGTAATAGTGCATGTGTTTTGTTTATCTGTTTATTTTACAGTTCTAGGAGGAAATCACCACCAGTAGTTCCCACTGTTGGCGATTTGGGGGGCGTGTCATAAACAGATAGTTAAGGGTTAAGGTCTGTTTTACCTGTAAAGGGTTAACATGTAGTACCTGGTGACCACCTGACCAGAGGACCAATCAGAGATAAGATTTTTTCAAATCTCTGTGGAGGGAAGCCTTTGTCTGGGTGAGAACTGTTTTTGGATCTAACAGAAGACAGTCATGTCTCCAAGTTCTCCTGGAGTAGTTTCTACTAATTAATAGTGAGTATTAATTAGAAAGGCGAATTAGTCTTATGATTTGATTTCTATATTTGCAATTGTGTGTTTGCTAAAGGAAATGCTTTATTCCTGTTTGCTGATATTGCTTTTACTGAGAAAAGGGGGAGAGGGGATTCTCTCCAGAGATTGATAAGGTTATACCCTATGAGTGTCCAGCTTGGGCTCATAGAGATTCTGTATTTTCTTTTGTTCTCTTAATAAATTCTTTTCTTTTCTTTGGACTTGGTTAATTCCTTCCCTTGGGGAAATTCAGGGGAAGGGGAGGGGGAAGTGGGCTGCTTCCCTGTGTGTGTGAGATTCAAGGAGTTGAATCAGGGGGGAGGGGGAAGGTTCCTCCTCTGTGAATTGATCTGTGTTCCCAAGGGGGGAAACAGGGGTGTCCCGGCCCACGGAATTGACCGGGTGGTGGCAGCCGAAGGGAAGACCTACCCTAGGATTTTGGGGTGGGGGAAGACATGCGGGTCCTCACTTTGAAACCGCCCAGTTTCAAGTGAGGGTAGACTCTGACAGCTCTCATTGGCGGTGCCATTGCACAGGAGAGCGGACAAGCGGGGAGAGACAGCTGAATCCGTCTTGCAGACAGTCCTGGTAAGCCTTACAGTAGATAATGCTTATCAGGTAATGGATAGCTGTGCTCTCCTGCTAAAGGCAATGTGGAAAGCAGAAAGGATGAGCCTTTTGCAGCCCCTCCCGCCAGTGCACGGGAAAGATCAATGTATGCTTGTTCTCTGTGGCCTCTAGCACGTGGCTGTTAGGCGAGGGTCATTGTTATGCAACCTAATTTTAAACCATTAACAATAGTAACAATACACTAATTGCCCTACTTAGATGCAGTTTTTCCAGAACGAGATCACCCTGAGGCGGGTCACCCGTGCCCAGAAAGAGAGGATGCTAAGGGAAGCGCTGCACCGACCAGGACCATATGCAGCAATGCTCGTGGAGGCGATGATCCCTCTGTATATCCGGATGTCCTGGCAAGGAAGAGTTTGCTTCAACGGAGCGCCCAACAAGGCACCTCTCCCAAGAAACCTCCTGAGGAGGCTTTTCGAGGAACTGTATGACACCTTCGTTGAATTGTCGCTAGAGGATTTTTTTTCAATCCCTCTTTGTGTGGACCTACTTTTCGTATAGTTTAATATTTACAATTTTTTATATAGTGTTTCTATTTTTTATATACATATTTTATAAAAAATAAATGTTTACACATCTATAGCACTTACCGCCTGATCCTTCCCCTGATTCTGAGTCCGGGTTAACGGCAGGGGAGGGTTGGTAGGGGATCTCTGTGAGGGTGATGAAGAGATCCTGGCTGTCAGGGAAAGCGGGAGTGGGTTCGCTGTCGCCTGCGCCGTCCTCCAAAGACCATTCCTCATCTTCCCCATCGACGAACATCGAGGAGGAACTGTCCCGGTACACTATTCCATCCTCGGAGTCCACCGTCACTGGTGGGGCAGTGGTGGCAGACCCACCTAGAATGGCATGCAGTGCCTCGTAGAAGCGGCATGTCTGGGGCTTGGCTCCGGAGCGTCCGTTTGCCGCTCTGACTTTTTGATACCCTTGTCTTAGGTCCTTGACTTTCACGCAGCACTGCATCACATCCCGGCTGTATCCTTTGTCTTTCATGGCTTTCGAGACCTTCTCGAAGGTCTTTGCATTCCGCTTGCTGGAGCGCAGCTCCGAGAGCACAGACTCCTCGCCCCACACAGCGATCAGATCCATGACTTCCCGGTCTGTCCATGCTGGGGACCTCTTTCTATTCTTGGATTGCCCGGACTCCTCTGCTGGAGAGCTCTGCATCGTGGCAGGTGCTGCGGAGCTCGCCCCGATGTCCAGCCAGGACGTCAGATTCAAAGTGCCCAGACAGGAAAATGAATTCAAATTTTCCCGGGTCATTTCCTGTGTGGCTGGTCAGAGAATCCAAGCTCCGACTGCTGTCCAGAGCGTCAACAGAGTGGTGCACTGTGGGATAGCTCCCGGAGCTACTAAGTTCGATTTGCATCCACACCTAGCTTAATTCGAGCTAGCCATGTCGAATTTAGCGTTACTCCACCTGCCGGGGTGGAGTACCAAATTCGAACTAAAGAGCCCTCTAGTTCGAATTAAATGGCTTCCTGGTGTGGACGGTTGAGCGGTTAGTTCGAATTAACGCTGCTAAATTCGAATTAAAGTCCTAGTGTAGACCAGGCCTAAGATTGTCCTCAGATAGTTACCGAGAGTTAAAAAGTACCAGTGCTTTGGATTTTATATCAAGATAGCTAGCTTGAGTTAACTATATAAATATAAAAACATACCTTTCTTGCAGTGAAGACATAGCCTAGATCTCATTACCAAATCCTTGCATCATCCAACCTCCTTTCCACCTTTTTTCAACCTAGAACTGTATCCTGTTACATTGTGTCATGTAAAACATCACTTGTTCTTCCATTCATATATAATACCAATATAACTCTATCATTAGTCTTCATAACAACATGTAATACATCCCTAAAATGGTATATAGCATTATCCATTAGGGAGATCTCTGCTTGGTATTCTGAGTTCCTAACAACTAATCTTCAATATTACAGTAGTATATATTCATTTCAATGATATGAATGCAAAGACACAAGATGGGTGAGGTAATATCTTTTATTGGACCAACTTCTGTTGGTGAGAGAGACAAATTTTCGAGCTTACACAGAGCTCTTTCAGAACAAGAAGTTCCAGCCCCTACTCAATAATCAGAGTTGCCTCCTTTTTCAATTGGAATCTTTCCACTGATGGCAATTGGTTTTCTATCAGACTCATAGATGTACAGTTATCATGAGTGGAGCTGGTCAAAATATGAGAAATTTTTTCAAGAAAACTTTTAATGAAACATTTGTCCTTGTGGGTTTGGGTTTTTTTTTTAATTTTAAAATTACAACTTTTGCTAATAGCTCTAATTATAGAACAGATTGTGACCCAACTGATGTGTCTATGTAAATGATTAAAGGAGCCTCCCTTCCTCTTTTGCAGGGGTTGGTACAGGAAGGAGAGGTGCCTCTGCAGGATGCTATGCCCACACCCAGTCAGAAGTGGGTGGGAGTGGATGGGACAGGGAGTGGGCAGAGCCTTGCCACCACTCACCCAAAACATCAGCTAGTACAGCTATGCCATTACACCTGGGGAATAGTACCATGTTACCCCTGCCTGGCTTGGGGCAAAGACCTGACTGAGGTCTATATTTGAAAAGTAATTAAGTTACATGTTTCATATTTGAGATGTCACAAGTCTTAATGGATGCAGATGGATTATTCTCAAAAGAGAAGTGTTGTTTGTTTAAAATGAAATTGGACCCAATTCTGTCCCCACTGAAATAAATTCAAATTTATAATCAGAAAAAAAAGGCTTTTCAACATTAGTCCTGCATCCTTTCTACTGGTATGCTTGAGGGTGATCTAGTACTATATTGAGATTTTGTAAGTAAAAATAACTAAATGAGGTAGAGACACCACTGGACATACTGTGTAATGAGATCAGAGCAGACCTCCAGGATGTGGCGAACTACCAGAGGTGTGGTGTTATTGCGTTGCAATGCATTCCCTAGAGTGTCTTACTAAAGAATAGCACACTCCAGGGTGTGCAATTGTACTGCAAGATACAGATGCCCCAGGCATTTTGTGAGGTACAAAGCCAAAGGACAAATTTGAGAAGAATGCACATCTGAGTAAAACTGCACACACTGGGGTGTGCTGTTTGTTATATATTCCACAAAAAACATTCCGTGGTTGTATTGGGTATGTTAATTTGAAGCAATAAAATACATGTAAAATATACTTGTGAATAGTTTTGCATTTCCATATTTTTGTGTTTTACTTAATTTTACATAAATATTTTAGAAATGAAACCATACAACAATCAATTAAATTCCAGTGAAAGCAGTAGTCTGCATCTATTTTCTTCTAAAGCTGCTGGTAGAATTAAAGCACTACAAGATGTTTATCAGTCAGACCAGTGACTAAATGTTACCACCTTTCTAATTTCGACAAGAAGATTCACAACTGCCCATCCCAATGTGTCTGCAATGAAGCAAAAGGTGAGGCACAGGAATACCATCATCTAAAAATTAACATTTTAAATACACAAGTCTGATATTTTTCTTCTATAGAGTTCTATACATCAAGAGTAACTCCAATGAAGAAAATGGAATTAAACTAGTAAAACAAAGTGCTGTGAGAGGAGAATCAGACTCCGACCAGGTGAAATCCTGGTCCCAAAGAAGCAAAGTCAATGGAATTTTTGCTATTAACTTTAATGGGTCTAGGATTTCATCCACAATATTTGAATTAGAACTTATTACAACATTCAAATGGAGGTTAATATCAAAGTCAGTGAGCAAGGGCTCATGAAAGTGGAGTTCCTGCATATGACTTTAAAAAACCAAACAAACAGGGAGAAATGGCTCACCTCTGTCTTCACAAACGTTGTGAAGAGCACTGCAAAGCCACAGTAATGCAAACATCATTTATGACACTGGCATCCAAACAGGTTTGTGGCCCCCTCCAATGCGATTTTAATCTCCCAAAAGCACATTCAACAACCATTCCACATCTGCTTTGTAATTAAACCTTTTTTTACCATGGCCTCTGAAATCAGGGTATGGTTTCATAATCCCAGGCAAAAAGGTGGTACATGGGGATCCCCCAGAATAATAGTGGGGACAGGAACACCACTTATGTCAATAAGAACAGGAGTACTTGTGGCACCTTAGAGACTAACAAATTTATCTGAGCATAAGCTTTCATGGGCTACAGCCCACTTCATCAGATGCATGCAGTGGAAAATACAGTAGGAAGATATTTATACGGTATATACACAGAGAACATGAAACAATGGGTGTTACCATACACACTCTAACGAGAGTGATCAGTTAAGGTAAGCTATTACCAGCAGGAGAGAAAAAAAATTTCTGTAGTGGTAATCAAATGGTCCATTTGCAGCAGTTGACAAGAAGTTGAGAGGAACAATGGGGGGAGGGGAAAATAAACATGGGGAAATTGTTTTACTTTGTGTAATGACCCATCCACTCCCAGTCTTTATTCAAGCCTAATTTAATGGTGTCCCTTTTGGAAATTAATTCCAATTCATCAGTCTCTCATTGGAGTCTGTTTTTGAAGTTTTTTTGTTGTAATATTGCTTTCAAAAAGTCACCCCTTTGGGCTGGGGCTGGGGCTGGGTTGGGCTGGAGGAGGGGCACCTCTCCCCTGGCCGCGGCAGGTCCAGCACTGGGCTGAGCTGGGACTGGCAGGGCACCTCTCCCTGCCACGGCAGTTCCAGGACTGGGGGAGAAGCAGCTGTGCAGCACTCAATAGGCTTCAGTGCAGCTGTGCAGCTTAGAGGGAACTTAGGTCACAGCAGGGCTTCCTTGGCTATAGAATAGGTAATGTATTTTGTTGCTTTGAAGCTAATCTGTTTCCTAGGCATACACCAGTAATTTATTTGCATTCAGTAGCATAAGGCAGTTAACCATCAAACAGCTCCCAGGTAGTTTACTACAAATTTCAAAGTGAAATGAAGACAATTATATTATTACACCACAAGTCCCATCTAAACGATAATATCCCCTTTTGATGTCTCAATCAATAGAATACAGTAATGAAACATTACAGACAGAAACAGAAGTTTAGCATCTACAAGCTAATTAGATCACATTGTTTAACTTCTAACAAGATATAGGTAAACACAGAGACATACAATTAGCATCTATTCTTAATTCTCCAACTATACAGACCTATATTTCAAGGACTCTAGTCTGTTTAACATGGTTTTGCTAACCATCTACAAGGAAAAAGCACAGCGAACAGCAGAGAGGCAAACAGAAGCAGTTTGCCTGGGATCCTTCTGAGCAGAGGTACGCTAAGTGCTGCAGTAGGGGGACTGCGCTGCTGGGCCTGACTGTTATAAAAAGGCAGTCAGCTGCGAACCAGCTGAGCAGCGAACAGCAGAGAGGCAAACAGAAGGAGTTTGCCTGGGATCCCTCTGAGCAGAGGTACGCTAAGTGCTGCAGTAGGGGGACTGCGCTGGTGAGTATCTGAGTGTCTGTTTGGGGGGGGCAGTTTGGCAGTTTGACTGTGTGCTTGATTGTTTGATTGCTTGTTTGACCAGTGTGACCTGGGAGTGCTTTGTTCCAGCTGGGCCTGAATGTTATAAAAAGGCAGTCAGCTGCGAACCAGCTGAGCAGCGAACAGCAGAGAGGCAAACAGAAGGAGTTCGCCTGGAGAAGGCCTACTGAGGCCCCCATCTCGCAGGTTTCTCTGAGTCGCGTCTGCCACAAGTAAGGAAGCTCGTAGAAGGAAGAGACTATGGATGCTGAGCGATCCGCTGTTGTGACCTGCACAGGATGCGCCATGTTTGTCTTCCTTCCACAGGATAGAAGCGACTTTGTCTGTACAAAGTGCAAGCTGATCTCCATATTGGAAGAGAAGATTCAAGGTCTGGAGAAACTAATATCAACCCTGCGTTCCATAAAGAAAATGAGGATTTCCTGGATAGATGTCAGGATCAACTTCAGCGGGCACAATATTCCGAAGATTCAGAGTAGGCTACGCAGTGGGGACAAAAGGCCAGTGAGGATAATTGGTGGCATGTGACTTCCAGAAGAGGAAAGAGTACCAGAAATGTCCATGTACCAGAAACACAGATGCAGGTGAGCAATCGTTTTCATGTTCTCTCCGCAGGTACTAGTGCAGAGAGCGGAGTGGATGATACATCTGAGGGAACAGAGCAGAAGGAGACTCCATTGATTGGAAGGCATGAGATGCACCGTCCTAGGGATGGGGTTTCCACGACCACCACTCCCAAGAGAAGGAGGAGGAGGGTGGTGGTGGTCGGGGACTCTCTCCTCAGGGGGACTGAGTCATCTATCTGCCGCCCTGACCGGGAAAACCGAGAGGTGTGCTGCTTGCCAGGGGCTAGGATTCACGATGTGACGGAGAGACTGCCGAGATTCATCAAGCCCTCGGATCGCTACCCCTTCCTGCTTCTCCACGTGGGCACCAATGATATTGCCAATAATGACCTTGAGCGTATCACTGCAGACTACGTGGCTCTGGGAAGAAGGATAAAGGAGTTTGAGGCACAAGTGGTGTTCTCGTCTATCCTCCCCGTGGCAGGAAAAGGCCAGGGTAGAGACCGTTGAATCGTGGAAATCAACGAATGGCTATGCAGATGGTGTCGGAGAGAAGGGTTTGGATTCTTTGACCATGGGATGGTGTTCCAAGAAGAAGGATTGCTAGGCAGAGACGGGCTCCACCTCACGAAGAGAGGGAAGAGCATCTTTGCAAGCAGGCTGGCTAACCTAGTGAGGAGGGCTTTAAACTAGGTTCACCGGGCGAAGGAGACCAAAGCCCCGAGGTAAGTGGGGAAGTGGGATATCGGGAGAAAGCACAAGTAGGTGAGTGCAAGAGGGGAGGGCTCCTGCCCCATACTGGGACACCAGGACCATCAGGGAGTTATATTACATGCCTATACACAAATGCAAGAAGCCTGGGGAACAAGCAGGGAGAACTAGAAATCCTGGCACAGTCAAGGAATTATGATGTAATTGGAATAACAGAGACTTGGTGGGATGACTCACATGATTGGAGTACTGTCATGGATGGATATAAACTGTTCAAGAAGGATAGGCAGGGCAGAAAAGGTGGGGGAGTTGCGTTGTATGTAAGAGAGCAGTATGACTGCTCAGAGCTCCAGTATGAAACTGCAGAAAAACCTGAGAGTCTCTGGATTAAATTTAGACGTATAAAGAACAAGGGTAATATTGTGGTGGGAGTCTGCTACAGACCACCAGACCAGGGGGATGAGGTGGACGAGGCTTTCTTCAGGCAACTAACAGAAGTTGCTAGATCACAGGGCCTGGTTCTCATGGGTGACTTTAATCACCCCGATATCTGCTGGGAGAGCAATACAGCAGTGCACAGACAATCCAGGAAGTTTCTGGAAAGTGTAGGGGACAATTTCCTGGTCCAAGTGCTGGAAGAACCAACTAGGGGAAAAGCTCTTCTTGACCTGCTGCTCACAAACAGGGAAGAAATAGTAGAGGAAGCAATAGTGGATGGGAACCTGGGAGGCAGTGACCATGAGATGGTAGAGTTCAGGATCCTGACACAAGGAAGAAAGGAGAACAGTAGAACAGAGACCCTGGACTTCAGAAAAGCAGACTTCGACTCCCTCAGGGAACTGATGGGCAAGGTCCCCTGGGAGAATAACATGACGGGGAAAGGAGTCGAGGAAAGCTGGCTGTATTTTAAAGAATCCTTATTGAGGTTTCAGGAACAAACCATCCCGATGTGTAGGAAGAAAAGTAAATATGGCAGGCGACCAGCTTGGCTTAACAGTGAAATCCTTGCTCGTCTTAAACACAAAAAAACAGCTTACAAGAAGTGGAAGATTGGACAAATAACCAGGGAGGAGTATAAAAGTATTGTTCAGGCATGCAGGAGTGAAATCAGGAAGGCCAAATCACACTTGGAGTTGCAGCTAGCCGGAGATGTTAGGAGTAACAAGAAGGGTTTTTTCTGGTATGTTAGCAACAAGAAGAAAGTCAAGGAAAGTGTGGGCCCCTTGCTGAATGAGGGAGGGATCCTAGTGACAGAGGTTGTGGAGAAAGCTAGTGTACTCAATGCTTTTTTGCCTCTGTCTTCACAGACAAGGTCAGCCCCGAGACAGCTGCACTCTGCAGCACGGTATGGGGAGAAGGTGACCAGCTCTCTGTGCAGAAAGAAGTAGTTTGGGACTATTTAGAAAAGCTGGACGAGCACAAGTCCATGGGGCCGGATGCGCTGCATCCGAGGGTGCTAAAGGAGTTGGCCAATGAGATTGCAGAGCCATTGGCCATTATCTTTGAAAAATCATGGCGATCGGGGGAGGTCCCAGATGATTGGAAAAAGGCTAATGTAGTGCCCATCTTTAAAAAAGGGAAGAAGGAAGATCCAGGGAACTACAGGCCAGTCAGTCTCACCTCAGTCCCTGGAAAAATCATGGAACAGGTCCTCAAGGAATCAATTCTGAACCACTTAAAGGAGGGGAAAGTGATCAGGAACAGTCAGCATGGATTCACCAAGGGCAAATCATGCCTGACTAACCTAATTGCCTTCTATGATGAGATAACCGGCTCTGTGGATGAGGGGAAAGCAGTGGATGTGCTATTTCTGGACTTTAGCAAAGCTTTTGATACAGTCTCCCACAGTATTCTTGCCAGCAAGTTAAAGAAGTCTGGGCTGGATGAATGGACGGTAAGGTGGATAGAAAACTGGCTAGATGGTCGGGCTCAACAGGTAGTGATCAATGGTTCCATGTCTAGTTGGCATATGGTTTCAAGTGGAGTGCCCCAAGGGTCGGTGCTGGGGCCGGTTTTGTTCAATATCTTCATTAA
Source organism: Mauremys mutica (assembly GCF_020497125.1). Classification (NCBI taxonomy): domain Eukaryota; kingdom Metazoa; phylum Chordata; order Testudines; family Geoemydidae; genus Mauremys; species Mauremys mutica. The sequence continues at coordinate 171,842,346 of NC_059073.1, forward strand.
CGATCTGGAGGATGGTGTGGACTGCACCCTTAGCAAATTTGCAGATGACACTAAACTGGGAGGAGTGGTTGATACGCTGGAGGGTAGGGATAGGATACAGAGGGACCTAGACAAATTAGAGGATTGGGCCAAAAGAAATATGATGAGGTTCAACAAGGACAAGTGCAGAGTCCTGCACTTAGGACGGAAGAACCCCATGCACTGCTACAGACTAGGGACCGAATGGCTGGGCAGCAGTTCTGCAGAAAAGGACTTAGGGGTTACGGTGGACGAAAAGCTGAATATGAGTCAACAGTGTGTCCTTGTTGCCAAGAAGGCTAATGGCATTTTGGGTTGTATAAGTAGGGGCATTTCCAGCAGATTGAGGGATGTGATCATTCCCCTCTATTCAGCACTGGTGAGGTCTCATTTGGAGTACTGTGTCCAGTTTTGGGCCCCACACTACAAGAAGGATGTGGATAAATTGGAGAGTGTCCAGCGGAGGGCAACAAAAATGGGCTGGAGTACATGACTTATGAGGAGAGGCTGAGGGAACTGGGATTGTTTAGCCTGCAGAAGAGAAGAACGAGGGGGGATTTGATAGCTGCTTTCAACTACCTGAAAGGGGGTTCCAAAGAGGATGGATCTAGACTGTTCTCAGTGGTAGAAGATGACAGAACAAGGAATAATGGTCTCAAGTTGCAGAGGGGGAGGTTTAGGTTGGACATTAGGAAAAACTTTTTCACTAGTAGGGTGGTGAAGCACTGGAATGGGTTACCTAGGGAGGTGGTGGAATCTCCTTTCTTAGAGGTTTTTAAGGTCAGGCTTGACAAAGCCCTGGCTGGGATGATTTAGTTGGGTTTGGTCCTGCTTTGAGCATGGGGTTGGACTAGATGACCTCCTGAGGTCCCTTCCAACCCTGAGATTCTGTGATTCTATGATTCTATGAATGGCCCTATTTACCATTTCAATGCTCTTCTAATATGTCTTTAAGGGTTGCTTTTCTGGTCAAGCAACCTGCTGGTTGCTTAACCCTCAGTTGTTCACTGTTACAGATGCTCTGTCAGTTTCCTAAGGCAGGAGTGAAAGTGCTAGCAAGAGAAGTTCGTCAAAAGGTGCCTTCTCCATGTTGCTGTCTCCAGTAGCTGGGAGTGCAAGGTCCAAAATGACCACTCAGCAGGCTGTGTTGGTGAGCTGTTCAAGCTTCCTGGTGTTTGCAGGGCAGGCAGTAAAGTTTTCCTACAGTGCACAATGGTCCTACGGTTAAAGCAGCCACATTTTGGGTGGGGTGCTAGGGACTCTGGGATATGGTTACTTTGACTCGGGTTTGTGCATTGCAGTGTGGATGCCAGATCCCTAGGTTCAAGTATGGGTTAGAAAAGTTTTAACATAGAGTTAAAATACAATGTAGACACTCAAGCCCAGGGGTAAATAACACTTTCCTATTCATGATTTTATAGACGTCTCTCATATCTCCCCTAAGGCTATGTCTACAATAGCACGTACTGAGGTATAACTTTTGTCACTCAGGGATGTGAAAAAGCCACCCCCTTGACCGATGTAACGTACACCAACCTAAGCACCAGTGTAGACAGTGCTATGTTAGCGTGAGAGCTTCTTCCGCTAACATAGCTACTGCCACTCGCAGGGCTGGAGTAAAGCTGATGGGAGATCTCTCATTGGATTAGAGCAGTTACATTAGAGAGCTTACAGAGATGCAAAGGCATTTCTGTAGCTTTACCACTATAAACTCTCTAGTGTGGCCACAGTCTTAGGGTACGTCCATACTATCCGCCCGGGTCGGCGGGTAGCGATCGACTTCTCGGAGTTCGATATATCACGTCTCATCTAGACGCGATATATTGAACTCCAAACGCGCTCCCGTCGACTCCGGAACTCCACCACCGTGAACGGCGGTGGCGGAGTCGACGGGGGAGCCGCGGACTTCGATCCCGCGCCATGAGGATGGGTAAGTACTTCGAACTAAGGTACTTCGAGTTCAGCTACGCTATTCACGTAGCTGAACTTGCGTACCTTAGTTCGAACCCCCCCCCCCCAGTGTAGACCAGGCCTTAGTCTCTTTTGTAAACTGAACAGTCCCAGTCTTTTTAATCTCTCCTCATCTGTGCAAACAGCATGATTTGTCAGGGAAAGTAGTCATATTAACGGCAGTGTTCCCTCTAATTTTTCCCATACATGTGCGGAATGAATTTTGTTATGTGCACCAATATGGAGGTGATGTGTCACTGGTGCACATAACAAAATTCATGTGGTGGGGGTGGGACCGAGGGGTTTGGAGTGTGGGAGGGGGCTCAGGGCTGGGGCAACGGGTTGGGATGCAGGAATGTGAGGACTCCGGCTGGGGGTGTGGGCTCTGGAGTGGGGCCAGGGATGAGGAGGTCAGGACTGGGACAGACGGTTGGGTGCAGGGGCTGAGGGTTTTGGGGTGCAGGAGGGTGCTCAGAGGCTATGGAGGGGAGAGAGGACTCCCCCCCAGCTCTCTCTCCCCACAGCAGCACCGGGGCTAGGAGGGAGAGGCACCTTTCCCCGCCACGGCAGCTCTGTGGCTGTGGCTGCAGGATAGGAGGGAGGGCTGCCCTGGCCACACCTGGGACTGGGCTGGGTCCAGGCTGGGTCTGGGCTGCTCTGGCCATGACGCCTTGGCTGGGTCTAGGAGCCACTCCAGCCACGCTGCCCCAGCAGGTCTGGGCTATTTCAGCCATGCCTGGGGCCGGGCCGGGCCGGGCTGCACCACAGCAGAGTTCCAGTTCCAGAGTTCCAACACTGCTGAGCTCCAGTTCATCTGCAAATTTAACACCATCAGTTTAGGACTAAACAAAGACTGTGAATGGCTTGCCAATTACAGAACCAGTTTCTCCTCCCTTGGTTTTCACACCTCAGCTGCTGGAACAGGGCCTCATCCTCCCTGATTGATCTAACCTCGTTATCTCTAGCTTGCTTCTTGCTTGCTTATATATACACACCTGCCCCTGGAAATTTCCACTGCTTGCATCCGAAGAAGTGGGTATTCACCCACGAAAGCTCATGCTGCAAAACATCTGTTAGTCTATAAGGTGCCACAGGATTCTTTGCTGCTTCCACAGCAGAGTTGGGGCTGGGCGGGGGAGGGGCGCCCTGGCCATGGCAGGTTGGGGGCCGGGTTAGGTTGGGGACCCTCGCCCAGCCATGACCAGTCCCTGGGTGGGTTCCCTGAGTGTGTGTGGTGCTATATAGTCTGCTGCACAGCCGCATTGCCACACAGCTTACAGGGAACTTAGATTAAGGGGTAAGAAGCTGGGGAACTCTCAGCAGCATCATGTCTTGCCACTCACATGGAGTTTCTCTACAGCATTTCTATGTTTGTTGCTCCAATACAATTCTAACCTTTCTCCTTGCATGTTTTCCCACTTGAAGGAATGATTTTTGCCATAATAATTTAAAATCCAATTTAAAATTAAATTAAACTTCTGTAGAAAATCCATGCTTAAAACCACGCTTGCATCTGGCATCATGTCTGTGTCATCTATGAGCCTGACAGGCATGACGAGCATGACATAAATGAAGTCATAAAGCATATTTGAAAAGACTAAGCAAATACAATAACTGTGCTTTGTGTCTGAGGCTGCTGTTATTAAATAAATTGTTAGCACAAGGTTTAAAAGTAAATAGCTATGTTTCGTCTCTTCTCCTTCCTATAGGGTGACCAGACAGCAAAGGTGAAAAATCATGATTGGGGTGGGGGGTTATAGGAGCCTATACAAGAAAAAGACCCAAAAATCAGGACTGTCCCTATAAAATCGGGACATCTGGTCATCCTACCCTCCTAGCCTTTGCCATCATGCCACAGGTTGATTTACCCCTAGGGAAGGAATGAAATAGAGTCACTGGGTCCTTAAAAAGAACAGGAGTACTTGTGGCACCTTAGAGACTAACAAATTTATTTGAGCATAAGCTTTTGTGGGCTACAGCCCACTTCTTCAGATGCTGTAGCCCATGAAAGTTTATACTCAAATAAATGTGTTAGTTTCTAAGGTGCCACAAGTACTCCTGTTCTTTTTGTGGATACATACTAACAAGGTTACAACTCTGAAACCTGTCATTGGAGCCTTAGTATCCCACCTCCTACATGTGTGTTGTAACTACCAGGCTATAGAGTCATCCCCTCTTTTGTTTTCTCACTCTCACTGGTCCAATGACTCTTTAAATATTTAGCCACAATGGAACAACTTCAGCAGGCGAGACTGGTCTACACTAGGCGTTTAAACCGGTTTTAGGAGCGTAAAACCGATTTAACGCCACACCCGTCCACACTAAGAGGCCCTTTATATTGGTATAAAGGGCTCTTTAAACCGGTTTCTGTACTCCTCCCTAACGAGAGGAGTAGCGCTAATATCGGTATTACCATATCGGATTGGGGTTAGTGTGGCCGCAGATCGACGGTATTGGCCTCCGGGCGGTATCCCACAATGCAACACTGACCACTCTGGACAGCAATCTGAACTCGGATGCAGTGGCCAGGTAGACAGGAAAAGCCCCGCGAACTTTTGAATATTTCCTGTTTGCCCAGCGTGGAGCTCCGATCAGCACGTGTGGTGATGCAGTTAAAAATCAAAATAAAGAAAGAGCTCCCGCATGGACGATGCGGACGTGATCGCTGTAAGGGCAGGCAAATCTGTTCTATCAGCGCTCTGTTACAGAAGACGAAATTCAAAATCATTTTTAAAAAATCTCCAGACAGATGCCATAGCAGGGATTCAGCGCACTGCTGCGTGACAAGCGTAACGGAAAGCCAAAGAATCAAATGGACGCTCATGGACTGGAGGACTCAAGCTATCCCACAGTTCCTGCAGTCTTTGAAAAGCATTTGCATTCCTGGCTGAGCTCCAAATGCTTCTAGGGTCAAAAACAGTGTCCGCGGTGGGTCAGGGCATAGCTAGGCAATTTACGCACCCCCCCACCCACCCCCAGAAGTGAAAGGGAAAACAATCCTCTCTTGACTCTTTTACATGTCACCCTATCTTTACTGAATGCTGCAGATAGACGCGATGGTGCAGCACTCAACACCAACATCCTTGCTCCCCCCACGCTATGGATGGCTGATGGTGCAATATGGCTGGTATCCGTCCTCATCATCAGGCTATTGGCACATGGGGCAGTGCAAAAGGACTGGTAACCATGCTGACTAGCATCAGTAAGGTCAATCAAGGGTGCCTGGCCCTAATTTTTCCTGGTAGATGGTACAGTATGGCTGATAACCATTGTCATCATAGCAACAGGGGGCTGAGCTCCATCAGCCCCCACCCTTCATGTGTAAAGAAAAGATTCAATTGCCCCTGGACTTGCAGAGGGATGCTGGGCTCCTCTCCTACACACTCCTTACTGTCCTGTCTGGACTATCATAGCAGCTGGAGGCTGCCTTCCACTCATATCTCACTAACAAGTCACTGTGTCTTATTCCTGCATTCTTTATTACTTCATCACACAAGTGGGGGGACAATGCTATGGTAGCCCAGGAAGGCTGAGGGAAGAACGGAATCAACAGGTGGGGTTGTTACAGGAGCACCCCCTGTGAATAGCATACAGCTCATAATTTCTGCAGGATCTGACACAGAGCAGCTGTGCTCTCTGGTTCTATGATACAGTGGTTCTCTAGTACACTTGCCCATATTCTAGGCAGGACTGATTCTATTTTTAGATACCAAAAAGGAGGGATTGACTCAGGGAGTCATTCCCAATTTTGGCTTTTGCGCCCCTGGCTAAGAGCAGCCAGGGGCACTTATGACAGCAACAGATGGAGCAGTGCAAAAAGGACTGGTAGCCACGATCATCTTATTACCAATTTATGGTATGGTAGATGGTACAGTATGGCTGGTAACCATCTCTGCTATCATGCAAAAGCAAAAGCATGCTGCTGTGTAGCGCTGCTGAATTGCCTCTGTGAGCGGCATCTAGTACACATACGGTGACAGTCACAAAAGGCTAAACAGGCTCCATGATTGCCATGCTATGGCATCTGCCAGGGCAATCCAGGGAAAAAAGGCACGAAATGCTTGTCTGCTGTTGCTTTCCCAGCGGAAGGAGTGACTGACGGCATTTACCCAGAACCACCCGCGGCAATGATTTTGCCGCAACAGGCACTGGGATCTCAACCCGGAAATTCCAAGGGGCGGGGGAGGCTGCGGGAACTATGGGATAGCTACGGAATAGCTACCCACAGTGCAATGCTCCAGAAATCGATGCTAGCCTCGGACCGTGGACGCACACCACCGATTTAATGTGTTTAGTGTGGCCGCGCACACTCGATTTTATACAATCTGTTTTGTTAAACCGGTTTATGTAAATTCGGAATAATCCCGTAGTGTAGACGTACCCTGAGGGAACGCCACATCAGACTATCCCATAGCTCAGGAGTTAGAGCACTCTCCTGAGGGGCTTGAGGCCCCTTTTCAGATCCTTTTTTCCCACTCTGACTGAAGGGGCAATTGATTCTGTCTCTCCTACATCCCAAGTGATTGCCCTAATTACTGCACTAATTTTTACATGGCTGAAATGTAGGTGCTGAGTTAGTTTAGGGGCCCACAGGTTTCACAGGCAGCTGAGCGGGAGTTTTGTGGATTGCAGCAGAGTCTAAAACTGGGGCATAGGCACCTATGTCTGTGTTTTAGGTACCTAGGTACCTTTGTGGATCTGGGCATATGAGTCTATGCTGATTGCCTCTGAGTTCCCCTTTCTGCTGTGGGGAAAGTTCTATCTGCTTTCTAACCTCTTTCCTAGAGTATTTTCCGCTGGTGAATTTAGCTGAAGGGCGCTATTAAGAAGACATTTTGTGTACTAGGTTTGTTCCTCTTGTGAAACACCCTTATTTTGGTCTACTTTACTTTAAACTGATTCCTTACAGCTACTCTGAAATTGAAATCAGAGTGTCTATATCAGGAGCTTGTACTGGCTTAAATAAACCAGTACAGTTTTCTTGTGTAGGCAAACCCAGAGAAAAGGAGAAAATAACAGGTTGTGTGTTGTGGTGAGGTTAGGGGAGGAGGCAGAGAAGACTAATTATGGCTCTGAAATCATGTATTATTATATCTAGGAAACCATGACCAAAAAATGCTAATTCGTCTCAACTTACTCGCTGTGAGTGTTCTCTTTGATCCTCCAGCCTTTCTTAGAGTGCAAATGTTCTCACATTTTAATGCAGTATCATTTGACATTGAGATGCAGAGGAAAAACTGTCCAGAAAACAGCTTTCTTGCACTGATTCTAAGCTTGTGGGAAAGATTATAGCATGAGCTGGAGACTGCCACAAGAGAAATGGAGTATTACTCTAAGAACGCTTATATCAATGAGGGCCTTTTTAGAGCCAAGAGAGGCAACCTCTTACAAATAACTGAGTTCTACAAACTTCTTGTAAGTGCTGAAAGTGCTAATTCACTTATAGGATACAAGTCATTCTTCTCTAGAAAAACAGGAGAAGAGTTTTAGCATATGTGACTCCCCACCCCCCCTCAGATGTAAAGATGTTTCCTACAAATGACACCCCATACATTTTTAAAAAAATGAAAAGTCAGTTTTAAAAAGACAGATTGCTCAGGGAGGTGGGAGGAAAGGGCTGGCTAAAAAGTACACATTATGCCCACAAGAGCATATTCTTATATATTCACCATAATTCAAACTTTCAACAAGCCAGCCTGTGTTGTTAGACTCAAATGGGAGGACTTAGTTTTTACTGATATAATCTGGCTCTCCTGAAAGAAACCCACAGTTGAGTAACAATATATTCCAATTCTCTCCATCCTTCAACCTTACTCCACTCCCTAAATTTCACAGTTTTGCTAAAGCTAGAAAGCCTAACAAGAGAACACTTAATTTAAAAGATTTTTTTAAGTCTAAGTAATATGGAATAAATTATCACAAGGACATTAAAAGGATTTCATTTCCTTGAGCATACATATGCATTCTACTACAGCATGCCCTCTGCCTCCCAGTGCAGCCATTGATCCACAGCTTTTATAATGAACTCTAATAACAACTCTATTACTGCAAGCCTCCTGATTGGCTCAAGCGCCCAAAAAATTAGCTACAAAGAAGCCAGCTTGTCAATATTAATTCTGCCACAGAGATTACTTGTTATGGTGGAACAAAGGTGTTTTGGCTCAAGCTGAACAACTTAACTCCTTGTCTCATAAAATTTAAGCTGCTATTGATCGCCTTCTTCTATTGTGCTGAAGGATTAAACACACACACACACATACAGACACAAGTACGCTGAATCACTCTGATGCATTCTCCTAAACCACCAGCTGCCCCCCTTCTCCTCTCCCGTCCCTGCCTACTAAGAATCATTCAGTAACATGAAGCAAATTAAATCAATGAATTCATCCTAGCAGATGGGTGCTTTAACAGTCAGTTAGCCTTTAGATAATTGAGGCGTTGACTCCGGAATCATAAAATGGATGGCTCGTTTGTACATTTTACTGAAATAGATCACCGAGGTTAAATAAATGAAATCCCATTTGTCAGGCAGTAATAAATGGCCTCCCCTTCTGCAAACAGCTCTGTTTGGCCTAATAAATACAGGGATGTTACAGTGCTCCTCCCTTGATAGGGTTATGGCTTAATGAAATGGTCTTTCCTCTGCTTGTTTTTGCCTCCTCCTGCACCGTGTGATAAGTAGCGAACCAACGAAGCTTGTAATTACAATCTTACAGAGAACCCAGCCAATCTGTATATAAATCTCACCATCCAATTACAAGATGTAATAATTTTGCAGTCAAGCTGGTAATGAGGTCTAATACTCATGCATGTGATAATCCCCCCTGGATGCTGACTCTATCAGATGTTAGCTTTGTAATTATACTGGCAGAAAATCATTATTTCATGTTCAGCAGAAAAATGAGGTTGGTGGGAAGTTAATTTTCTCTATGCTCTGTGAAGCATAGACAAAATTTTAATGATTTAATCATTATGGTTATCCCTTTTGCAATTGACCCACGTTACTTCTGTAAAAAACATTGGCACATTTAAAAGTCCCTGTTACCCGATAAAGCTTGCAAGGTATGCATCTTTTAATGTAAGAATAACCATATACAATTAAACTATTAACCTACTTGATGGAAGAAAAATCCATAGTTCTTATGTTTTCATTATTTACATGTAGGATACACAGGAATGTATATGCCCAGTCTACATTGCAATAAATGACTACTTTAAAAAAAAAAAGAATAATGTAATAATTATAATGTAAACCCTCAGAACACAACAGCAGGTTCACAATGACATTTGAGCAACTCAGTAATCTTTTGTTATGTTCTTGTGTAGGAGACACGGGGTGGGATCATATAACTTTATACAAAGATCCCAATATGCATTGTGATGGTACCACCATAAGGCTTTATGAAAATATGCTTATGTATGTATCTATATAACAGCATGTGTTTTATGCTGCATATGCCATGTAACATATCTCTGTAAAGGTTATGATCTACTGAATCTATTAATCATATTTGTATGCATGTATCATTTTTGTATTTGAAGTTATGAATATTGGCTGCACACTTGTTTGATTCTAAGTAGGCTGTAGTGAAGCAATTGGTCAGCTTCCTGAGGAAAGACTATTCTCAGTAAGTGCCCAATCAAGAAACACTTAAGCTAACAATGAACTTGGAGACACCAATCCACATCTGGGCTTTCCCAGGAATGTGGCTTGGCTGGTAAAGAACTCAGTCATGCATGGACATGTGACTTGCCCAGGTGACTCCAAAACTCCATTTTGTAGCTGGACTTTGCATAGGAGAGAGGAGAGGGTCTCCAACCACAAGAGAAAGTCTATTTAAGCCCAGGGGAGACCCCTCAATTTTGTTTTCATTTGGCCAAAGAGAGAGCTTCTTGACCCCCAAAGATACCTGAAAGAAACTGGAACAAAGAGACAGTGTTTGCAAGGGGTGTGAGTCATTGCTGGACCCAAACTAAAAGGAGATTAGTCTGTAAAAGGAAGCATTCTGGAACTGGTGAAGATCTTATCTATATTCAGTTTCTTACTATATTAGACATAGACTGGTGTATTTTATTTTATTTTGTGTGGTAATTCACTTTGTTCTGTCTGCTACTTCTTGGGACCACTTAAATCCTACTTTCTGTATTTAATAAAATCACTTTTTACTTATTAATTAACTCAAAGTATATGTTAATACCTGGGTAGGCAAACAGCTGTGCATATTTCTCTATCAGTGTTATGGAGGGCGGACAATTTATAAGTTAAAATGGATTTATTGGGGTTTAGACCCCATTGGGAGTTGGGCATCTGAGTGTTAAAGACAAGAACACTTCTGTTATCTGCTTTCAGGTAAACCTGCAGCTGTTAGGGGACATGATTCAGACCTAGGTCTGGGTTTGCATCAGGCTAGCGAGTCTGGCTCGCACCAGGCAGGGGACTGAAGATCTAAGCTGACAGGGCAGGAAGGCAGGGGCAGAAGTAGTCTTGGCACATCTGGTGGCAGCTCCCAAGAGGGTTTCTGTGATCCAACCCGTCACATGCATAATTAGCATTTTTCACAAGAAACAGTTTAACAGAATCACCTCTGATATATTTGTTTAAAGGTTGTTTTCACACCTCAAGATTTTCTTATTATTCTTGTTTTATCTGCCTTACCATTAACAAACACTATTATTAAAAGGCAGAATAAGGTAGTACCAGTCATAGTGCAGGTAATTAACCACTGAATAGTTTACCAAAGTTTGTGATGGATTCTCCATCACTGGCAAGTTTTAAGTCATGATTGGATTTTTTAAAGATATGCTCTTGTCCAAAAAGTATTATGTTGGGGAAGTTCTATGGCCTTTATTATACAAGCAGTCAGACTAGATGGCCATAAGGCCTCTTCATGCCTTGGAATCTATGAATAGCATAGAGAAGGGATTGTGAGAACCCAAAGAAAACAAACAACTTCAAAAAAAAAACAACCAACCAAACAAGCAAAAAAAAAAATCATATGAAAATAGATATCCTGGAAACCACCAAAAGAAAAGAAAAGCTAGTATGGTGAGAATTGATTGACATTTTTTTTTAAGAAAAATGAATACAACATTCTTCAGGAAGAAAACAAACTGCTCCAGTACAAATGGTAAGAAATACAATTTCCCTTAATCAGTGTCCTTTTGTTTTAGGGGTGAAATCCTGGCCCTATTTAAACCAATGAGAATTTTGCCACTCCTGTGATTTCACCCTCAGGGTTTCTATGGCACCCATCAGCATACTATTTAAGCACTCCCAAAAAAAGTTAGATCTGCAGCCTTAGTCCTGGCATTACCTCACATTTGAGTGTTCATAACCATAACGTTCTTTCAATGTGTTTCTCTGTTTCTTTGTTTGTGTGTGTGTGTAATCTAGTTTTTTAAAAAGCAAAGTGAAATAAAAAACAGAAATTCCATGTGGGATCATATTGACCCTCCCATCAGGATAGTTGGGACCTTTAGATGCACAGCATACACTGCTACCACTTCAACTAAGGGAATAAATGTTAGCAATAGCAGGTTGTTACCCTCTATATGTACCAGGTACAAGATGGGGGTCAGACACACTGCCAATGAGTTACACACCTATTTGCTAACAGCAGAGGAATACAGAGATCAGGAATCTTTGATTTACTTCCAGTTATAGAATAGAATGTGATTTAGTGGTTAAAGACCCTTGTGCACCTGTGTCACCTCTGCTCCTAACTCCTCTCCTCCCATCTCCTGTCACCACCACTGCTCCTTACTCTTCCACATTCCAGTCAAACTATTTCATAGAGACGCAATTTTTCAATTATAAAACACTGTTTCTTCAGTAAAACAAAGAACAATAAAAACAACACCCTGGCTGGAGGCCAGTGAAAGCAGCAATTTTATATCTATCTATCTATCTATCTATCTATCTATCTATCTATCTATCTATCTATCTATCTAATCACACAATTAGAAAAAGCAGGAAGTTGATAGCAATGACTATATATTAGAAGTTATGAAATGCAGACAATAGATAAGGGAAGCTAAGCTATCAGTGAAAAATGTGTGGTCAATAGGTTTGAGGAGAATAAGAAAGAATTTTAAAAATATGTCCAGAGTAAAATGAATCCTAGCAATGCATGTTATTAGATGGAAAGGGTAAAATTGTTAATAATGTTGCAGAAATAGTAGACGTATTCAGAAAAAAAATTCTGTATTTGGAAAGGAGCTAGGTGTATTCATATCTTACTGCGATAACAAAAAAAATTCTGTTCTAATTCTTTCTAGTCCAGCGGTAACTAGTGAGGCTATTAAACAGCATCTATTAAAGTTAAACAGACAATCCTGCTGATTTAAAATAACCTGAGGTTTTTAAAGACTTGAAAGAGCAGTTCTTTGAGTCATTTATGTTGATTTTTAATAAACCATGGAACACTAGGGAAACTCCAGAGATCTGATAAAAGCCTAGTGTTATATCAATATTAATGTGTAAAAAGATAAATGGGATGACCTGGGTAACTATCGGACAGTTAGCCTGACATCAATCCCAGAAAAATCATGGAAAGCAGATGTAGGATTCAGTCAGTAAAGAACTAAAGGATAGGAGCATAATGAAAGCTAATCAGCATAATTTTATGGAAAATAGGTCTTGTCAAATACAACTTGATATTGTTTTTTGATGAGATTACTAGTTTGACTGATAAAGATAACGGATGATGTGAGAGATTTCTGATAGATGTTTGACTTAGTATTCTGTGGCATTCTGATCTAAAAAAATAGCATGTTAACAGATCAATATAGGACATAATAAATGCATTTAACAACTGATTCATAGACTTTAAGATCAGATGGGACCATCATGGTCATCTAGTCTGACCTCCTGAACATTGCAGGCCATAGAACCACAACCACCCACTCCTGTTATAGACCCCTAACCTCTGGCTGAGGTACTTAAGTCCTCAAATTATCATTTAGAGACTTCAAATTACACCATGTACACTAGTTTAAACCTGCAAGTAACTTGTGCCAGTGCTGCAGTGAAAGGTGAACTCTCCCCTCCCCTAAGGTCTCTGCCAGTCTGACCCAGAGGAAAATTCCTTCACAGCCAGTTAGCAATCAGTTAGCCCCTGCACATGTGGGCAAGAAGTTGAATTTTTTTTTTACAAACATTGGTCCAAACTATGCACACTGGAGATTTACATCCATTAATTTCCTTCCTTCCTGTTTCTGCTTTATTACCTTTTAAAAAGGGATCTAAAGAAACAATAAGACAGTGGAAGAATTTAGGTCATATGGCCCTTTTTGAAATAGTTGTAACTAAGCTCAGATTGCTTTTGAAGTAATCCTGTAACTCAAAACATATAGTTTTTAGTAGGGCTATCCATTAATCACAGTTAACTCACACAATTAACTAAAAAAATTAATATAGATTAAAAAAATTAATTGTGATTAATAGTAGTTTTAATCACACTGTTAAACAATAGAATACCAATTGAATTTTATTACATTTTTGGATGTTTTTCTATATTTTCAGATATATTGATTTCACCTACAACACAGAATGCAAAGTGTACAGTGCTCACTTTATATTATTATTTTTTATTACAAATATTTGTACTGTAAAAATGATAAACAAAAAAATAATATTTTCAGTTCATCTTATGCAAGTATTATAGTGCAATCTCTTTATTGTGAAAGTGCAACTTACAAAGGTAGATTTTTTTTGGTTATATAACTGCACTCAAAACCTCCCAAAACAATGTAAAACTTTAGAGCCTACAAGTCCATGCAGTCCTACTTCTTGTTCAGCTGAGCCAAACAAGTGTGTTTACATTTGCCAGAGATAATGCTGCCCATTTCTTATTTACGGTGTCACCTGAAAGTGAGAACAGCCATTTGCATGACACATTTGTAGCCGGCATTGCAAGGTATCTATGTTCCAGATATGCTAAACATTTGTATGGTCCTTCATGCTTCGGCCACCATTCCAGAGGAGATGCTTCCATGATGATGATGCAAGTTAAAAAAATAGGGTGTTAACTAAATTTGTGACTGAACTTGTTGGACGAGAATTGTATGTCTCTTGTTCTATTTTTACTCACATTCTGCCATATATTTCATGTTTTAGCAGTCTCGGATGATGACGCAACACATGTTGTTCATTTTAAGAACACTTTCACTGAAGATTTCACAAAACACAAAGAAGTTACCAATGTGAGATTTCTAAAGATAGCTACAGCACTTGACCCAACATTTAAGAATATGAAGTGCCTTCCAAAATCTGAGAGGGATGAGGTGTGAAGCATGCTTTCAGAAGTCTTAAAAGAGCAACACTCTGATGCAGAAACTACAGACCCTGATGCTGGTGGCATTTGACTCAGATGATGAAAATTAACATGCTTTGGTACACACTGCTTTGGATTGTTATTGAGCATGTCTTCTGGAATGTCTTCTGGAATGGTGGTTGAAGCATGAAGGGACATATGAATCTTTAGTGCATCTGGCACATAAATATCTTGCGATGCCGGCTACAACAGTGCAATGCGAATGCCTATTCTCACTTTCAGGTGACATTGTAAACAAGAAGCGGGAGCGTTATCTCCTGCAAATGTAAACAAACTTGTTTGTCTGAATGATTGGCTGAACAAGGATGACTCGGTGGACTTGTAGGCTTTAAAGTTTTACATTGTTTTACTTTTGAATGCAGTTTTTTTTGTACATAATTATACATTTGTAAGTTCAACTTTCATGATAAAGAGATTGTACTACAGTACTTGTATTAGGTGAAATGAAAAATACTATTTCTTTTGTTTATACAGTGCAAATATTTATAATAAAAATAGTACGAGTAATCGCAATTAACTTGGGGGAAGGGATAGCTCAGTGGTTTGAGCATTGGCCTACTAAACCCAGGATTGTGAGTTCAACCCTTGAGGGGGCCACTTAGGGAACTGGGGTAAAAATCTGGGGATTGGTCCTGCTTTGAGCAAGGGGCTGGACTAAATGATCTCCTGAGGACCCTGATATTCTATGATCCTAATTTTTTTAGTTGCTTGACAGCCCTAGTTTTTAGATATATTTAATAATCCTGTTATTATAATCTTGTTGATAATCCTGTTGATGTGAAAATCCTGGCACAACCCTATCTATGGTTGTTTTACAAATCCTCAATAACTGATGATCTGGAAATGGAAACAGTGATAAAATTTGTAGATGACACAACAATAATTAAATTAGTCAAGTACGCAGAAGACTGTGAGGAAGTTCAAAAGCATTGAACCAAGCTAGGAGCAGGGGCAGGAAAGTAGTAAATAAAATTCTATGTTGACATATGTGTGACAAGTTGAACCCACCTATCCAGGATGCCACCTGATGTGCTGGGGTCCCACTTGTTCTGCCTGGGTTTCCAGGCCCTCAAGCCTTCTCCAGCACATGCACAGGTAGGGATACACCCAGCTGTAAATGGACACAGAGACAATGAGATCAGCTCTGTGTGGGAGGAATCAGCTTGGGGATTGCCCAGAACTCACATGAACACCTCCTTTGGCATATAAACCCAAAATAATATTATCTTGTGCTGTATAGAAAGATAGCTAGCTCATAAAAATTCACCCTCTCCCTCAATGTGGAGAGAGAGATGCACAGTTTTTTGCCCCTCCCTCTCTGATATGAATTGCACAAACTGGGTTTTGAAATGAACAAGCCACAATTTCATTAACTACAAAAGGTAAACTTTACGTCATTATAAGGGATAGCAAACAGAACAAAGCAGATTACCGAGCACATAAAACAAAACATGCAAACTAAGCTTTATACACTCAAGAAACAAAATGTAATTTCTCACCCTAAATGTTGTTTTAGGCAAGTTGCAGAGTTTCTGATTCTTAGAGTTCCAGTTATTTCTCTTTACAGATTGGACCCCTGTCTCAGCCTGGACTCAACCCTGCCTTCCTCTTCGGGTGTTTTTAGCAGTCTTCCTTCCTGGGCAGGCAATGGAGGAGAGTCCTGATTGATTTACTCGCCAGCCTTAAATAAAATTTACATAAGGTGGGAACCCTTTGTTTCCAGTGGAAAAATACCAGCAGTGTACAAGGTGGTACTCTGTACCAGGTGATATCATCAGATGACCCTGAGGTGTCAAAGCAACATCCCAGGAAGCTCCTCAGGAAGGTGGGAGGTTAGTATCTCCAAAGTTCTATTGTTCTTCTTAAATGGCTCATTTAGGCTGATTACCTACTGTCTGGTGGGTGTTCCCCAAATTCACACAGAGTTGTAATTGTTACAAATTCAATACTCCTAACCAGAGATACAGAGATGATACATGCATACAAATTAGATAAACACATTCAGTGGATCATAACCTTTTCAATGATACCTCACATGACCCATATTGCATAAAACATATCTTAGTTATTCCATATTCATATCATAACAATATTTCTATTAAGAATATGGGGTGTAACGTCACAATATAAATGAGGTAATGCACATTGGAAGGATTACTGGATTCTAAATTAACTGTGTAAAACTCAGGAAAAATACCTCAGTGTCATGGACAGCTCAGTGAAGATTTCTGCTCAGTGTGTAGTGGTGGACAAAAACACAAGCAGGATGCACAAGAATGGGGCAGAAAATAATACAGGAAATATCATAAGCCCATTGTATGAGCCAGTGGTGAACCTTTACCTGGAATACTGTGTTCAGTACTGTTCAACCACCCTATATCAGAAAGATTGTAGCTGGATTCAGTGTTAGCAACTCTTGCAATTTTATCATGAGTTTCACAATATTGGTGTTTTACTTAAAGATGCATTTGTTGGAATGATGTTTATGGATGAGAAGTCCAGCTTTCATGACAAAATAAAGTTACTAGTTCTCATGGTTGTGGGAAACAATCTTGTAAGTATGAACACTAATAGTTAAAAAGCAAATACAAAGGGCCCCAGATTTAAAATTTTAAAATATTTTAAAAATCTCATGAACTTTTGAGGCCTGACTCATGCTTATTTAATACTTGGGGTTGGAAATACTGTGCAATAATGGGGACGAAGATCAGAGATGGATGAAGAAAATTATTAGATTTCTGCTCAGTGTTTAGTGGTGGACATGATAAACCCAAACAAAATAATAGATAGCATAGAGCAAATTGAGGCTGGGGAACTTATTGATTCACATTATTTTTGAGAGAAGGAGTTTAGCAGGCTTCAAGAAAAGATTGTACAATTACATTGATAATGATGCTTGGAAAGGATATAAACCCTCATGCCACAGGCCATAATCCAGTTTCTAAATGATGGGATTAGGACAAAACTGTTCCTATAAAAAGGTTATTTCACAGATGCCTGCTGCAGGATTTCTTGCACCTTTTTCTGAAGCATGTAGTACTAAAATATATTGACCAGTAGCCTAATCCAGTCTGGCATTTCCAAAGGGCCTGATCCAGAGAAGGATTTATTCAGATTTACTTCCACTTTAGGCCTCTAAATCCAATATTTAGACACCACTGAGATCCTCAGAGTTCTTGCTCAGCTGCTGCCTAACCTTGCTGTCACCTAAATTTTCACCATAAAAGTCCCCTATTGGCTATGTTTTGGTGGCTGGCATGCAGACAGCTATCTCAGTGCTGACCCTGCCCATCAGTTTGGTGCCTAACTCACACCTAAATCCCAGTGGGATCCTCAAACTAGGCATTGCCTTGTCTGTCTTGCCAGAGGGGCTCGATTCGATAGGCATGAGCAGAACACACCAAATTTCACACAAAACAGCTGAAGGGAGGGCGAAAGAGACCTCCCCTCTAATTTTAATTTAATTGGAAGCTAGTGCAGATCTCAGAGCACAGGTGTAACATGCAGTAAGTGAGAAACACTGCCAAGTAAATAAAAAGTGTATTCTGCACTACCTGAAGTTTCAGCATGACCTCCAGCGGTAGCCCCTCTGAGAGCACTTTAGAAAGGCAGACCAGGCCACTGCTGCTACCTGGCATTCAACAGCAACTGAGAGTCCAAAAATATCTCCAGGTTGTAAACTTGTGCAATCAGCTTCAGAACATAAATGTAACATTCATCATCTCCATTTCTTTCAGTTATTTCACCCGGTCAATATGCATTACCAGAACCCTCAGTCTTTAATGGGCTGAGTCTTGGCCAAGTCACCCTCACTCAAGCCTAAATCTCTATAAGGCACTGGATAAGTCATTTCAGTTGGAATTTTTAAAATTATGCCATATTTTTAAAGTAATGGAGAGAGGGCAGGAAGGGGAGGGATGTAGGAGGAGTAGAGGAGAAAACAAGGGGGAGAGCAGGGAAAGAAGGAAGGAGAGGAGTATGAAAGGCAGGTGAAGTGAGGCTGAAGTGAAGCGATTGTGAAGGAGGAAGCTGGAACAAGCACTGAGTCAGTACAATGGGGGAATGAATGTTTAGAGTGGAAACTGTGGAAAGTATAGTCTGACAACATCCTTAGAGCCTGATGCCGAAACTGCTATGTGTTTGCTTCTGATGACTTGGACCTTTAGCTGGCTCCATCTTGAAGCTTGTTTATTTCCAGAGCCCACATGTCTTGAGGGAATGGTGGGGTCTCCTCTGCACAATTCAGGGTCCAGAGGGTGCAATATGGTGAGTCATAACCTGTCTGGGCTCCATCTTTCCCCATCTCCATCCCTGGTGTAGGGTATGTAGTTGCACATGCTGTCTTGAGACTAAAAGAGAATATGCTTGATGATGCTATCTGCAGAATGCAGCTACTCCTGCATACCTACTTGCATAAAACACTGTTGACAACTCTGCTAAGTAGCTTCAGTGCAATCTTGCCTCAGAAAGGAACTACCAATTGAAACACAAAAGAACTAGAAATTTCATTTTTCATGGTCATCAGTTTCAGTTATCAAAAGCTGCCTGACCAAAATCTAAACTGAATGTGCAAATATTTTAGAGGATTTTATTTGTTCACTAAAATACATAATCCAAACTATTCTCAATTTGAACTGAGGCTGCCTCAGAAAGCGTGTGCAGAACTTCACTTGCTGGCCAAGTTCTCCCCTCTCGCTTCTCTGTATAGCTCTTATGGGCTGAGATGTGGGGGAGCATGTACAAGAGAGAAGGCTGATCTGGCAGGCAGGTCCCCCTACAAGCAATGTTTCCTGAGGTACACTCAGGGTCTTACAAATGAGTCTGCAGAGAGAAGGCTTTGCTCTAATGAAACAAGAGAAGCTTTTTGGCTCAGGGAATCCAACACGACAACATTTTGAGATCTGCAATGGTCATGGTTACTCAGGGTGGGGAGGGCTATGCAGGGCTATGGGGGTGGGGAGAAGGGAGACTGCACTGAGGAGTGTAGGTGGAGATTATAGTTAGGGGCAACTCAGGAAGACCATCTCTGCCCCTGATCTAATTTCTTCACTTTCCAGGGATTCACTAATGGCCCCTGGCACCTGTCTACCTCTTCAGGCTCCTTCTTGCCAGTAAGCGTGTTGACACTCATGAAATGGTTAATTTATAAAAAGTCAACAGCTCTCAGTAGTTGCTAGGTAACATTGACCTTTTCCCAAAGGCTATGTTCAACCAATGAGAATTGTTCTGGGAGGTTAAGCTTCTCCTCTGTGATTTACTCAATGAGTTTGTTGTTGCCTCCAAGGAAGTTAAGTGAATAGAATTCTGGAATCAACCAAAATGTCTCTGTCCCATCTTGCTCTTGCTCTGAATTTACCCCTTAAAAATATTTTTCTAATTGTCCTCTGAAATGTTAGTACTACTATTCCAATCACAACTCTGGCTTCTCTGGAGACACTGGTACTAGAAAAGACAAACAGCAGTTCTGATCTTGTATAGTAAGTCTTACATTCCACTGATAAAGTTATATCATTGGAAGAGCTAAAGAGATGAAAATTGGCTATCTGTGTGATGATTATAGCAAAAACTGTAATATTTTGTTTAAGAACAATTCCAAACTTTATTATTTATAAGTTCTTTCTTCATCAAAAAAGAACATTTACTTTTGATCTTTGATTAAATATTACCACTCCATCCCCCATCATCTTTTGTTTTTATACTAATACAGTTGGCGGGGTTTTCACCAAAGAAAAGAAATGGATCACAGTAAAAATGTATGTGTTCAAAACAAGAGGACAGTGTTAATGATCAGTGGTGGGTTTAACTCCATGAATAAAAATGATACAATCAGTATTTTTTAAATAAATGGTTTTATAAAGGAAAAGGTGCATAGGTTTCATCCTTATAGGCCAGAGTAACTTACATGACAACTTGTTAAATCGATGTTATGCTTCTTTCAGATCTGCTATTCAGTTTTTTTAAAGTGGAGATACCATAGCAACCCCCTCTTTCATATGGAATGTATGCTGCTTTAGAGATAAACAGCAACTATATACAAAGATATATAAACAGTATAACGTAAACTTTTTTATATTCAGATTTCTTTGCAAGAAAAATGTGCTACACAAACCTCTTTTTTCTAGCTGCAATGATTTTTTGTTTTATAATAAAATTTTGTACTTTCCAATTAATTCTTATTTGATTTATTTTTACAATAAAATAAATTAAAAAAGAAAAATGGCACCTTGTACTTGTTCTCATATGTTCTAATACAAATCCTTCTGCATATCTCCCATACCCTCCTGTGAAGCTAAAGGACAGTGTCAATGTATTATTCATATATCAGCATTTGTTATAGTCTATAATAATTCATTAGAAGATTCACTATATCTTCACTGATTTTTCCCTGCATCTCACTCACACACTAGGTTTTGAATATGTGGTTGTTCCGGAGTGCCTAGTTGTAGGAATTGATTTATTTTTAGGGGTGGGGTGGAGAGGAGAGATAACTGAATCATTAGTTCTGAAAAAGAATTATGCAGTATGTACCCAGTACTGGTTTACAATGGTGTTAGTGGCGGGGCCCCTAATCTCTCCCTGGGGTTAGGAAGTAGGAGGTGAAGTCAGGTTGGGTGTGTGGTGAGGGCAGCAGAGGAGAGGCTCGGGGGCAGCTAGGGGATGTCTGTCTGTCTTTCCCTCCCTCAGCTGAAGTTAGAGCACATCAATGCCTCGCATTGGCTGAAGGGCTCAGGGGAGTGCAGCGGCCCCACCACTCCAGGAGGGTCTGGTCCAATTCCAGGGGGGTTGATCTGGGAGGGATGTGGGTCTGGGAAAGAGTGTGAGTCTGGTCTGATTTGGAGGGTTGGCCCAGTATTTTGGGGCCACAGCTGGTCCTGATCTTAGTCTCTCTGCCTGACTAGCAAGACACTGTAAATAAAATGTATTAAAAGTTTTTCATATTTTTTTTTATTTTTTAAATGTTTTAAATCCACCCAATTTCATAGAAAAATGTAAATCAAACCCTGGTAGTTTGTATGAGAAATGTGAAGGATGAGATAGTGTGACGATTCCCTTGTAGTGGGAGCAGCACAATGCTGGTGTTTTGGCCAGCTTTAGCTTTTGTTAACTGTTTTTACCCACAGTGTTTTATTTTGTATTTTTTTCATTTATAATTTATTTTATGTAAACGTGTATATATTCTTTTTGCCCTAGGGCAGCGGTTCTCAAACTGTGGGTTGAGACCCCCAAAGTGGGTCACAAACCCTTTTGAATGGGGTCCCCAGGGATGGCTTAGACTTGCTGGGACCCAGGGCTGAAGCCTGAGCCCCACTGCCCAGGGCTGAACCCAAAGCCCAAGCTCAAGGGCTTCAGCCCTGGTCAGCAGAGCTCAGGTTCCAGACCCTTGCCTGGGGCTGAAGTCCTTGAACTTCAGCTTTGTCCCCCGGGAGGACTCAGGCTTCAGTCCCCCCTCATGGGGTCATGAAGAAATTTTTGTTACCAGAAGGGGGTAGTAGTGCAATGAAGTTTGAGAACCCCTGCCCTAGGGCTATCATTGCTGGTACCCTAGTGGCAGCCACCTCCATCTGCAACTTAAACTTGTAAATATTGTAAACAAAACCTGTGTAGCTGTGTGCTGTGTCAAAGACAACTTCTGTGTTAATCTCCTGTTTTTTACAAATTGTTCCCCACAAGGGCCAACAAATATGTTTGGTGTTGGGCCCACAGAAAGTTAATATGGCCCTGCATGTACCTATTTATCATTTTAAATTACCTGGACCAAGATTTTAAAAAACAGGAGCGTAAAGCTCCTAAGTCCATACTTAGACTAATAATTGACTTCAGTGGAAACTGCAGGCTACTCAATGCTTCTGAAAATCTGCTTACTTATTTACAAGACTCCATATGGATTTGGATTTGTTCCTGATATATTATTTGACCAAGGTAATTGAAATTTTCTCATAATCAAAGTACAATCTCTTATGCAATTCCATATCTTCATTAAAATAATTCAGACTTTTGACATTTCTACTATTATTATTATTGTCATTATCATTGCTAATAATAATAATAAAAAAATTGGAGATATACTGATCTCCTAGAACTGGAAGGGACCTTGAATGGTCATTGAGTCCAGCCCCCTGCCTTCACTAGCAGGACCAAGTATTGATTTTTTTGCCCCAGATCCTTAAGTGGCCCCTTTAAGGATTGACCTCACAATCCTGGGTTTAGCAGGCCAATGCTCAAACCACTGAGCTATCCCTCCCCACATATAATAATAATAAAATAATAATAATAATAATAATTATTATTATTATTATTATTATTATATGGGGGGAGGGATAGCTCAGTGGTTTATTATTTATTATTATTATTATTATTGTTATTATTATTATTATTAATAAAGTTATTATTATTTTATACAAACATGATACTCTGATGAAATACCTCCAGGCCTAAAATATCAATGATATATCTACCAAGAAAAATTAAAGAGTTCATTACATGTGTCTGAATAAACAATTTTAAAAAAGTAATGAAAACACTTTTACTACAATAAAAAATACCACTTAATCTGAAACCCCCTCTTTTCTGAACTTCAGTTATGTCACTTGCAATGTATAATATGCATATAACATCTACACCAACTATCAGAGGGGTAGCCGTGTTAGTCTGGATCTGTAAAAGCAGCAAAGAGTCTTGTGGCACCTTATAGACTAACAGACGTTTTGGAGCATGAGCTTTCATGGGTGAATACCCACTTCGTCGGATACATCAACTATGTAATCATCCCTCCCGTTTATTCAGATGTTTCTAAAATATTGTGGTCTTGCATTTGAATTACATTTGAAAAGAGGATTCTTCTTATCCAGATAAAGTTTGTGCTCCATCCTTCTCATGCTTGATGGTTAGTGTTTGCTTTGTGTTTGACACACACATGGCTTTTGTCTGTAGCTGCCACTCCCAAGCTCCATCTTTCCATGTTCTCACTCCAATTCTCTGTTGTTGACAGTCTTATGTACTTTTTATATGGGCAAACCTCAAAAGGTATGAAAGTTTACCTTGGTTTTGATAAGGTCTTAGAAATCTGGAATTGGATGCATATCTGAGTCTTATCAAAATTATCTGTGTCTGCAAAACTAGGTTTGCAAAATTGGGCCGCAAATCTCACTTGAACAGGCGTCCATGTGAGATTTGCAGCATTTACTGTTTCTAGTGCGGCTGTAAGTACATTCCTTCCCATGTTCAAACCATGTCCCATTGAAGTCAAAGGAAAAAATCCTGTTACCATCAATGGGAGATGGATCAAACACCTGGTCTTCACAAAAACTCACTGTGCAGAGTCAAAAAATGGAAATTATGGGGAAATAAATGAATTACACTTTCTTTTTGTATTTTAAATAGGATTCTAGCATGTTCAGGAGAGTTCTTATTTATTCAAACCAATTAGCCCATCCCTACTATTTATTCTTTAATGAGAAAGTGATGTGATGGTCAGAGAATGCATAGCATTCTGGGATGTTGCTCTGTCAGCTATGGGACAGAACTGAAGGCACCATACTCAATATTGCCTCTCCTTTTTTTCCAGAGACTACATGAGTCAGCTCTGTGATGTGAATGGTATTTACCAGCTCTGGGAACTAGAGTATGATTTGGTGGCTGGTGAACTGGCAATAGAACAGTTTGCCTCTGTGCAATCAAGCCAACCATATACTATAACTATATAATACATTTCTAACTAATGCATTTTTAACAACAACAAAAAAAAGAAATCTCATTCACATTTTTGTTAATTTCAGTTTAGTTTTTCCTAAAATTACTGCTTTCAAAACCTGTCAGTGTGTAACGGTTTTTACAGGACTGAGCACAAAGTCAACTAAAATGTGATGTCAGCTCACTTTAATAATCTCATTTTTACATTTTAAATGAAATCAAAATGTATCAAATACTATACAATTGAAACAGATATATCTGTAAATCTATTCAGTTCACATTCCATCTGCAAAGCAGTGGATTGATAATAGGCTAGAACTATCCAAAAAGTATGTTTTACAAGGATTTTAAAATAATGATACCTTTAAGGACAAGATATTAATTATAAATATCTTGCAGGTCCAAAAGGTCCATTTGTCAGGTGTTCATAATTATTCTAAGTGAATTTTCTAATATGACTGCTATAGGAACTCTAAAAAGACAAAGGGTGTGTTGCTATTGTTCAAACATTCGAGTCCAGATTCACCATAAATAAACGGAGAGAATCATGTTTATTTATGTTTAGAGATTCTTGGTTTTGTTTTCTGTTTTAATTCATTTTAAAATGTTATTTCTAGCAATTTCAATGCCCTGTAATTTCCTTTTTTTGTATTTGTTTATTTGAATTGTTACATCATAAATTTTAACATAATTAAGTTGTTCCCATTTGCAATAATTTTTAAAAAAAGTTTAAAAGTCTACTCCTAAAAGCTTTTAATTTTTAAGTATATACCTGAACAAATATGATTAGTGTTTTATTAATGTTTTTTGTTTAAAAGTGAAGTTTCTTGGTTATTTTTGTTTATGTAACTCATTCATAAATTAAATGAATACTTTTAAAAGATAAACATTCTAGGTTTAGCAAGGAGAGAGGTGTTTCTGAATCAGAAAACAATTTTAAATTTAGGTTTCATGCAAAAATGATTTTGTAGATCCCACAGTTTCTATCTCAATACCACTACTAAACCTAGTATGATGGGCAGTTCCTTTTCAGGAAAGATCCAGCACTAAAATAACAGAGATGTTGAAGATGAAGACTACAATGCACTGTTCAAAAAGCCTTGATAAAGCCTGTCCTCATTATCCTTCAAAATAATGGTATTAGTTCCTCATTTTAATGGGCCAGACAGGAAATAAAAGAGTAAGAAACAGAAAATGGATATGTATGTCCCCAGTATCAAAAAGAGAGACCCTCTCTTAGAGCTAGTCTACACTTACCTGCCGGGTCGACACGGTGAGTTCGACTTCTCGGAGTTCGAACTATTGCGTCTAATCTGGACGCGATAGTTCGAACTCCCTGCGCGCTCCGGTCGACTCCGGTACTCCACCACTGCAAACGGCGGTGGCGGAGTTGACCTTGGAGCCGCGGACTTCGATCCCGTGGCATCTGGATGGGTAAGTAGTTCGAACTAGGGTACTTCGAGTTCAGCTACGCTATTCACATAGCTGAACTTGCGTACCCTAGTTCGACCCCTGCCCTTAGTGTAGACCTGCCCTTAGAAATAAATATATCTGGAAGCCGACTTTGTCTGTATAGCCAATATATAAGGTCGCTGTAATTCACTGTGTGTAATTCAATGTGTAAATTCTGATTCTCACTAGTACCAAATAACAACTAACTTTAATATTGTTTCTATTAAATATAAAATGTTTCAACTGAAAAATAAAGCATGTCACAATAATGATTTAATTATCAAATATATATTTTCTAACAACAACAATAATAAAAAGATCGGTTTGAAGCAATGTTTTCCCTCAAAGATAAGTATTCTTCTTAAAAAAAAACATGAATGCCATTTGATTTAGGAAGTGTGCATGAAAAACCTATCCAAAATATACAAGTTCCCATTAACCATCATTTAAATGTTGTCGATCAAATCTTTGCATCTGGTACTGATGCCATGTGAAATTTATTTATTGAAACTTTCAGTCACACATGGAAAATTTTGCAGATGGTGTCTCTTCTCTTTTTATTTTTTCCCCCAATGTTACCAGGTTCTCAGTCCTCTGACCCCCCATTTTGATTCTTTTCTCTTATTTTTAAATAGATCTAATCAGTGGCATGTTAAACAAGAGGGGATCTTTTATGTATTCTGTGGTAGGACAAGCAAAGCATTGCTGTAGATCACTAGAATAAACAACTCAGGCTGATTCAATTACAATGCCTGGGCCAGGCTTTTATCTGCTGGTGACATCATTTCAATCAAAATGTAAAATAATACAATCCAATAGATGCAAGAGGGAGAGATAGGACACAGACTGCTGCACTTAGTCATTTAATAAAAAAAAGTGGAAGAAAGCTCCTTCTGACAGGCTGTAGGACTTCTATTTCCAAAACTCTATTACCTTGTATAATAGTATTCAAAAGAATTGAATGCAGGAAATTGTCTATTACTTTTTATTAGTGGAAGCTGTTATGTAGGATATAGCCTACTGCACTTTTTTTTTGTTCGTTTAATTAACAAAAGCATGAAATCCTTCTATTGGCAGGCATTCACTCCAAAGGCTCTGTTGCCTTCTGTTTTTACTGAGAAGGGATTTTTCTCTTTTATTTTTCCTCTGAACATTTTTACACTTAAAAAAATTGTTAAGAAAAAAATATTCAAGAGTACTGTAACCCATAATCTATCAATCACGTTAACTAGGGGATAGTCATAGGACTTCATTAAAAGAAAAGTTTCACTCTTTTGGCCAAATTCAGGCCTGGTGTAATTCCACTGAATTTAAGTTAATGGCATTTCACACACAAGTCTAAATTTGGCCCTCTGATGTACTTCATTATGATTATCAAAACAAAGTGATTTATAACAAACTATCAGAATTATAGGACACAGTGGACCAAATTCTGCCCTCAGTTATACCCAGAAAACTCTAATTCAAGTTACAAGAATGTAAATCCAGTGCCCCACATTCCAGTCTAACTATACACCAAAGTAATTATTTTGACTTCAGTGAAATTATTCTGGATCTACACTGATATAATTTACTGTAGATTAGAGTCCCTTTAATAAATAGTTGAAAGTCACAGTTATTAGGTGTGTAAGGGTCTGGATAACTTTGTTTAATAATAGCTTTTATAGATATGCATGCGGAAATGGGCTAATAAAGTCTAATATTTCAATGCAAAAATTGACCATGGCAGAGGTCACTAGAGGATTTTTACTTCATGCTTTATAAAGGTATAAACTGAGCACCATTGTGGTCACTAAATTATTTTCACCCCATGTTCAGCATTCCACAACTACGCTCTGTACTATGGAATTTTTTACCTTTCTCAGAAATCTGTTTTAGGATTTTTATAGTGCTCATCAGCATTTAGATACTGCAGTGATGGACTTAGCACATAGAAAACCTTAAGGTAGATAGGAACCATATATACAACTTAGTAAGGGTTGGGGTAGTTCCTACATCGCCTGAAATCTTTAAATTAAAACTGGCTTTTTTCTATAATATATGCACTAGTTCATTCAGAAGTTATTAGGTTTAAGACAGGAATTGCTATGAGGAATTCCTGCCCTGCGTTATGCAGATAGACAAGATGGTGATAATGGTTCCTTTTGGCCTTAAATATATTAATATATTAATTAATAAGCACACTGTTTTATTCCCAAACACCCACAAAATTCATGACACTTCACACTGGTAAATCATGATTTGTTTATAAGAAGTTTTTTATAGGATTAACAAACAAAAGGGTTCAAGAGTCCCATCAAACTGAAAACTGTGGTGCATATATCACCTATGTACATCAAACCTCACTTGAAATCTTTAAATTCAAATTTGTTGGTTTTTCCTTAAAAAATATGCTTTAGTTAAACCTTAAGTGCCTGAGCTTAATACAGGAATTACTGAGTGAAATTCTATGGCCTGTATTATGCACAAGTCCAAGTTAACTGATCACAATGGTCCCTTCTGGCCTACAAATATATGAATCTATGAAATATGAGTTCTGATTATCTTTTCACGTGCATATCAGTATTGCCAACATTTGTGATTTCTTTTAGGAGTGACAGGATATTGCCTGGGGCTGCTGCCCATCAGGCAATAGCAAAGGCTCCAGCCCTCTAGTGAATTTCAGCTCTGCCTGGGCAAAATGCCCCTCTGAACACATACCCACCTCCTGGGGCATAGTAGACAACCAGAGCTGCTGCAGAAGACTGGCAGAACTCCCTCGCCCTTTCAGGACCCTACACCATTCTCACAGGATGGGATGGAGAACATGAGCAGAAAGAACCCAGTTGCCCAGGGCAGCTCCTCTCTCCTCCTGTGAGCAATGTGTCTGGCTCCCCCCATCCTCTCCCTCCTGGAAACACCCATCCTGGGAAGGGTCAGAGGGTTGTTAAGTACTCCTAGACCTGCCCCCAACCTGCAGGGGGGAGAAAGGGACCCTGCTGTAGCCATCCTGCCCACAGGCATGGGAGAGGGGAATGAAGAACTCCTGGAAGAGCAGAGATAAGGCTGGGGAGCAGAACTCATGGGTGTGGTTGAGGAGGTAGGCAGATGTGAGGGTAAGGGGACAGGCAGAATTGATGTGGGGTTGGGGTAACAGGATTGATTTGGAAGTTAGGGGACAAAATTAATTGCTGGGCAGGGGATGGGCAGATTTTGAGTGAGAGCTCCTGCAGTAGGGGGCCAAAATAATCTTACCAAGGAAATCTGGGAAAGTGCATAACATTAATTGTCACACACTGTGGATGGACAGGGGGAGTTAAAAAATCATAACATTATCCAGCCCCTTACAGGCCTCGTAAAGTAAGGATACCTAATAACATGAACATTTTACGAACATCCCATGTTTCCTTATCAGGATGTTTCTTGAAAATCTTATCCCTTCAAAAATAAATAGTGTAATCTGTATTGAGGTTATTTTATATTGCAAGTAGCCAGTGCTTAATTTGTAATGAAAGAGGTGCCAAGGCTCAAGAAACTTTTTTACATTCATAACTGATGCAGCAAGCCCAGAAATGTTGAGGCTATGAACTGCCAAACCTAGATGTGTCAGGGCTCAGCCCTGGCAAGCCCTGGAACAAATTAAGCACTGCAAGGAGCCAAGAGGCACTGTAAAACAACCATAATCTATCAACCAAATATTGCAACTGAGCTACTGCAGAGTGTTTCTGTGAGTGCAAGGGTCCAGCCCCCTTTAGATGACTGGAAGCATGCTCTCTAGCATTAAATCAGAGTTAAGTGCTGTAGGCATTCCATGTCTAGGCTCTTGTCTTCAATGGGTTCCCATAAACACGTTTTTGTAAGAGGAATTGTTTTCCTTGGGCTTCCAGAAAGTAAGGGTATGTCTACACTACGAAATTAGGTCAATTTAATAGAAGTTGATTTTTTAGAAATCGATTTGATACAGTCAATTGTGTGTGTCTCCACTAAGCACATTAAGTCGGCGGTGTGCATCCACAGTACCGAGGCTAGCATCGACTTTCGGAGTGTTGCACTGTGGGTAGCTATCCCACAGTTCCCGCAGTTTCCGCTGCCCATTGGAATTCTGGGTTGAGCTCCCAATGCCTGATGGGGCAAAAACATTGTCGCGGGTGGTTCTGGGTACATGTCGTCAGACCCCCCTCTCCCTCCCTCCATGAAAGCAATGGCAAAAAATCGTTTCTCACCTTTTTTCCTGGGTTACCCATGCAGATGACATACCATGGCAAGCATGGAGCCCGCTCAGCTCACTGTCACCGTATGTCTCCTGGGTGCTGCTGGCAGATGCGGTACTGCAGTACTACACAGCAGCATCCCCTTGCCTTGCCTTGCGGACGGCAGACGGTGCAATACGACTGCTAACCATCGTCGTCGTCCTGTGGGTGCTCCTGGCTGACCTTGGTTAGGTTGATCGGGGGCACTTGGACAAAAATGGGAATGACTCCAGGTCATTCTCTTCTTTAAGTTTTGTCTAATGGAGATTCAGTCCTGCCTGGAATATCATGCCACCTGGAGGCTTCTGTCTCAGGATGCTCTCCCAGTTGGCAGCACCACGCGGTCGCACCTACCCCAGCCTACCCCTTGCTCCCATGGCTCATGAAGCCTGGACAGTAGTAAGGAGCAGTTCAATTATAGACTGAGCAAGTGCATAATGGTGGTAGAATGTGCCTTTGGATGTTTAAAAGCTCACTAGCGCAGTCTACTGACTCGGTTAAACCAATATTCCCATCATTATTACTGCTTGCTGTGTGCTCCACAATATCTGTGAGAGTAAGGGGGAGACATTTATGGTGGGGTGAGAGGTTGAGGCAAATCGCCTGTCCGCTGATTACGCGCAGCCAGACACCAGGGCAGTTAGAAGAGTACAAGAGGGCGCCCTGTGCATCAGAGAAGCTTTGAAAACCAGTTTCATGACTGGCCAGGCTATGTTTGTTTCTCCTTGATGAAAACCCGCCCCCTTGGTTTACTCTACTTCCCTGTAAGCCAACCACCTCCCCTCCCCACTTTGATCTCCGCTTGCAGAGGCAATAAAGTCGTTGTTTCAAATCCATGCATTCTTTATTAATTCATCACACAAATGGGAGGATAAATGGGAGGAGGGAAATACAGGGGTGGTGTAGTTGTAGGGGCACCCCCTAGAATGGCATGCAACTCATCATAGAAGTGGCATGTCTGGGGCTCTGACCTGGAGCGGCCGTTTGCCTCTCTGGTTCTTTGGTAGGCTTGCCTGAGCTCCTTAAGTTTCATGCAGCACTGCTGCAGGTCCCTGTTATAACCTCTGTCCTTCATGCCCTTGGAGATTTTTTCAAATATTCTGGCATTTCGTCTTTTTGAACGGAATTCGTATAGCATGGATTCGTTTCCCCATACAGCGATCAGATGCAGTACCTCCTGTTCGGTCCATGCTGGAGCTCTTTTGCGATTCTGGGACTCCATGGTCACCTGTTCTGATATGTACTGCCTGGTCTCCTGTGCTGATCAGCTTGCCACGCTGGCCAAACAGAAAATGAAATTCAAAAGTTTGCAAGGCTTTTCCTGTCTACCTGGCGGGTGCATCTGAGTTGAGAGTGCTGTCCAGAGTGGTCACAATGGAGAACTCTGGGATAGCTCCCGGAGGCCAATTCCGTCGAATTGCGTCCACACTACCCCAAATTCGACCCATCAGGGTCAATTTCATAGCTAATCCCCTTGTCGGGGAGGAGTACAGAAAGCGATTTTAAGAGCCCTTTAAGTCGACAAAAATGGCTTCGTCATGTGGACAGGTGCAGGGTTAAATCGATCTAACGCTGCTAAATTTGACCTAAACTCATAGTGTAGACCAAGGCTAAGAGACTCAAATACCCTAGGCATAGTGAGTTTTAAATTACAAAGCAAAAGATTCGATCAGCAGTTCCTCATCCTGCTCCTAAAGGCCCAATACAACAAGTAAATGCATAAAGATAAGGGTTTCATAATCTCTTCACACTGTCTTACTGGAAAGCTACTACCTTGTATCCTTCTACTGTGGCTACTGCTGCCCCCCACCCAGCAACAGCGTATGTCTCTGCTGAGATCTCAGACTTTCAGCCCCAAGCCTCAAGTCACCTACTCTCCAGCCTTCTTTCTGCAGCCAACCTGCTCCTCTTGGTTTCCCACATCTTCTTGTTCTGTATTTATCCCTGTCACTTCTGATTTAAGGTAGTACTTCCCTTTCCTGAATTCTGGGGATTATAGTGCACTCTACTGGCTGTATGCTGAAGTGATGGGTAACACAGTACCTTGTAAGGAGCCCTCTGGTTCATTACACTTAGGGTGACCAGACAGCAAGTGTGAAAAATCAGGACGAGGGATGGGGGATAATAGGTGCCTACACAAGAGCCCCAAATATTGTGACTGTCCCTATAAATTCAGGAAATCTGGACACCCTAATTACACTTGTGGGATCTTCTAGCTAGTTGGTTTGATTCTCTCATCCCTTGCTATCATTGTTTTGGAAGTGTTCAGACCCACTTTGTACTCACTGTGTATAGATATAAACGACTACACAAGGTGCAAGTGGATAAATGAAAATTTAATTATCTAAGAGAACTTTACTTTAACTTATGGATCTAAACAGGCTTTTCCTAGTGTTCTGGTTTAGTAATTCAGATTTAGCAAAGGATTTAGCAATTCAGGTAATTTAAATGAGTTTGCTTTGCACCTTTTACTACTAGAATAGGACACAGCAAAATAACATAATGCTCACTGTTGCCAAAAGCAATTTGTAACACACATCTAATGACCTGATGATCCATTTTAGGAGTTTGGGTTTTCATACAAAATTACTATGATCTGTGATATACAGTCATTAACTTCTGAATGGTATAGATTAACAGAGCGAATCAGGATTTTTTTGTCCTACATAACGTCCTCCCTGAATATGATTTGTATAAATGTAACCCTTCTGCCGATTGGAGTTGGCAGCAACAAGGGCTGGTTTCAATATCTAAGGCCACGTTTACACTTACCGGGACGGTCGACGCGGCGAGTTCGACTGCTCGGAGTTCGAACTATCGCGTCTGATCTAGACGCGATAGTTCGAACCCCGGAAGCGCTAGTTCGAACTCCGGTACTCCACCGCGGCAGGAGGAGTTGCCGGAGTCGACCTTCGAGCCGCGGAGTTCACTTCCGCGGCGTCTGGACGGGTAAGTAAGTCGAACTAGGGTAGTTCGAATTCAGCTACGTTATTCACGTAGCTGAATTCGCGTACCCTAGTTCGACCCCCGAGCTTAGTGTAGACCAGGGCTAAGTGTTCCTTTTCAACAATACAACACAAAACCGGCTCAAGCCTTCACCCTGTAGCCTGGGACAATTACACACCACCTCTTAGGTGCCTTTAGAGGCAATACTTCCCCTCTCACAAGCAAAGAGTCTGAGTGTAGAAAATAAACTTTTAATAAAGGGGGAAAGTAACCCAGCATTAACTTGGGAAAATGCTGCAAGCAGGATTCATAAGCATAAAACCATGAACAAAACACTCACCCCAGAGTACATTCAGCAGTGTCCTTTTGCCTAAGGTTCTTAAGTCTAGCAACCAAAAGTTCTTTTAACATGCCTCTCCCTTCACTGCACCCCACTCACAGTTGTGTTGTTCTTGGTCAGTGAAGACCCAGAGTTCAAAGGTGCATCTGTGGAGTTTTCCTCCCACTCAGCTGGAGCAGGGGCACCATGCTCACTCCACTGTCAGGGTGCTCACTTTGGCATCAGCTGCCCAGCCAGCTGCTTCATCAGCCACCCTGCAGGCTGTTCCACTCCGCAGGCCACCCTGATGGCCATTCTGCTCTGCCAGCTGCCCTGCTGGCTGCTCCGCTTTGCCAGCCACCCTGTCTGCTGCATGCTTCTCCACTCCGCCAGCCGCCCTACAAACCGCTGGCTGCTCATCGCTCTGCTTCAATGACCTCTCGCTGCTCTGCCAGCTACTCACCACTCCACCCTGTTCAGCCCTGCTCTGCACCCTCTGGGATGTCTTGAGCGCCCATCACTTAACACAGCTCTCAGTGATTTCAGCTCTGTGATTTCAGCTGTTAGTGGGGGAGCCTCTTGCATCAGAGACACTGTCCCAAAGCAGGTCTAATGCTTAGACCTGGTTCTCAGTGGGTCCCTTAGTCAGGGTTTGCCAAGCACAGTTCTTCTGCCCTTGATTCACACAACAAGGATAGAAACCCTTTAGTACTCTTGCCCCCAATAAGAAACTGACAACAGCCAAAAGTGATCATCTGAGCAAATCAGCACCATCACACTGAGCACCAAGGTAGTGTGGGTGTGCTCATGCAAACAAGTTTGGCTCCTGAAGTCCTCTTCCCCAGCTCATCACTAGATGTCAGGGGATTGCTCATTCAAACCCTGCTTACATTAACAAGTTCAAAAATAGTGTTAATCTTTTATTTAATGAGGGAGTGAGCTACACTTTCCAGGTCCCATATAATACATTCACTCTGCATGTAAATCAAGGTGGGTTACATTGTGCTCTTTTAAAGTTATATAGATCCAGTTGGCCCTCCATATCACCCTTAGCCTAATATGCAGCATATTGCACAAACTGTTTGGCAAACTAGCAGAGTAGTCAAAAGATTTATTGAAAAAAGAGTCTATAGGACTCTACCTCATTATCTGAACATCTAGTATCAAGTCATGCCTTGCTGGAGCCCTAGGAATGGTTAATAGTATGAACCAAAGTAGGCCTGGCCTTGGCAGAATCAAGTAAGCACATTCCAGACCTGAGAGAATGGTACAAGAACACCTAGAGTTCTCAAGTAATTACATAAACAAACTCCCAAGAGATTGTACAGGAACACACTGACTCCTCATAAAATTAGGATGTGGTGACAGAATAATGGATGAGGATGTTTTGTTCAAACTAGCAGGTTCAAAATATATGGGTGGTAACTAAGAACATCTGGAGTGTAATATGTAACTTGTTTGTATCAATGTATAAAAGGAGATGTTACAGGAAGGGCATCTTTGTGTTGGCCTTGGGGACAGCATCTAGTTATGTTGACTTTACCTATATGTTAGTGTAGGGCGCTGGTATTGCACTTTGCTGACAAATCTGGCCAAGCGAAAATATATTTTCTGTTTTATTGTCTA
Organism: Mauremys mutica; assembly: GCF_020497125.1. NCBI lineage: Eukaryota > Metazoa > Chordata > Testudines > Geoemydidae > Mauremys > Mauremys mutica. Next base: position 171,876,911 of record NC_059073.1, read on the forward strand.
TCCCTTTCCTAATGGTTTCCTAATGGTTTCTAAGATTCTGTTAGCTTTTTTTGACATCTGTTGCACATTGAGCATATGTTTTTAGAGATTTATCCATGATAACTCCAAGATATCTTTTCTGAGGGGTAACAGCTAATTTAGACCCCATCATCTGGTATGTATAGTTGGGATTATGTTTTCCAATGCGTATTACTTTGCACTTATCAACACTGAATTTCATCTTCCATGTTGTTTCCCAGTCACCCATTTTTGTGAGATTCTCTTTGTAACTCTTCATTGTCGGCTTTGGACTTAACTATCTTGAGTAATTTTGTATGATCTGCAAACTTTGCCACATCACTGTTTACCCCCTTTTCCAGATCATTTATGGATCTGTTGAACAGCACAGGTCCCAGTACAGATCCTTGAGGGACACTACTCTCTACCTCTTTCCGTTTTGAAAACTGACCATTTATTCCTACTCTTTGATTTCTGTTTTTTAACCAGTTATTTATCCATGAGAGGACTTTCCCTCTTATCCCATTACTGCTTACTTTGTTTAAGAGCCTTTAATATGGGATATTGTCAAAGGCTTTCTGAAAGTCCAAGGGCACTATATCAACTGGATCACCCTTGTCAACATGCTTGTTGATACCCTCAGATTATTCTAATAGAGTGGTTAGGCATGATTTCCTTTTACAAAAGCTGTGTTGACTCTTTCCCAACATACTATGTTCATCTGTGTGCCTGATAATTCTGTTCTTTACTACTGTTTCAAACAGGTTTCCTGGTACTGAAGTTAGGCTTACTGGACTGTAATTGCCAAGACCTTAGACTTTTTAAAAATTAGAGTTACTTTAGCTATCCTCCAGTCATCTGGTACAGATGCTGATTTAAGTGACAGATTACATACCACCATTAGTAGTTCTGCAATGATTAAAGAGTTCCTTCAGAACTCTTGGGTGAATATCATCTGGTCCTGGCAACTTAATACAGTTTAATTTACCAGTCAGTTTCTACTGATGGATTTGTCATGTAAAAAGAATGGCTCAGGTGTGTGAATCAACCTCACATTCTTTGCAGTGAAGACCAATACAAAGAATTCATTTAGCTTCTCTGCAATGGCCTTGTCTTCCATGAGTGCTCCTTTAGAAGCTTCTTTGTCCAGTGGTCCCATTGGGTGTTTGGCAGGCTTTCTGTTACTGATGCACTGATGTTAGCTTTTGCATCTTTTACTAGTCGGTCTTCAGATTCTTTCTTGGCCTGCTTAATTATACTTGTACACTAGATTTGCCTCAGTTTATGTTCCTTTCTATTTTCCTCAGTATGATTTGACTATCAATTTTCAAAAGATGTCTTTTTGTCCCTAACTGCCTCTTTTACACTGCTATCTAGCCAGGGTGACATTTTTTTGTCCTCTTACTTTTTTATTTTATTTTGGGGTATACATTTACTTTGGGCCTCTATTATGATGTTTTTAAATAGTTTCCAACACCTTTCAGGAATTTCACTCTTGTGACTGTTCTTTTAAATTTCCTTTTAACTAGCTTCCTCATTTTTGTGAAGCTCCCTTTTTTGTGGTTAAATGCTACGATGGTGGGTTTCTTGTGGTGTTTTCCCATTTAGAGGATGTTACATTTAATTACATAATGGTCACTATTACTGGGTGGTTCAGCCAGGTGTAGCTGCTCCAAGAAGCACTCATTAATGATGTCTAGAAATTTTATCTCTATACCTTTTCCTGAAATGACCTGTTTTCATTCAATAATGGGATAGTTGAAATTCTCCATTTTAATTGGGTTTTCTGTTTTTGTAGCCTCTTTAATATCCCTGAGCACTTCACAGTCACCATCACCATCCTGGTCAAGAGGTCAGTGGTTCACCCCTACTGTTATACTCTTATTATTCATGGATTTCTATTAATAGAGACTGCCTTAGTTCCATTCAAATCACTACTGATTTACACCAGATGAGAATCTAGTATTATTATTATATTTTTAAAAGCCTTTCCCCTTGTTGCTGGCCCAAAGGATTTCACAAGGCTAAATGGGAATGAGTAGGAAGAGTTCTTAGGAAGAGTAAGGATAATTTTATTAGAATGACTGATTATGTATATTTATATTTTATATATGTAATTGTACATTCATTTGTATTTCCATCTAAATGGAGTCTAAATTACTTTATAATGCATACTAACTGAGTATACAGACTACATAGAGATGGATAACTTATTTCCAAGAGTTTTATAAGAGCTGATAGAGGAACTTCTGGAACACTGGAAAAGTTCCAGAAGACTGGAAGAAAGCTAATATTGTGTCAATATTTAAAAAGGACAAATGGGATGATCCAAGTAATTACAGGCCTGTCAGTCTGATATCAATCCCAGGCAAGATAATGGAGTGGCCGATACAAGACTCGATTATTAAAGAATGTGAGGAGGGCAATATAATTAATGCCAGTCAGCACTGGTTCATGGCAAATAGATTCTCTCAAACGAACTTGATACTTTTTATTGATTAAATTGCAAGTTTGGTTGATAAAGGTAATAGTATTGAAATAATATTTTTAGACTAGTGTAAGGAGTTTCACTTGGTACTGCACAACATTTTGATTAAAAATCTAGAACAATATAAAATTAACATAGAACACATAAAATGGATTAAAAGCTGGCAAAATGATAGGTCTCAAAATGTAATTATAAATGGATACTTATCATTGGGTGGCTGTTCTTGGCCCTATACTATTTAACATTTTTATCAGTGACCTGGAAGAAAACAAAATTATTACTAATAAAGTTTGCAGATGACATAACATTTGTGGGAGTGTAAATAATGAAGAAACAGGTCATTGACTCAGAGCACTCTGGATCACTTGGTAAATTGGAAACAAGCAAACAATATGCATTTTAGCACAGCTAAATGTAAATATATGCATCTAGGAACAAAGAATGTAGGTCACATGAGGCTTGTATTTATGGTGGGCATGTACTTACAGGATGGGGGACTCTGGGAAGCAATGAATCTGAAAAAAGTTTTGGCTGTCAGACTAGAACATGAGCTCCCAATGTGACAATGACGCCAAAATAGCTAATACCATCTTGGATGCAGAAACAGGGGAATCTCGAGTAGGTGTATCAAAGTTATTTTACCTCTTTATTTGGTACTGATATGATTGCTGCTTGAATACTGTGTCCCATCCTGATTCAAGAAGGATGTTGAAAAATTGGAGAAGGTTGAGAGAAAAGCCACAAGAATGATTAAAGATTAGAAAACCTACTTTATAGTGTTAAACTCAAGGAACTCAAGGTTCGAGGTGTGGAGCAACAAGTATTGACCCTGCATTGCATAAGAGAAAATGAAGATTTCCTGGACAGATGTCAGGATATGCTTCTACGGGCACAACGTCCTGAAGAATCGGAGCAGGCTGTGCAGAGGGGAGAGAGGGATGGTGAAGAATTTTGGCAGCATGTGACCTCCAGAAGAAGGAAGAGGAGTGTCCACGTACCAGCAATGGAGATACAGATGAGCAACCATTTTCATGTTCTTTCCACAGGTACTAATGTGGAGAGTGGACTAGATGGTACATCTGAGAGAAGGGAGCAGAAGGAGACTCCACCGATTGGAAGGCATGAGATGCACTGTCCTAGGGATGGGGATTCCATGACCACCGCTCCCAAGAGAAGGAGGATGGTGGTGGTGGTTGGGGACTCCCTCCTCAGGGGGACTGAGTCATCTATCTGCCGCCCCAACCGAGAAAACTGAGAGGTCTGCTGCTTGCCAGGAGCTAGGATTCACAACGTGACGGAGAGACTGCCGAGACTCATCAAGCCCTCGGATTGCTACCCCTTCCTGCTTCTCCACGTGCACCAATGATACTGCCAAGAATGACCTTGAGTGGATCACTGCAGACTACGTGGCTCTGGGAAGAAAAATAAAGGCGCAAGTGATGTTCTCGTCCATCCTCCCTGTGTAGGGAAAAGGCCTGGGTAGGGATCATCAAATTGTGGAAGTCAATGAATGGCTACGCAGGTGGTGTCAGAGAGAAGGCTTTGGATTCTTCAACCATGGGATGGTGTTCCAAGAAGGAGGAGTGCTAGGCAGAGACGGGCTTCACCTAACGAAGACAGGAAAGAGCATCTTTGCAAGCAGGCTGGCTAACCTAGTGAGGAGGGCTTTAAACTAGGTTTACTGGGGGAAGGAGACCAAAGCCCTGAGGTAAGTGGGGAAATGGGATACCGGGAGGAAGCATGAGCAGGAGAGTGCAAGAGGGGAGGACTCCTGTTTCAGATCGAGAAAGCGGGACAATCAGCGAGTTATCTTAAGTGCCTATACACAAATGCAAGAAGCATGGGAAACAAGCAGGGAGAACTGGAAGTCCTGGCACAGTCAAGGAACTATGATGTGATTGGAATAACAGAGACTTGTTGAGATAACTCACATGACTGGAGTACTGTCATGGATGGATATAAACTGTTCAGGAAGGACAGGCAGGGCAGAAAAGGTGGGGGAGTTGCATTGTATGTAAGAGAGCAGTATGACTGCTCAGAGCTCCAGTATGAAACTGCAGAAAAACCTCAGCATCTCTGGATTAAGTTTAGAAGTGTGAGCAACAAGGGTGATGTCGTGGTGGGAGTCTGCTATAGACCACCAGACCAGGGGGATGATGTGGACAAGGCTTTCTTCTGGCAACTAGCAGAAGTAACTAGATTGCAGGGCCTGGTTTTCATGGGAGACTTTAATCACCCTTATATCTGCTGAGAGAGCAATAGAGTGGTGCACGGACAATCCAGGAAGTTTTTGGAAAGTGTAGGGGACAATTTCCTGGTCCAAGTGCTGGAGGAACCAGCTAGGGGCAGAGCTCTTCTTGACCTGCTGCTCACAAACAGAGAAGAGTTAGTAGGGGAAGCAAAAGTGGATGGGAACCTGGGAGGCAGTGACCATGAGATGGTCGAGTTCAGGATCCTGACACAAGGAAGAAAAGAGAGCAGCAGAATACAGACCCTGGACTTCAGAAAAGCAGACTTTGACTCCCTCAGGGAACTGATGGGCACGATCCCCTGGGAAAATAACATGAGGCGGAAAGGAGTCCAGGAGAGCTGGCTGTATTTTAAAGAATCCTTATTGAGGTTGCAGGAAAAAAAACATCCCGATGTGTAGGAAGAATAGTAAATATGGCAGGCGACCAGCTTGGGGCTTAACAGTGAAATCCTTGCTGATCTTAAACGCAAAAAAGAACCTTACAAGAAGTGGAAGATTGGACAAATGACCAGGGAGGAGTATAAAAATATTGCTCAGGCATGCAGGAGGGAAATCAGGAAGGCCAAATCACACTTGGAGTTGCAGCTAGCAAGCGATGTTAAAAGTAACAAGAAGGGTTTCTTCAGGTATGTTAGCAACAAGAAGAAAGTCAAGGAAAGTGTGGGCCCCTTACTGAATGAGGGAGGCAACCAAGTGACAGAGAATGTGGAAAAAGCTAATGTACTCAATGCTTTTTTTGCCTCTGTCTTCACAAACAAGGTCAGCTCCCAGACTGCTGCACTGGGCAGCACAGTATGAGGAGAAGGTGACCAGCCCTCTGTGGAGAAAGAAGTGGTTTGGGAGTATTTAGAAAAACTGGACAAGCACAAGTCCACGGGGCCGGATGCGCTGCATCCGAGGGTACTAAAGGAGTTGGCGGATGTGATTGCAGAGCCATTGGCCATTATCTTTGAAAACTCATGGCTTTTGGGGGAGGTCCCGGATGACTGGAAAAAGGCTAATGTAGTGCCCGTCTTTAAAAAAGGGAAGAAGGAAGATCCGGGGAACTACAGGCCAGTCAGCCTCACCTCAGTCCCTGGAAAAATCATGGAGCAGGTCCTCAAGGAATCAATTCTGAAGCACTTAGAGGAGAGGAAAGTGATCAGGAACAGTCAGCATGGATTCACCAAGGGCAAGTCATGCCTGACTAAACTAATTGCCTTCTATGAGGAGATAACTGGGTCTGTGGATAAAGTGAAAGCAATGGATGTGTTATTCCTTGACTTTAGCAAAGCTTTTGATACGGTCTCCCACAGTATTCTTGCCAGCAAGTTAAAGAAGTATGGGATGAATGAATGGACTATAATGTGGATAGAAAGCTGGCTAGATCGTCGGGCTCAACTGGTAGTGGTCAACAGCTCCATGTCTAGCTGGCAGCCGGTTTCAAGCGGAGTGCCCCAACGGTTGGTCCTGGGGCCGGTTTTGTTCAATATTTTCATTAATGATCTGGAGGATGGCATGGACTGCACTCTCAGCAAGTTTGCAGATGGCACTAAACTTGGAGGAGTGGTAGATACGCTGGAGGGTAGGGATAGGATACAGAGGGACCTAGACAAATTAAAGGATTGGGCCAAAAGAAACCTGATGAGGTTCAACAAGGACAAGTGCAGAGTCCTGCACTTAGGACGGAAGAATCCCATTCACTGTTACAGATTAGGGACCGAATGACTCAGAAGCAGTTCTGCAGAAAAGGACCTAGGAGTTACAGTGGATGAGAAGCTGGTTATGAGTCAACAGTGTGCCCTTGTTGCCAAGAAGGCATTGGGCTGTAGAAGTAGGGGTATTGCCAGCAGATTGAGGGACGTGATCATTGCCCTTTATTCGGCATTGGTGAGGCCTCATCTGGAGTACTGTGTCCAGTTTTGGGCCCCACTCTACAGGAAGGATGTGGTAAAATTGGAAAGAGTCCAGTGGAGGGCAACAAAAATGATTAGGGAGCTGGAGCACATGACTTATGAGGAGAGGCTGGGGGAACTGGGATTGTTTCGTCTGCAGAAGAGAAGAATGAGGGGGGATTTGATAGCTGCTTTCAACTACCTGAAAGGGGGTTCCAAAGAGGATGGATCTAGACTGTTCTCAGTGGTACCTGATGACAGAACAAGGAGTAATGGTCTCAAGTTGCAGTAGGGGAGGTTTAGGTTGGATATTAGGAACACCTTTTTCACTCGGAGAGTGGTGAAGCACTGGAATGGTTTACCTAGGGAGGTGGTGGAATCTCCTTCCTTAGAGGTTGTTAAGGTCAGGCTTGACAAAGCCCTGGCTGAGATCATTTAGTTGGGAATTGGTCCTGCTTTGAGCAGGGGGTTGGACTAGATGACCTCCTGAGGTCCCTTCCAACCCTGATATTCTATGATTCTATTATTCTATTTATCTTAACAAAGAGAAGGTTAAGGGATGACTTGATTACAATATATAAGTACTTACATAGGGAACAAAATATTTAATAATGACCTCTTCAATCTAGCAAAGAAAGGTATAACAAACTCTAGGCTGGAAGTTCAAGCTAGATAAATGCAGACTGGAAATAAGGCAAACATTTTGAATGGTGAGAGTAATTAATCATTATAACAATTTATCAAGTGTTGTGGTAGATTTTTCATTACTGACAATTTTTAAATCAAGATTGCATGCTTTTTTCCCCAAAAGTTATGCTCTAGGAATTATTTTGGGGCAGTTTTATAGCCTGTGTTATACAGAAAGTCAGACTAAATGATCACAGTGGTCCCTTCTGGCATTGGAATCTATGAAAATCTATGAATCTATGAATAACACATTTTATAAGATTTCATAAAATAAAAGGAAAAATTGGAAAAAAGAGGCATTAAGAGAATGCAATATCTGACTGTATTGAGAAGACATAAAATAGAAAAGAAAAGAGGAGGGAAGACTAGAAGGATGAAGGAAAATGAGTGCAATGTATAAAAAATGAAAATAAAATAAGATGTATAATGCACAAAGTAATTGGTTTTGAAAATCCTGTTGATTCATTACAGTTTTATAATTTTATAGAAACAGAACTTGTTAAGGATATTTTATCTCTGACTTTACTTCCTGTTCTATTCACCTCTGCCATAAGCAAAAATTTCTTGTATGAAAAAACTGGTTTGAAATGTGTTTCTCTCCTTTGCTAATCACAATTTTCCTAGCTGGAAAATGTTGTGTATTTGGTTGTGGTGGTAATAGAATCTTGTGTTGTTATGGCAACTGAGTTAGACTATTAGGGGATAGCCCAACAAGTTTTGGCTGGTTTTCAGTTAGTTCAGTGTGTAGCAATAAATGGCTGCTTTCAAAGTTTACAGCCAGGGGCGGCTCTAGCTTTTTTGCCGCCCCAAGCATGGTAGTCAGGCAGCCTTCGGCAGCTTGCCTGTGGGAGGTCCCCAGTCCCATGGATTCAGTGGCTTGCCTGAAGGAGGTCCGCCAGTCCCGCCGCCGAATTGCTGCCGAATCCACGGGACTGGTGGACCTCCCACAGGAAAGCACCGAAGGCTGCCTGACTGATGCCCTCGCAGGGACCAGCTGGCCGCCCCCCACGGCTTGCCGCCCCAGCTCTCTGTGTCTCCAGTGATTTCTTCCTAAAACTGTTGCCACCAAGGACAACAACGTGGCGACGAGGATGGGATGTGTGTGCGGCCCCAACAACAGAAGGAAGTAGAAGTTAAGGTACAAAAAAAAACCCAACCTTTTTGCTGCTGGAAGGGGGTGAGAACTGGCTTGTTTGCACTGATTGTGCAAACTGAAACTGAAATCATGGCTACACTTACAGAGCCACTGGAACCTTTTCTGGAGACTATAGTGCAGTGGCATGTATATACTGAGCGTTTTGAGCTTTTTGTTATTGCAAATTACATTGCAGAAGAGAAGAAGGTGCCAATATTCTTAAGTGTTGTAGGGGCTAAGACCTACTCCCTGCTACGCAACTTACTACACCCAGAGACTAAATCTTACAGTGACATTGTGGAAATCCTGGGGTCCCATTTTTCTCCAAAACCATTAGTAATTGCTGAAAGATATAGGTTCCACAAAAGAGACCAGAAAGAAGACGAAACAGTTGTACCATTTGTAGCAACTTTGAGAAAGCTTGCAGAGCACTGTGAATTTAAGGAGATACTAAATGATACCCTACGTGCCCTAGTGTGTGGCCTGCACAGTGAAGCTATACGGAAGCGCCTATTGACAGAGGCTCAGCTTACTTTAGAAGGCTGTTGACATTGCAGTCTCCATAGAACTGGCTACAAAGGAGGTGCAATACATTGGTGCATCCCCTAGTGTGCATAAAGTGTCACAAGAACCTACCCACAAAACTGTGGGGAGTCAGGAATGTTACCGCTGTGGTAAGCCGGGTCACCATGCATCAGAATGCTGGTGTAAGGACCTGGTGTGTCGACAATGTGGCAAAAAGGGACACATTGAGTGTGCCTGTAAACAAAAGAAAAAGAGGCCTGTGGTCTGGCCGACCAAAAAGGGAAAATCTGCATACCCTAAAGCAGGCCCAGGATGACGAAGGAGAAACTTCATCACAAGAAGAAAGCCACTCCATGTTTGGTCTTTGGCAGTAGGCTCACATGAATACTGGGTAACCCCCTTATTGGAGGGCAAACCTATACGCATGGAACTGGACACTGGTGCAGCCGTCTCGCTGGTCTCTGAGACTGTGTATAAAGAAAAGCTACAGCATCTTCCACTTAAAGCAACAAAAACAGTGCTGAAGACATATACGGGAGAAGCTGTGCCCATGTTGGGCACTACTGATGTTAAGGTGTAACTCAATGGACAGGCTGCTAAATTGCCACTGTTTGTGGTGAGAGGTAATTACCCAGCCTTAATGGTAGGTCTTGGCTTAGGAAGATCCAGTTGAATTGAGCAGAAGTGCACTGAATGACTAAAGAAGAATCCAGTCTGCCCACTATACTAAGGAAACATGCTGCTGTTTTTGGAGAGGATCTGGGAAGTATGAAGGGAATCACTGTAACATTGAACATTAAATCTGACAGTCAACCAAAATATCTGAAAGACAGAACTGTGCCATATGTCATCAGGCCAAAGGTTGAAGCAGACCTGGAGCGCCTGGTCACAAATGGAGTCCTAATACCGGTTACCCATAGCCCTTGGGCAACTCCTATTGTTCCAATAGTGAAAAAGGATGGCTCCTCCGGATTTGTGGTGATTTTAATGTCACCATCAACCCAGTGTTGTGTGCAGAGCAATACCCGCTTCCCCTCATCAATGACCTCTTCACGGGCCTGGCTGTGGGACAAAAGTTCAGTAAGGTTGATCTGAGTCAAGCGTATTTACAGATGCACGTTGATTAAAAGTCCCAAGAGCTGTTGACTATTGTGACACATAAGGGGCTTTAGCGATACTGTTACCTACCCTTTGGAATAATATCTGCTCCCACCCTATTCCAGAGGGCTATGGACCAGATCTTGTGTGACTTGCCAGGAGTCCAGTGCTATCTGGATGACATCCTGGTCACTGGAAGGAATGAGGAGGATTACCTAAAGAATTTAGAGGCTACCCTACAAAGACTGGAAGAGTATGGCCTACGAGTCCGCAAAGGCAAGTGTGAATTCTTTCAGACCTCTGTTGAATATTTGGGACACATCATTCATGCTACAGGTCTTTGTTAGGCCCCTGCAAAAGTTAAGGCTATTGTGGAGGCTCCCCCACCTCAAAATGTTACCCAGCTTTGCTCATTTCTAGGACTATTGAACTATTATGGAAAGTTAGCCACACTGCTAAAATCACTTCATGAACATCTTGGGCAGAACAAGGCCGGGAAGTGGACTGAAGCCTGTGATGTTGCATTTAACAAAGCTAAGGATGCATTGCTAAATTCTGAAGTTCTGATGCACTTTGATCCATCCTCACCCCTACAGTTGGCCTGCGATGCATCCCCTTATGGAGTGGGAGCAGTTGTGTCACACATTATGCCTTCGGAAGAAGAGAGACCTATTGCTTTTGCTTCATACACTCTAAGCAAAGCAGAAACTAACTATGCCAAAATCGAACATGAGGCATTGGGAATCATTTTCAGAATTTGGAAGTTTCATCAGTACCTGTTCAGATGGATGTTTACTCTTCTCACAGACCATCGACCCCTGACTTCAATTTTTGGACCCCACACAGGCATTCCCCCATTAGCTGCTAGTCGTATGCAATGTTGGGCATTGTTGCTTTCCACTCACACATATGAAACCAAATATCGGAAATCCACTCTGCACGGCAATGCGGATGGTCTCTCAAGTCTGCCTTTGCCAGTCAGATGTCAAGATATTTCCCAGAAGGAAATCTTTTACTTTGAACAGGTAGAGAATACACCCATCACAGCTACTCAGGTACAGAAGGCAACTCGAGTTGACCCAGTATTGTCCCAAGTTATGGACCTGGTGATTCATCGAACATGTCAACGAACCTCTCCGGTCTCACCCGACTTTGTTACCTACCTGTCCAGGAGGACGGAGTTATCGATCCAATCGGGTTGTTTGTTGTGGGAGAGATGTGTCATTATCCCAACCACCACTGAGATCACAAATGTTGGACCAGCTACATTCTGGTCACTATGGAATAGTGTACATGAAGGAAATTGCACAAAGCTATTTTTGGTGGCCTGGATTGGACAGTGCTATTGAAGAGAAGGCAAGAGCTTTCATGTCATGTCAGGGTGTGAGGAATGCACCCAAGTGGGCACTCCTACACCCATGGGATTGGCCTGAAAACCTGTGGCAACGTATTCACATTGACTTCACTGGCCCCCTTGAAGGAAGCATGTTCTTGGTGGTGGTAGATGCCCATTCTAAATGGCCAGATGTCTCTGTAATGCAGTCCAGTACTGCAGAGAGTAACAAAAACGACGAATCGTTTCGGTCTGCCAGAACAACTTGTGAGTGACAACGGACCACAGTTCATCTCTCAGGAGTTTCAAAATTTGATGAAGGCAAATGGGATACACCACATCACTTCAGCACCATATCATCCATCCACCAATGGATTAGCTGAAAGATTTGTGCAGACAATGAAACTAGCTTTGAAATCAGCAAGGGGACAATTATCCATTCAAAAGCATCTGGACACCGTCTTACAATCCTACAGAAACACACCTCATGCTACAAGCAAGGCATCCCCGGCTTTTCTAAAGATGGGGCAACAGCTGCGCACTTGCTTTGATCTGCTGAAATCTTCTGAACCCTGACAAATTGTGCAACATCAGCTGCAAGATCAAGTCATCAGGTGTGTCCCCAGAGCAAAAGACCGAACCTTTAGCCTGGGACAGCCAGTTTTGGCTCGGAATTATACTTCTGGAACTAAATGAGTCCCTGCCACTGCCATTGCTCAAACAGGACCTGTTTCCTACACAGTCTGGACTGCAGAGGATCTCACCTGGTGGCGACATGTAGATCAGCTGCTGCCAGGTCATACCAGTCCTCAGGACACATCTTCAGTTGAGTTGTCTGACTTCACCACTTCCGGCGAGACACCGAATCAAGAGTCACCTGTTCCTGACTTTTCCCTTCCATTACTGCTGGTGGCAGAGATACCCCTCTGCCCGGCACGAGCTGATACCACATCTCACCCATTCACCCTATGAACCCATAGCCCATTGTCAGGCCCATACCCCAGACGCTTTTGGGTGGAGCAACACCAGAAGTCCACTGTAATCCACCTAGAGACAGAAGGCCTCCTCAATGGCTGGATCTTTAGTTAAGGCGAACCCACGGTTACGGGGCAAAATAATCCCGGAGTTTAGCCGGGAATGGAGGCAGTCTACCCTCCTTCTCTAGTTTAATGTTTGTTTTATTCAGGGGACGTTCTTGTTAAAGGAAGAGGAATATGTTGTGTATTTGGTTGTCCTGGTAATAGACTCTTGTGTTGCTATGGCAACTGGCTTAGATTATTAGGGGATAGCCCAGCCTGTTTTGGCTGATTTTTGGTTAGTTAAGTGTGTGGCAATAAATGGCTGCTTTCAAGGTTTACAGCTCTCTGTGCATCCAGTGATTTCTTCCTAAAACTGTTGCCCCCAAGGATATAACAGAAAATAGCACAGTTTGGAGCAGAACCGGTTGGTTTTGTCATTAAATGGAACACTGTGCCTATCAGATAACCACTCAGTGATGTGTAATACTGCTGGCTTTTCAGTGTATCATACAGATAGGGTGACCAGACAACAAATGTGAAAAATCGGGACAGGAGGTGGGGGGTAATAGGAGCCTATATAAGAAAGAGACCCAAAAATCGTGACTGTCCCTATAAAATCGGGACATCTGGTTCTTCCTTCATAGTATTTCTAAGTCATCCATCCGCTCTGGCCAGGGAGCCAAATATTTCATCCAGACCTCCAACATTCCCTTTCCTGACTTCTGTAACTTCCTCCTGTATGCCCCTCTGACACTGATTGCCGTTCAAAACACAGTTGCTAAAATCATTTTCCTTTCCTGTCACTCTGACCACATAACTCCCCTCTGTGAATCTCTCCACTGGTTCCCTGTTTCACCACAAGTTCAAACTTCTTGTCCTCTCTTCAAGGCCCTTCATAACTTTTCCTCTTGCTAACTGTCCACTCTTGTCTTTCATCCACCCCTTTGTCTTCTTTTCACATAAATCTCTCTGACCATCTTCAATGCTTCCCTTTACACATGAAACACTTTCCATGAACTAACCAACATGACCATTGCCTCTCCAAGTCCCCCTCAACACACACCTCTGCAGCCACATGTGAAGAAAATCAGCCAATTGATGACTATCTTAAGGAGAATAAGTAGATAATTTACACTGAAGTCTATCTATAACTATCTATAACAATTTAAATAAGAATTGTATATATTTTATTATTTCCCTCCCCCACACCCTACTAGTGGCACTATTGTCTCAAGGCTGATCTAAAGCCCATGGAAGTTAAAAGTTCCCATTGACTTCCATGGGCTTTAGATTAGGCCCTTCGATTTTAAGGTCTTTGGGACAGGAACCATCTCTTAATTTGCATTTTTAGAGTACCTAGAACAGAAAGACTCTGATATTAATTGGAATTTAAATATTAAATAATACTAATAAATAATAACCCCTTGGATGCACACTGATATCTGTTTAATGAAACGGAACAATTTCATTTCAACCATAATCATTTCAGAATATACACTGTACAGTAGAGCATAGCACTGAAATCTCAAAAATAATCAAGCTTTGTGTGGTGCTTCCTATGAGTTTAAGACTGACAACCTTTAACATGTAAGATTAGATTCAGAACCTTAGTAAAATGCCCAGATAAAAGTAAAACTAAAAAAAATAAATAGTCCCAGTGTTTTGGACTGTTATTCTCCAGGTATTAAAGCATGGTGATAGAATTGTATTCTACTGTTGTCTCTAAATTGCCTTAGATACTTCTGAAACACAATATTCAGATTAAGCAGTTATCTTGATTACTAAATATTCCCAGGCATATATTGTGTTGGAAGGCATTTTAATTTCATGAATTATTTTAAAAGCGAATTCGAAACAAAATATTTTTGTTAAAAATCTATAAATATACATTTTACTTGTTTAGAAGCCAAAATGACCAATGAAGGCAGGGAAAGGGAATAGATGGTCACAAAATAAATTGAAGTGTATAATACCTGTTCACACCTGTAAATGTTGTGAATAGGTCTTCAGGAAACACCAGGCTTGGCACATAAACAAACTATGTGTGCCATTTATCTAGTGTTAAGGGCAACTGAAACACATTACACTGAATCTGTCCCTTGGCAGTTATCTCAATTAAGTAGGCATATCATTTATCAGAGTGCCAATAAAATAGATTTTACTGTATTTTCCCCACCAGAATTTTGCACTGATAAAAGAGCTCTCCTTCAACCAATCTACCTGCTTAATGTAACTCCATAGAGTATGATTACTTCCTATGCCCTTTTTACTTCTTGTTTTATGTATAAAGAAATGCTAACTAATAGTGAGGTATTTTTCATTTTTAAATTATTTATTTTAATTACTTAATATTATTTAACATATTCTTTATATATATAATATTATTTTTATTATATATATATATAAATTAATGTAGTACCAACAGTACACAAAATGCTGTATAGACAAGTAGGAAGGTAGTGCCCTTCCTCAAAGAGCTCCAAAAATTTGTGGGTTTATTTGAAAAATAGGAAAATGCATACGTAAGTGGACACTACCAAAAAATTGTTAGCCAGATGTAGTTGCCATGGCAATTGCCTATATTGAGTTAACAACAGAGATGTGTCTGAGCTATGAAGTTCTGATCCACATCCAGATTCAAATTTCCTCAAAGACCAATTGGGCTCATGGCCCATATTTCAGTTTAAACTCAAGTTTAAAAGTGAGTTTCATTGTGTTCAGATCCCATGTTCTAGTTTAGGGCTTGTGCATAGTCAATATTTTCTACTGGATTAAAATCCATTGTAAAAGACAGTGCACATTAGACCCACATCTCTACACATAAACACTGACAATTTTTTTACAAACCTAATTTTAAAAAAAGGCAATAAATACATTTTACCCTTCTAATTTCACATTCCGCCCACCCCCCGTGCATTTTCCATAGGGGTATAACAAAGATTCTCTTTGTGATTATGCAAAGAAACCATTAATGAGTTTAATAGCTGCAGAATAAACTCATAACTTGTTTAAGTAATGATGATATAATCTATAAAGATTTGAATCTTGTGCTCAGTTTGTAAAAACATCAACAAATTATCCATCTCTTTTCAATCTGCAACACTGGAATTTTACAAGAACCTCTTTTAAGATTTTGGGTACTGCCTCTTTTAGTCCTGGAACAGTCTTTGTTGTGTGATATTTGGGGAAATATTTCAGAATCTTCAAAATTTTGGTTCTAGTTTAATTATAAAGCTGAATGAAGTTCAGGGAAAAGAAGTACCTTATTACAGTATTTCTGAATTGGTTGGTACATCACTTGTGTTAAACATTTTGTTGAGTAAATTCCCAGGGACATCTTGTATAATTGGCAATACAGTTCTTTAATGCACTGGACTCTTCATAATGCTGACAGTTAGACATAGTTTATGTGCATAGACTTGTACATCAAACAATTAGTGAACATACTGAACTGAATAATATCAGTGTCAGATGTTACATATGTCATCCCGTTACTTCCAGGGGCCCAACAGGCAATGTGAAGATGGAAGGTATTAATAATAATATTACATTCAAGGAATATATTATTTTGAGCTGGTCATATTATTAGTTATGAATAATATTTGAATTTAGCTCCTTTTTATTAGCAAATTGTTTATGAACTAATCTTGGTATTCCTCAAATGTACTTGAAATTCAGATGTATTCACTGAAGAGGTTGGATGGATAATTTTTATACCATGAGTTGCTAGTAAACTGTTCACGTTGACTATTCACTATTTGATATTCATTATTCATGATGTTTGTTTGTTCATTTATGTAACAAGGTATTATTTCAATTTCCTGATAGGATGTATCAAAAATTTAAAATAAGAAATTTATTAATATCAATTAATTAATAATGTTAAGACATTCAGGTGAATTCTTGCTAAATATTATGAAACTTTTAAGATTTGCAAACATTTTTCTGACTACTTGTTGACTGCCTGAATATTTCCAAAAACAAACAATAGGTCCCCATGAATCACAGTGAATTGAATTTGGCACTTTTATTTATGAAAATATTTTCAAATCAGTTTTTCCTCTGTTTGACCATCTTATTTGATAATTGTATATATATAATAAAATTTGTTATGAACGTTTATTAATTTCTGGTGGGAAAATTATGATTAGAAGGTATTATTTGTGTAAACTTGTGACCACTTTAAGAGGGTATATCTGTCTATCACCATTACCTTTTAATTGTCTCAGCAGTTTGCACGCTCAGATGTTTCACATTATATCTATTTTAGTGAGGTTAGTGTATATTTATGAGCCTACCTGCAAGGGTGGATGGGTAAAATGAAATAGAAAGGCGGGATTGTGTTTTCCTCCCCTCGCCCCCCTTTTCTAAACAAGCTAAGAGTTTTTATAATTCATCACCTGGCTGACAGATGAGTTCTGCTGGAGAATATTAGAAAATGTCTCAAATCTCATATATATGCTAATGGTATGCTGAGGCTGGTTGGCGGTATGCCGGAGTTTTTAATCTGTCTCGACCAGTGTGAAAAGTGGAGGAGACAAGTCATTGCACTCGACAATTTATGATCAAACAACTGAATTGTAAAGGAAGAAGGACATGCAGAAAAGGAGAGTAATTTTCTGATTTAACAGCGTTGTTACTACAAATAAAGAAATCTTGATTTTGACTGCACTCGACATTAAATGAGTTTCCTGTGCCCTGTTCTGAATTTTTCATTTTCAGATTTGTATAAAGCACCCTGCTTAGATACAAGTGACAGATAAAGAGTCGATTGCATATGGAAATCAAATGTGTATAATAAAGCCATCTTCTGTTTATTAAATAAACACATGTAGATGACTTCTATGGAAAATGCATTGATAATTCTTCACTGTGTTCTAGTTTCTTTGCTAGTCACAAAGAATCTTATTTAACAACCACGAATGACTAGTCATAAGCTTTTCTGTTTATTACCTTATAACAAACCAATTTTATATATGGTCTAATATATGGCATTTAGAAACACTTTATTTTGATTCTTTAGCTCATGCTTTAGCTATAACATTACACTAAATCCATGTTTACTCCATTACAGTTTTGGAGGTTGCATCATTAATATTTTCTGAATGATATTGTGTTCTCATGATAGAAATGGTAAAGATTAGACAATGAATGAGAATAACATTACTCTAAAATATGGCTGTGTTAGAAATGAAGTATAAACATGTCTAAACTTGCTGGCCTACTGTTATATAATTATAATATTGTATAACTGAAAAAGAGAAAAGAACATACAGTCTTTAGTCAGCTTAGCAGTGCTTTCTAATTCAACTGTTTAGAGTCCAGGTTTCAGATATGAAAGGCTTTTGAATGCACTGAGGGATGCATTTACTTATTCTGTTTTTATGAAGGATACCAGTTTTTGAATGCTGGTATCCTTCATTTTTTACTGGATTTCTCACCCCACCTTGGCCATTTGGCTCTGCACTGACAGGTTTACCATGAAAAAATGTCTTGTTCAGCAACAAGTGGGCTCAGTATTAGGGTAAGAGCAGAAAATGTTGGCAATTCCTTGGTGGGTTCTGGACTATTCACCCAATCTTCCAGAATACCATGATGATACAACAATATCTTGCAGGCTCTTCTACAAATTGCCTCTTAGGAAACCATGCTGGGAACTATGTAAAAGTACCTAAGGGTACGTCTACACTACAAGACTATTTCGAATCTACTTAATTCGAATTTGTGGAATCGACCTTATGAAGTCGAATTTGTGTATCCACACTAAATACACTAATTCGACTGTCTGAGTCCACAGTAACGGGGCCAGCGTCGACTTTGGAAGCGGTGCACTGTGGGAAGCTATCCCACAGTTCCCGCACTCCCCGCTGCCCATTGGAATGCTGGGTAGAGCCCCCAATGCCTGCTGGGGGAAAAAATGTGTCAAGGGTGGTTTTGGGTAACTGTCATCATTGAACCGTCAATCACGCCCTCCCTCCCTCCCTGAAAGCGCCTGCGGGCAATCTGTTCGTGCACTTTTCTGGTCAGTGACAGCGCGGGCGCCACAGCACTTTGAGCACGGATCCCGCTGCAGTTATGGCCGTTGTCAACTCCTCGCACCTTATCGTCCACCTCTTCCACAGTCAGCTGCTGAGAAATAGGGCTACTTTTCAATGGTGCTGCGAGCACTGGTGGACCATGGGGGACGTTTTACCAACATCAACGTCGGGTGGCCAGGCAAAGTTCATGACGTGCTTGTTTTCAGGAACTCTGGTCTGTTTAGACGCCTGCAGGAAGGTAGTTTCTTCCCGGACCACAAAATAAGTCTTGGGGATGTGCAGATGCCTATAGTGATCGTCGGGGACCCAGCCTACCCGCTAATGCCCTGGCTCGTGAAGCTCTGTGCAGGCGCCTTGCACAGCGACAAGGAACTCTTCAAGTACCAGCGAGCAGTGAGCAGCGTGACCTGTGACTGTTCAGTTTCTTTACAGAGAAGCTGAACCTGCCCCTGTTTCTTTACCAAGTTACTGTTGACTAGCATCTGCAGTTACATACCCCGCCCACCCCGCTTCCCCAACTTCCAACACACGTATAAAAATAAAATACATGTTCCACTATAACTTTACAAAGTTTTCTTTATTGATGACTTTGCGTTACAGGGTTGAAACTGGGACACGGACTGTGCTGGGTAGGGTGTGCGGTGATGTAAAGACCGCCTGTAAACTCGAGGAATGACAGGCTCCTGCTCCCAGAGTGGTCTGCAGTGCCAGACTGGATGTTTCAACGGAGCCTGCCATCCCTCCTTTTTGGGACTCTGTGTGCGTGGGCTATGTGGCCTTTTGGCGGGGGAGGACGGATACAGATTCCTCTGCTGCGTGGCTCTGTGGTCCAGGACAGGGACCGTTGCATGAGATCTGTAACCCCCCTCCCCCGCTACAAAGTCACATACCCCCCCACTCACACAGAACCTGCAAACCACCTCCCATACCGACCAGGGTGCGTACTGACTGCAGTGTGTGTGTGACCTGCTGCTGATCCTGCCCCCATGTCTGTACCCTGGTAAAGGTAATTGTCCTGTCAAATTACCAACCCCCTTCCCCCCCTTCAAACACAGTCTCCTCTAAAAGAACATGACGGAAAAAGTAATTAACAGAAAAGTATTTTTAATTATCAACTAGACAGTTAGGGGATGAAACTGGGATGGGGGCTTGGGTGAGGCGGGAAGGAAAGGACTTCTCAAAAATTAGGCTATGAGAGCTTTTCGGTACTTGAGCACTCTGCTGGGGTGCAGTGACAGTTTACACGGCCTCTGGCGCCCCTCCTTCTGGTTATTTTGGGTGAGGGGAGTATGGGACTTTGTGGCGGGGGAGGGCGGTTGCAGATACACTGCAGGGGGGCTCTGTCCTCCTGCCTGAGGTCCTGCAGAACATGAACAAGGTGCAGGAGCATGTCCGTTTGCTCCCTCATTAGTCCAAGCAGCGTTTGAGTCGACTGCTTGTCTTCCTCACGCCACCTCTCCTCCCGTTCGCTGTGTGAGCGGTGGTACAGAGAGAGGGTCTCCCTCCACTGGCTCTGCTGGTCCGCCTCGTCTCGGGAGCACCCCCTAACTTCAGCGAACATCTCGTCCCGTGTCTTTTTCTTTCGCCGCCTAATCTTTGCCAGCCTCTGTGAGGGGGATGCTGTGGCAGGTCTGGAGACAGTCGAAGCTGTGTGATGGGAAAAAGGGAGTGAATTCCTTGCAAAGATAAATTTTGGCGAACAATGAACACAGTGTAGTCTGTCTCTGTGAATTCTGTGTTGAGATCCCAGTGCCTGATGGGGCAAAAACCATTTTCGCGGGTGGTTCTGGGTAAATGTCGTCAGTCATCCCTTCCTCCGGGAAAGCTACAGCAGACAATCATTTCAAGCCCGTTTTCCCTGGATTGCCCTGGCAGACGCCACAGCGTGGAAACCATGGAGCCTATTTTGCCTTTTGTGCCTGTCACCGTATGTGTACTAGATGCCGCTGACAGAGGCGGTCCAGCAGCGCTACACAGCAGCATGCTTTTGCTTTTGCATGATAGCAGAGATGGTTACCAGCCATACTGTACCATCTACCATACCATGAATTGGTAATAAGATGGGCATGGTTACCAGTCCTTTTGCACTGCGCCATTTGCTGCTGTCATAAGTGCCCCTGGCTGCTCTTAGCCAGGGGCGCAAAAGCAAGAATGTACTGTACCATCTACCATACCATGAATTGGTAATAAGATGGGCATGGTTACCAGTCCTTTTGCACTGCGCCATTTGCTGCTGTCATAAGTGCCCCTGGCTGCTCTTAGCCAGGGGCGCAAAAGCCAAAATTGGGAATGACTCCCTGAGTCAATTCCTCCTTTTTGGTATGTAAAAATAGAATCAGTCCTGCCTAGAATATGGGCAAGTGTACTAGAGAAACACTGTATCAGAGAACCAGAGAGCACAGCTGCTCTGTGTCAGATCCTGAATAGATTATGAGCTGAATGCTATTCACAGGGGGTGCTCCTGCAACAACCCCACCTGTTCATTCCATTCTTCCCCAGCCTTCCTGGGCTACCATAGCATTGTCCCCCCACTTGTGTGATGAAGTAATAAAGAATGCAGGAATAAGACACAGTGCCTTGTTAGTGAGAAATGAGTGGAAGGCAGCCTCCAGTTGCTATGATAGTCCAGATAGGACATTAAGGAGTGTGGAGGAGAGGAGCCCAGCATCCTGCTGCTAGTCCAGGGGCAATTCAATCTTTTCTTTACACATGAAGGGTGGGGGCTGATGAAGCTCAGCCCCCTGTTGCTATGATGAGGATGGTTACCAGCCATACTGCACCATCTACCAGGAAAAATTAGGACCAGGCACCCTTGATCGACCTCACAGATGCTAGTACGCATGGTTACCAGTCCTTTTGCACTGCCCCATGTGCCAATAGGCTGATGATGACGATGGATATCAGTCTTATTGTACCATCAGCCATCCATAGCGTGGGGGGAGCAAGGATGTTGGTGTTGAGTGCTGCACCATCGCGTCTATCTTCAGCATTCAGTAAAGATAGGGTGACATGTAAAAGAGTCAACAGAGGATTGTTTTCCCTTTCACTTCTGGGGGTGGGGGGGGGTGCGTAAATTGCCGAGCTATGCCCTGATCCACCGCGGACACTGTGTTTGACCCTAGAAGCATTTGGAGCTCAGCCAAGAATGCAAATGCTTTTCGGAGACAGCAGGAACTGTGGGATACCTTGCGTCCTCAGTCCCTCCATGAGCGTCCATTTGATTCTTTGGCTTTCCGTTACGCTCGTCACGCAGCAGCGTGCTGAGTCTGTGCTATGCCGTCTGTCCGGAGTTTTTTGAAAAATACTTTGGACCAGGCGTAACATTACAGTAATTCCCCTAATTAGATGCAGGACTCTCCGAGCGAGATCACCCTGAGGATGGTCACTGAAGGAGATAGAGAGCGCATGCTGCGTGAAAGCCAGCACAAACCAGGGCCCTATGCAGCCGTGCTCGGGGAAGCAATGCTCCCTGAGTACCTCATGAAAGCCTCGCGCGGAAAAGTGTGCTGCCACGGAGCACCCAATAAGGCAGCTCTCCCCAGGAACCTCCTGCGGAGGCTTTTCGATTACCTCCAGGAGAGCTTCGTGGAGATCTCCCAGGAGGATTTCTGTTCTATCCCCATATAGAGAGAGACCTCCTTTTCACATACTTCAGATTCCTGTTATATTAAGAATAAAAGTTTACATGGTTAAAGCACTTACCGACTGTTCCTTCCCCTGATTCAGGGTCCGGGTTAATGGCCAGGGACGGTTGGTAGGGAATCTCCGTGACAGTGATGAAGAGATCCTGGCTGTCGGGGAAACCAGCGTTGTAAGCGCTGTCGCCTGCCTCGTCCTCCATAAACCCTTCCTCATATTCCCCGTCCGCGAACATCACCGAGGAACTGGCCGTTGACACTGTCCCATCGTCAGAGTCCACGGTCGCTGGTGGGGCAGTGGTGGCAGGCTCCGTAGCGTCCGTTTGCCGGTTTGATTTTTTGGTAGCCTTGTCTGAGGTCCTTGATTTTCACGCGGCGCTGCGTTGCATCCCGGCTGTATCCTCTGTCTCTCATGGCTTTGGAGACCTTCTCGTAGGTCTTTCCATTCCGTTTTTTGGAGCACAGCTCCGAAAACACAGACTCCTCACCCCACACACCGATCAGATCCAAGAGTTCCCGGTCAGTCTATGCTGGGTCCCTCTTTCTATTCAGAGATTACATGAACTCCTCTGCTGGAGAGCTCTGCATCGCTGCCGGTGCTGCTGAGCTCGCCCCGATGTCCAACCACGAAATGAGATTCTAACTGTCCAGACAGGAAAAGGAATTCAAATTTTCCTGGGACTTTTCCTGTGTGGCTGGTCAGAGCATCCAAGATCGGACTGCCGTCCAGAGCGTCAACAGAGTGGTGCAGTGTGGGATAGCTCCCGGAGCTAGTACGTTCGATTTGCATCCACACCTAGCCTAATTCGAGATAGCCATGTCGAATTTAGCGCTACTCCCCTCGTCGGGGTGGAGTACCGAATTCGAACTAAAGAGCCCACTAGGTCGAATTAAACGGCTTCCTAGTGTGGACGGTTGAGCGGTTAATTCGAATTAACGCTGCTAAATTCGATTTAAAGTCCTAGTGTAGACCAGGCCTAAGAAGTGGCACTGTGCAAATAACTTATTATTTGGTTCACTGGCAGTTCTGAATTTTTTTAAAAAATGGTTCCAGATAAACTGAATAAAAAATATTCCAAACAAATTTTACAAATCTGAAAAAATCCATTTTGGGTCAAATTATACGTCATTTGACAAAGAAAAATTTTGCTTCTGAGCCTTTTTTTGGAGGAGCCCAGCTTGTAACTTGGCAGGCTTGGCAGACTAGACCACTGTTCTATAAGATGGGAGACCCATGTTCAAATCCCTGCTCCACATGATTTAGGGGGCGTAATTGAACCTAGGTCACTCATATCTCAGAGAGTGTCCTATTGACTGGGCTAAAAGTTATAAGGTGGGCTGCTGCTCTGCCTCCATCTAGCTTAATTTTGGGGGGAGTGGAGGGGACTCAAAACTACTCAGTGAATTCATGTCAAATTTGCATATATTTTTGGATCAACCAAAACTGCCTTTTTTGATGAATAAACTATTTGTTTAAAAATTTTCTCCCAGCTCTACTCAGGAGCCTCACAATGCTGTGTTACTACAATGGTTGGAAGGAGTCTAGTATGTGGAAATGCTGAAGCAATTTTAAAAATACAGGTGAGTTAACGTGAGCCATTTCAGGAACAAAGAGTTCTATGAAGGTTTAACCTTTAACCTCTGACCCTTGAATCTTTAACCTTGAAATAAAGCATGTTTGAAGTTTAAATACACCTTAAATTGCTTTCTGTTAGATTAGTAAAACTGTTTTTTCTCCAAATGACAAAAAGAGACTGTTTAAAATGAAGGAGCATTCGTCTTAATAGGTCTGCCACTAAAAGTGGACAGTTTAAATTTTAAAGTCTCCACAAGTGAGTCCATGTGACAAAGATGAAGGCATCATAGAATGTTTGCTTACAAAAGTGCTATTGAGCATGGTATTGCCAGTCCATTAAGATTCTAACTTACAAAAGTAGCCTCTAATTTTTGATGTCTCAGTTTTTGGGTGTCAAGCTTTAGACAAGTAGGTAAAAATATTCAAACATGGGTGGCTAATGTTAGGCACCTAATTTCACATTTAGAAATCTAAATAATGGATAGATTATCAGAGGTGCCGAGCAACTGTAGCTCACATGGTTGCAGATGGAATTGCAAGTGCACTTTAGACTCTAGGTTTCTAACAGCAGACACTTGAAAAATTGAGGCACCAAGAGTTGAGCTAGTTTTGAAAAACTGGGCTGATATGTCTTTGGATCAAATCCACGTATATATGCAGAGGAAAGAGATACTCCTGCAGCTGACACCCTCAGGTTTTTTGTGCATCCTCCAGATGTTGAGCCAGAAATGGGGAGCATACCAGAGCAGAATTCTGGGAGCCAGGCACTGTGGAGCCATGTATTTTTTGTGGAAAATTCACTGATACACCTCCAGTGTGACCACAAGAAACCCTCCCGAAATGTGATCTATATTACAGGTGGGATTTTCAAAAGCACTCAGCATTGATCTAATTTCAGTTGAGCAGAGATAGGTCAATTGTGGAGTGCTTTTGAAAATCCCACCCTTAATGTTTATATTTATCTGGTTGTCTTCTGGTTCTATACCTATTTTTTTTCCAAACTGATTGCCGCAAAACTGAAGTAATGTAAGAAAATCAAAACAAGCCCAAAACAAAGAACAAACAAATTAAGAAAAGCTCTGAATATAGAAACTTCAAATAACAAATGCACTGCATTTTGCCTATATGCAAACAACACAAGCTGCACTAGCACACTGTGCTTGACTGCTTTGTTATTCTATTCAGGTAATACAGTGAATAAACAAACCAGAAAATGCAAGACATTTTACTGGCTAAGTATTTTAAAAGCTGCAGACAAGGGCATAACAACTTTATTGAACCACCAGACTTAAGAACACTACCACCTATTTTTTTGTGCCTGTAGATGGCATTCTTTACAACAATATATATATACACAGAAAACAACTACAAAAAACACAATACTGCCCTGCCACCCCCACAAACATGATACAGTTCTGCAGTGATCTGGAAGCCTACTTTCGCCGTCTCCGACTCAAAGAATACTTTCAGGATAACACTGAACAGCCCACTGATACACAGTTACACTCCCACCAACAGCACAAGAAGAAGAACTCCACATGGACTCCTCCTGAGCGTCGAAATGACAGTCTGGACCTATACATAGAATGCTTCTGCTGACGTGCACAGGCAGAAATTGTGGAAAAACAACACCACTTGCCTCATAACCTAAGTCGTGCAGAACGCAATGCCATCCACAGCCTCAGAAACCACCCTGACATTATAATCAAAGAGGCTGATAAAGGAGGTGCTGTTTTCATCATGAACAGGTCTGACTACCAAAAGGAGGCCGCCAGACAACTCTCCAATACCAAATTCTACAGGCCACTTCCCTCAGTTCCCACTGAGGAATACACTAAGAAACTGCACCATCTACTCAGGACACTCCCTACACTAACACCGGAACAAATCAACGTATCCTTAGAGCCCTGATCAGGGTTATTCTATCTACTACCCAAGATCCACAAACCTGGAAATCCTGGACACCCCATCATCTCTGGCACTGGCACTCTCACTGAAGGACTGTCTGGATATGTGGACTCTCTACTCAGACCCTATGCCACCAGCACTCCCAGCTATCTCCGTGACACCACTGATTTCCTGAGGAAACTACAATGCATTGGTGACCTTCCAGAAAACACCATCCTAGCCACCATGGATGTAGAGTCTCTCTACACAAACATCCCACACACAGATGGAATACAAGCTATCAGGAACAGTATCCCTGATGATGCCACAGCACAACTGGTTGCTGAGCTCTGTGCCTTATCCTCACACACAACTATTTCAAATTTGATGACAATATATATCTCCAGATCAGTGGCACCACTATGGGCACCCGCATGGCCACACAATATGCCAACATTTTTATGGCTGACCTGGAACAACGCTTCCTCAGCTCTCGTCCACTCACGCCCCTTCTCTACCTATGCTACATTGATGACATCTTCATCATCTGGACCCATGGGAAGGAGACTCTGGAAAAATTCCACCACAATTTCAACAGCTTCCACTCACCATCAACCTCAGCCTGGACCAATCTACATGGGAGGTCCACTTCCTAGACACCACGGTGCAAATAAGTGATGGTCACATTAACACCACCCTATACCGAAAACCTACCGACCGCTACGCCTACCTTCATGCCTCCAGCTTCCATCCCGGGTACACCACACGATCCATTGTCTACAGCCAAGCACTGAGGTACAACCGCATCTGCTCTAATCCCTCAGACAGAGATCAACACCTACAAAATCTCCACCAAGCATTCTCAAAACTACAATACCCGCATGAGGAAATAAGGAAACAGATCAACAGAGCCAGACGTTTACCCAGAAGCCTCCTACTGCAAGACAAACCCAAGAAAGAAACCAACAGGACTCCACTGGCCATCACACCAGCTAACTGGGGTCCCCAGCTAACACCCCTCCAACGCATCATCAGGGAACTACAACACATCCTGGACAATGATCCCATACTTTCACAGGCCTTGGGTGGCAGGCCAGTCCTCGCCCACAGACAAACTGCCAACCTGAAGCATATTCTCACCAGTAACTGCACACTGCACCATAGTAACTCTAACTCAGGAACCAATCCATGCAACAAACCTCGATGCCAACTCTGCCCACATATCTACACCAGTGACACCATCACAGGACCTAACCAGATAAGCCACACCATCACTGGTTCATTCACCTGCACGTCCACCAATGTAATATACGCCATCATATGCTAGCAATGCCCCTCTGCTATGTACATCGGCCAAACTGGACAGTCTCTACGGAAAAGGATAAATGGACACAAATCAGATATTAGAAATGGCAATATACAAAAACCTGTAGGAGAACACTTCAACCTCCCTGGCCACACAATAGCAGATCTTAAGGTGGCCATCCTGCAGCAAAAAAACTTCAGGACCAGACTTCAAAGAGAAACTGCTGAGCTTCAGTTCATCTGCAAATTTGACACCATCAGCTCAGGATTAAACAAAGACTGTGAATGGCGTGCCAACTACAAAACCAGTTTCTCCTCCCTTGGTTTTCACACCTCAACTGCTAGAAGAGGGCCTCATCTTCCCTGATTGAACTAACCTCATTATCTCCAACCTGGTTCTTGCTTGCATATATATACCTGCCCCTGGAAATTTCCACTACATGCATCCGACCAAGTGGGTATTCACCCACGAAAGCTCATGCTCCAAAATGTCTGTTAGTCTATAAGGTGCCACAGGACTCTTTGCTGCTAAAACATTTGTTATTTATTCAATTTTTTAAAAATCTTCATGGTTTGGAATGAAAAATGGACTGGATCCAGAAGGCCATATCTGAATTTTTCAAGTACAACTGTATCATGATATGATGTGATTTTCCTTGAACCATGAGCAACTGGATGTGTTCTCATTTTATACTATAATTTAGGAGCATCAGTCCAAAAATTGACTGGATATGTCAGAATACAAATGTTCAGTCAAGATTCACCCTTTAACCACACCTCTGGAATGACCCCTTTTCCACTCTCCCACCTCTGGGTTTTTCCTGCTCATCCTGCAGCAACCAAAGCACATGTACCACAGCCTAGACTACATGATCCCCTTTCAGCCAGCCGATCAGCCCAGAACAAATCAGGTGTGTTACAATAAAATGTCCTTACTTGAGGAGGGCTGAGATCTCCATCTCGAGCCACATTTCCCTCCTCCTTCAATGGGAGGCTGGCTGACAGCAGGAAAAAATCTAGATTTTTCTATCAGCTCTCAGGGTTCTGAGGGTAGAGTAGTCAACTCCTCCTTTATATCTACTCGCTAATTAACCAGGTTTCAAGAGGAGCAGGACTAGCCCTCTCACAGCCAGCCAGCTGGCAAGAGGAGTGGGTGTGATTATGCAGAATACAGCATGTGTAGGTAAAAGAGTTCTGCTTTCTCTACAGAAGGCCAGAGTATACCCCTGAAGGAAACACAAAGCACTAGCTAGTGGAGAAGAGGAGATGAGTGGAAGGAGGCAGCAGCATTGGCAACTCTTATGATTTCATTACTGACATGATTCTGGCCCCTGTTGGAGCCAGTCTGGCCATGACAGAAAAAGTACAAGCCCACTCATACACTTCAGCCTGTGAATATCAGCCCTCCTGGGAGAAAAGCCCCCTGACTAGTTGCCTTCCCCAGTGCCTCACCTTCTAAGGAAGAGCAGCCAGTCAGGGCTACAGCAAGAGGCAGGCAGAGCTCACCCCCACATCCCCAGAAGCCTTTGGGTAGGGGAGGAAGGAGAAGGAGCAGCTGACACCATTGCCACCATTGCCCTCCCTCCTCTTCCCCCTCCTCCCTTCCATCCCTGAAACTCTGGGACTGGTGTCACACACACGCAGTGGGAGTTCAAACATCAAACACAGACCAAAAGCCACAATATCATCTTTAAAATATCTCATGACTTCGGGGCCAATCTCATGGATTTTGGGTGTCTGTCTCATGATTGTTGAATTTTTGGGGATTGGCAATACTGAGGAGGAAGTGGTGACTCTTACTGTGGATCCCAGGCAGGTAGAGGGTGCAGAGGCAGTTGCAGAAGGCTGAGTGGGGTAGCTGGAGGTGCAGAGCTGCAGGAAGACAGGCTAGAGTAGGGAGCCTGCCTGCTGTGTAGAGCTGGGTGAATAGTATATTTTTCAGTTTGCTACCAATTCCAAAAAAATAAAATAAAATTTTTTTGGGTGAACCTTTCAGCAAATTAAAAAGTAAAAATCAATCAATCAAAATGTTTGGTTGAATAAAATGTTTTGTTGACCAAAAATGAAATATTTTGTTTCAATTTGAGTATTTTAACATTTCTTTATTAAAAAAAATAAAATTGACACATTTCAAAACAAAAAGTAATCTTGAACTGAAAATCAAAACATTTTGTTTCAAATATGTCAAATGAAATGTTTTAATTTTTTTCTCATTTTTTTGTAACCAAAACAATTCAGCAAAATGTACGCAAATTCATGAAATGTTTGTGTTGCTAAATGTATAATTTTTGCCAAAAAAAAATAAAATAAATAGTTGAAATATTTCACCCATCTCTACTGCTGTGTTATGACATATTGGGGAGGAAGCAGGGAAGCCTACAAAAGTGACCTTCCACCTCTGCAGGAAGATGGTATTTAGAGAAGGTGAGAAGGGTAATTTATCCCTCTGGAACCACTGCTTGTACAGGCACCTGGCATAATAATCTACCTATGATTCATCCCCAGGCAAGGAGATGCAGATTATCAACCTTGCCAGCAGCTCTAGTATCAAATGTACTGTCCGGCTGCATGTCACTCTCAACCTCAGGTCCTCCTGAAGGAGGAGATGCAGCAGCAGCAGCCATCACCTCCCAGTCATTTTTTCCAAGGAATGAGACCAAGTGCTTCTGTTCTTGCATGATCGATGTCTGTGTACATTCTGAGGAGCTGACTGCAGCTTAGCAGGACACAGTGTTCCTCTAGGGGATGAAGAAGGTGATGTAGAGAGGAAAAAAATGATGATAAAGAAAGAAGGACATTACTTTAAGCAAGCTGACCTTCTTCTGCTGGCTGGAGAGGGCCAAGGCCTATCTCACTCCTGTTTCTGCAAGATCCTCTACAGCAATTCCAGCTCTAGCATCCAACATCATTCATATTGCAAAGTACCTTGTTCTTTACTGCAAATCTCTCCTTGTAAAAGTAGTATATATTCATAATGTGAACCAAAATATAAAATAATGTGTTCCACAGCTGGAAGAGCAGAAAGAGTCCCCAATAACTGGAAATATTACAGAAGACAACAATGTAGTAAGCTACTGACAGATTGAATTAGACAGACACAGAGGCTTGGAGAAAATAAAATTTCATCTGGTTTTCTAGCTAGAGCAGAGAGCTCAACTAAAGTGCAGCCTCTCTCTCTGAAAAAGTAAGTGAAAATGGCATCTGCTGAGCTGAACTGATACTGAACTGATCACTTGCTGTGGATTCAGATATTCAGGGACACAGGAGAAATATTACACACCATGTTACTTGCTTTATGTGATTTATCCCAATGAACACATCTCAGCCTCAAAAAGTTCAGATAGAGAAAAACATTCTTACAAAAAACTTCATTGGTGTTCCCAATGGAACAATCTCTGGTTCTTGCATACTTTTACAACTTGAAACAAAGTTAATTTCAAGTAAATTTGTGGCTTGAATAGAACATTTTGCACAGCTCTAATTATTACCTGAAAAGGCATTTAAAATGTTTTCCCTATAAATCCCATTACATAATGCATTACTTTGATTTTTGGAAAAACAAAAAGGAGTCTGCTGGCACCTTAAAGACTAACAGATTTATTTGGGCATAAGCTTCTGTGGGTAAAAAACCTCACTTCTTCAGAGTTGCATATGAAGAAGTGAGGTTTTTTACCCACAAAAGATTATGCCCAAATAAATCTGTTAGTCTTTAAGGTGCCACCGGACTCCTTGTTGTTTTTGTGGATACAAACTAACATGGCTACCTCCTGATATTTGATTTCTGGCTTCTCCTCCAAAATGGCATGACAGCATGCACTTTACTGGCAATATCACTTCTAGCTTTCTGTGTTGGCGTCCCCTTGAGATCCTCCATAATCCTCTTTTCTTTATCTCTAGATAACCTCATTCTTTGTAATTTACACAACTACCAGTTCAACACTAGTGACTTTCAGATCCTCAACTTACAAACGTCAATGACTCTTAGATCCTCCCCACCACTGACCTTCCCCCCACCCCACTCCAGTAAGACTAAATTCTGACTATCATTTTTTTCTGGATGGCCCACCCCCAGTTCAAATTAAAAACTACTTCTCCTCTCTCCTTCTAAATACTTCCCCTTCATCTCCCTTCTTGGTCACCACTGACAACTCCAATATCATTCTATTCCAGTACTTGCCTCCAACAATGGCAATAGAGAATCTTGCCTTGATCCCTGAAACCCACAACCTCAGTGTGTACTGGGCCCTATGAGGCCCCCTGCTGGAGGCCTCACAGTTCTACCACATCCCATCCCAGAAAAGGAGCAGTAAAGGTGGGTCCTCCAGGCCTGCAGGGAAGTAGCCAATCAGAGCCCAGAAGTCTCATTTAAAAGAAACTGCAGGGCCTCAGAAGGTCAGTTCCTGGCTGAGACCAGAAGGGATAAGACAGAGAAACTCTCCAGGCAAGGAGGTCTGGGAGAGACTCTGCACAAACAGGGAACAGACAGAGAGAACCCAAGGACTGTATCCTAGGGTAACAGGTGAAGGTGATGGGACAGAGTGGGAAGTGGCCCAAAGAATGGAGCAGCAGCAGCAGCAGCAGCAGCAGCAGCAGCAGCAACTATTAAAGAAAGCAGTATGTGGCTGCTATTTGTAGGATCCCTGAGTTGGGACTTGGAGTAATGGGCAGGCCTGGGTCCCCCCACTGGCCACTGGAGAAATGGCCTAAGCCCTCAGAAGGGCTAAAAGTACTAAAAAAGGGCTTAGTACTAAAAGCCCGAGAAAGGGGCTAGAATTTAAACAGACACAGAGATGGGGCTTAAGACCCCAGAGAGAGCCAACCATTTGTTGGACTTTGTTACCCCAGAAGAGGTTCCTTCATTTGTTTGATGGTGTGTGACTTGGCCCGAGGGCTGATCCATGGCAGACCCACCTGATGATGGCAACAGCTAACAGGGGGCAGAGAAAAGAGTGTACAGGCTCACACCTAGCCAAGAGAGGCACTCATAAGAAATGAGTGCATGCTGTCACAGGGTTCAACACCTCTCTTTATCTCTATCCTCACATTGATCATCACAATAAATACTGCTGCTTCTTTCTACTTAACATGGGATCCACTCATTCTTCTTCATCCCCATCACCAAAACTCTGGTTCGGGCACTGATTATTTCTCAGCTCCAGTACTGTAGCTTCTTCCTCTCTGGCCTCCTCAACAGCTACCTTAACGTCTTAAATCCATCCAAAGTGCTGGCCCCAAAAATAATCTACTTCACCAACCCCTCTGACTGTATATAGTCCTTCTTCAAATCCTTTTCAGGATGCACCACCCAGGGGCGGCTCTAGGGTTTTTGCCGCCCCAAGCACGGCAGGCAGACTGCCCTCAGTGGCTTGCCTGCGGAGGGTCCGCTGGTCCCGCGGCTTCGGTGGACCTCCCGCAGGCGTGCCTGCGGAGGGTCCACTGGTCCCACGGCTTCGGAGGACTGCCGAAGCTGCGAGACCAGCGGACCCTCTGCTGGCAAGCCGCCGAGGGCAGCCTGCCTGCCGCCCTTGCAGTGCCGGCAGAGCGCCCCCCGCGGCTTGCCGCCCCAAGCACGCGCTTGGCGTGCTGGGGCCTGGAGCCGCCCCTGGCACCACCTCCTTATGAAATTTGAACTTCTTCCACACTATATCTCAACTGAATCCTACTTATTACTCTGTTTTTGTTCCTTTCCACTGCCCTCTCTGCCCCTGTGGTCTAACCAAATCTCACAAGCAATCATTTGCTTTGTGTCTTTCATCTGCTGTTGATTCTGGGCTCTCTGCTGCTCCATACATCTAATGTACCTTCCTGACCCACTCATATGTCATGTCCATTCTGAAAACACACTTCCTCAAGAAAGTCCGTAACCTTAGACTGCTGACCCTCTTCCTGTAAAGAAAAGATGTGTATGAACATACATGCATGCACCCACATGCAAATCATGGAATAAATAAGACATATGATTAATTTTACACAATTCAATTGCATAGCTTTGGGCATTCATTTCCTTCTGTGACCTGTTATTTGCAGACTGTCTAAAGAGATGGGTGAATACTGCAAAAATTGATTCATTGATTTATATTAAAATTAAAACTGAATTTGTTTTGATACTATTCATGATTCCTTTTACTTGTTTTCTGTTGATATTTATATGAAGAAAGTTTTGTGTGTAAAAATATTTGCACAAAGAAGAAATGTGAATACTTTTGTGAGAAGGTATTTGTATAAATACTCATATTAGAAGAGTTTTCACTGCCTTGGAAGTGGTTTGGATGTGGAAGTTATGCAGTCAGGGAGTAAAAACAATACCATGTGAAATATTCTAAATTTATTAGCCAAGCTATTCAGTGATTATTAGTGAATAATTAATATATTTGAAGAACATTGATTCAGTAACCAAAAAAGACTAAATTGATAATGTACATTATTCATACTGAACAGTTCAACAACTCTAGATTTAATGTTATTTAAATATGGGATTCATTTGTTCAGATTTCCTTTTTCAGATTTAAAAAAAAAATGAAATAGTGTTGACAGTCCAGTGAAGGTTAGTTGACCTTGTTTTAGGCTGATAATGAATTTGAGAAATTCTGCTGAAAAGACATTTCATTTTCATGGAAAACATGCTTGCACTGTATAAACTGGAACCACTCTCTAGGGCGATGAAAGTTTCCCGTTCTTTTGGCTAACATTGCCAATTCTGATGGTGGTTTCTGAAATGTAATATGGACACTTTTCCACCAGAAAGAAATCTAAGATAGGCTTGGCAAGATAGTCAATTGACCATCAAATAATGTCAATTGACCAGTTAATTGACCACTTATTGTTTCACTACTGTTAAATATAATCAAAATGTTCCATCAAGAATACCCAGATGTAAGCAGCCACCTACCTTTTTGATTGCATTGTAGTGCCATCTGTTAGCAAGCCTGCTTAAATGTTTTGAGCACTTACTTTACAACATGCTAATGCTATCTGTTGGGAAAAAGGTGAACTAATTGAAAGTTGAACCAACATTGTGTGTATGTGTGTGTGTATGAGTGTATATATGTGTATATATATATATATGTATACCACGCTATCAGTGTACACGGTGGTTTATAAAGCACAGTAAGCAAGTTTCAAGACACGGTCCCTGCCCTGCAGAAGTTGCAATCTAAACTGACTAGACAAATATACATAAATTAATTAGAAGGGCGTGGGGGAGGGAGAGTCATTAGACTTCCGTCCCCAACACAGAGAGAAAAGATTCACAGTCATTAAGCTGCTTGAAGACTTGGCCTGCTGCCATAAATGGTTTAAAATGTTTTTTTTCTTTTATATTTGCTATCTTTATTTTATTTCTGCTTAGTTTTATTTTTCTTTTCTAACTGTACAGTATTGAATAATGCTCACATTTAAGTGCTAACTTAATGTTGCTAGAATGTAATAATAATTATTCTTTCATTTTTTAGAACTTCATTGTGTTTCACATTTTTGAAAGTTAAAATAAGTCAGTGAAGTGACTTGGTTTTTATAATTAGGCAAAAGTATCTATGGGCTTGTCTATATGGGGAGAGCCAGAAAAATTAATCTGAATCAACTAAAGCTGTGAATTTGGAATTGATTTGTTAAACCGCATTAAAAACCTGTGTGGACACTGTTACTAAGAATTACAGTGCCTTTAATTTACTACTGCCCAGCAATCACCGAAGATCAGCTGCCTTTATTGCAGGCCTCCAACCATCCTCCCACCTGCCACAGGACTGTGTCCTCCTGGCTCAGCTATCCCCTCCACTCAGAAGCCAGAAGAACAGCAACAGATTCATCCTTCGCAGATTCATCACCCTGCCCTCTGTTGCATATCTTGAGTTCAGAGGTGAGTGCTGTGAGAGCTCCAAGCACTAGGCTCTATCAGCTTCAGCCCTCAGTGGGTTCTCATAAGCACTCAAACATTTTGAGTAACAGGGAATGACTACCTACATCAGGCTGAAACTAAATGACATAGCTAAAGTACTAGTATCGGTGAGCTGATAATATATAATATGTGGCCCTTACCAGCCTAAATAAATCACAGCACTCATTTGTGTACCTTCATGATTCACCATACATTATGGGGCTATTTAATGAACAATGTTGCAGGCAAACAGATTGTTGAGGGGGCATCAGCACAGGATCAGTACCTGCTGTTCCATGCAAACCAAAAAGGTACCTTCCACTCAGCCTGACTGAGGAAAGACTACACACCCTACACCTGTTTTGTTACCACAGACTCCAGCAGATCACTGCTTGTTGCATCACAAACTGTCTTGGTCTAATTCCCATACAGACAATACAGGTTGGTGGTGGTACACATTGGCCTTGAATTCCTCATTACCAGCATACCAGTTCCATGCTGGAACCGAGACGGGCTGACTGGCTGAGTTTCTCCACTACCGTTGAAAAAGCCATCAGTAGCATACTACCAAAGCCTGAAAACCTTGACTGCTTCAAGAAGCTTATTATTAAAATCATAAAGAAGAATGTTCCCCATAGTTACAGGAGCTCCTTTATGCCATGCTGGAGCCCAGAGAGCAAAATGCTCCTAAGGGGGCATGAAGCTACTGGTGACCCACATTTAGCCACTGCTCTCCTGGAATCAATGGAATCTACAAGATGACAACAATGAATGGAGATGGTGGAGTCCATAGACTTCATGCACTCAAGCTATAAAGCATGGGCCCTTCTGTGGTGCCTGCTTAGAGTGCACTATCACACACACAAACAAGTCACTGCTAATAGTTTTACCAGACTCTTGCTAAGAAACTGAGAGATTATAAAGCCAATAAACAAAAAGAGAGGTGAAAACAGCTCCTAAGGAATCCTGTGCATAAATGCCCCTTCATCAAGTCTCTGTCAATCCTTTGCAAAATCTGAGGTTGATGCTGCCCTCTCTGCTACCAAAACAGAAAAAACCAGCTGGCATTGACAGGATCATTTTGGACTTCCTTAGATATCTCAGACTGAGAGGGTGTGATTGGATGACAACAATATTCACAGAAGTCAACACCACCAGCAAACTCCATGCTGCTTGGAGTTGATCAAACGTCATCACCATTTTAAAAACTGAAAAGCTGCCCAATAATCCTCAAAACTACTGCTCTATATCTCTCCTCTGTACAACCTACAAGTTACTGGAGTGGGCAATCCTGCTGAGGCTGACCTCCATCCTGGAGATTGCAATCCCCTCAGATCAGGCAGGTTTCAGGGTGTAGCAGTAGGATCTTATGTTTGTATTTTTTATAATTTAGAATGAAAGATAAAGAATAATAATGTAGAATGTATTAAATGTGCTAGTATATGATTTGATTATATTCTGTCAACCACCTTTTTTGAAAGCAGAAAGGAATGGCCTAATGGGCATTGGTAAAAATGCATCAGTCAGAATTTGAGTCTGAGCTGATTTTAAGGCAGTAACAGACCTTTTAGGGTTCCACTTTGTTGTAGGTTTAGCATTTTAAAATAAGTAAAAGAATGCAATGACTATGTTTTTTTGCATTGCAATTTGATGTTTTTATTTAAATGCTTTGTGTAAATTAATTGTGTTTTGTGTGTGAATGAGAAATGTGTGTGTTAGAAGATAAGTGTGAAGGCCATCAACAGACCACATGTTCTAGGGAGGAACTGAGGACAGAAGCAAGGGTGGCAGGACATTACAACACTCCCGTATTGAAACATTAGAAGAGGGCAGACTGACGACTTTAAAGATGAGACAGGCACCTATCAATGGGGACAAGATAGCTGTGATTAAAACCAGCATGGGGTAACTCCCTGAGAGACTTGATGAAAAAACAAAATAAAGGATGAGAAGAACAATTTAAGAAAACAAGCACTTGTTAAACAACAATTGATTACAACATGACAGGGCAAAACTCATTGGCTTTAATGAAGAAAAATTACTATGTAAACTGGGTGCCTTGTCATGAAACGTTGAGTTTGTCCTGCCAAGACTTTCCTGGAGCATTGTGTTGCGATCGACAGAACCTGGCTTTTCCCTACCCGTGATCAACCTAGCTGACCACTAGATTGAGCCGGACTCTGGACTGGTAACTATAACATTAATTGGCGGGACAATGTGTGTGTGTGAGATTTAATGTTCATGCTAAAAAGAATATTCCATATTCAAAAAAAAAATTTACCAGTGGGTAACAAAAAACCCTAAACAGTTAAAGGTATGATATATAAAGACACTCAGTAAAAAAACGGATATAAAGGCCACCTAAAAGAATCGAGTAACTACAATAGCCCGACAGCATAACATAGCAGTTTTAACCAAAGGTCAAAAAAAAAAATGCCTGTGCTAACACATCTAAACCAACAAATGGCACTACAAACTGCCCTAACCAGTTCAAAAAATAAAATAAAATAAAATTACTTAATGTAGTCCATCAGTTTATGCATAAAAAAGTTTTTAAAAATTTAAAAAAATAAAAACTTTAAAAGGCTAAAGCAAGTAGCAAAATGGAAGCGTATAAAAATAATATTAAAACATGGGTGCAAATTTGTGTGTGGTGCACTCAGAACAAGGCTCGTCCTCAGCACTGGCAACCCATAATGCACCAACAAAGGCTTTGGCCATGGCACAGGGTTCAAATAATTTTTTTTAATAAATAGCCAAGAAGTAACAAAAAATTCCAGTCCTTATTGGTAATAATTAATTTCTTTTCAGAATGGGTAAAGGCATTTCCCACTAAAAATAACATCAGCAGGG
Organism: Mauremys mutica; assembly: GCF_020497125.1. Classification (NCBI taxonomy): domain Eukaryota; kingdom Metazoa; phylum Chordata; order Testudines; family Geoemydidae; genus Mauremys; species Mauremys mutica. Next base: position 171,914,488 of record NC_059073.1, read on the forward strand.
TGGTGGCCAAAAAGTTCTTTAATAAATTCTAACAATGGGGGAGCCTTTGGGAAAAAAAATCTTTACAACAATAATACAAGCCTTAACAATTAAACAAAAGCTCCATATACCAAACCTGCCTCAGTCCTCAGGCCAAGTAGAGCGCATAAACCGCATTCTTAAGAAAGTGCTCCAAAAGGTAGTAAATCACGCACACAAAAAACTGGCCGAATAAACTGCCTCTATCTGCAGCAGTAATAAACTAAGAACAAAAATGCAACCCTTTCAAATTCTGTTTAAACATCCAATGCGCCTAATAATTAATCCTAGTTACCTGGTACAGGGTTTTAAAAAAAAAAAAAGCTCTAATATAACCCAGCATAATTATTTTCAATGGTTCAAACAGTTACCAAAAAAATAAACCGACCCTCCAGTATAGGGTTAATCAGGCCACCAACCACATAAACAACAAAATTAAAAAAACAAAGGCCCACAAAGGCAGCTCTGTAAAAAAACAGGGAACTAAGTCATGTACTTTAAAAAAAAAAAAGGGGGCCACTCACTAACATCAAAATAAATAGGCCCTTACTCTGTAGTGAATTGCCTTAGCCCATTGGTATACCGTATTAAAAAAACTAAAAAACTAAAATGGGTACATGTTTCACAATTTAAACTGCTTACATTAATAATAATAATATTTGAATTCTTTGCAGAAAAGAACTTCCCGGAACCTGAGCACAAGACCCTGTTAACCCACCACAATTTTAATCCACAAAAAATAAAACTCCAGTGTAAGGTCTGGCTTTACCTGCTTCTGGGAACTTTCAGTGCCCAGATAATTAAAGCAATCTTAAAAAAAAATGCAGCCCTTCTCATAAGCCAATATTTAAAAAATAATTCACTCCCTGCCAACCAATCATAAATTCCTACACGTGATCCGTTAATCCTCATAAAATGGTATAATAAAAACACAAGCTAAATCTTAAAACCCTTAAAAAATAGCAATGTGTATTCCTGAAAAGGGAAAGTGAAACTTAAAGTTCACATTATAAACACCATAGGAATACCAAACCACTAAAAAATAGGGGTTAAAATAAAGGTTCCCTATGGAAATACCACCTAAAGTTCCAGATACCCACAATTACCATATCAGTGGAATAAGCCTGTTAAAACAAGAACAATACTGACAGTTATTGTGGGGTACTGTCCAATACCCCATGGTACATTGAGCCTATGGTTCCTGAACACATGCACCAAAACCTAAACCAAAGACTATGCATTCAACAGATCGACAGAACTTGGCTTTTCCCTACCTGTTATCAACCTAGCTGGCCACTAGATTGAGCTGGACTGGTAACTATAACATTGACTGGCAGGACAATGTGCGTGTGTGTGTGTGATTGAATGCATATGCTAATTGTTATATCTTCAGTAAATGTGATGTATTGCCTTTTCCCCTGAAAAAGATCCCATGTGCTTCTTATAAGCATAACAAGGGCATGAAGCTGCCATGACCAAGTGCTTGCACTGACTACATATATTGAGGCCAGCTTCCAGCAGAAGCTTAAAATAGCTTTCATTGACTTCTCATCAGCCTATGGCATCATCTGACAAAAGGGCCTACTGCTGAAGCTATCAACCTGATTCAATGCAACCAGACATTTTGACTCATTAAGTCAGTGTTTTTGGACAGAACATGCCATATCCATCTCACAAGTCAGGTTAATAAAAAGCTGAGTCTGAACAATGACTGTCCTAATTGTAGCCTAATGTCTATGCCTAATTACCCCAAAAAAACAACCAAAACCCCCCCAACAACAACAAAAAAAGACCTCAGGAATCAGTACTATCGTCACCCTTTTTAACTTATGTATAGGTGATGTGCCTGAAATGACATGCTGCAAGTTCATTTATGCTGACAAATTGGCACTAATGACACAGGCTGCAACACTGAATGAAGTGGAAGAGACCCTTAATGCTGATCTGAAGAGGATGGAAAACTTTAGTACTGGTGGCTCAAACACAATCAATCAAAAATGGTGTTGTCAGCTTTCCATCTCACCAATTCTGAAGCTAAAAAGATGCTGAACATAAACTGAGGTGGCAAGGCACCACCCATAATCTTAACCCCCAGCCTGCTAAACTCTGAGTTGTGAGTTCAATCCTTGAGGGGGCCATTTAGTGATCTGGGGCAAAAATCTGTCTGGGGATTGGTGCTGCTTTGAGCAGAGGGTTGGATTAGATGACCTCCTGATGTCCCTTCCAACCCTGATATTCTATGATTCTACCTAAGAATCACTGTTGATCACAGCCTGACCTACCAACAACACCTGAAGCAGATAAGCCATAAAACAAAAAGTTGCATCAATATCATCCAAAAGGTAGCAGGGTCTAGCTGGTGTTGTAATGCTTAAATGCTATGAATAGTAATGGTGGCTTTAGTTGATTCCATAGCCCAGTACTGCACACCTGTTTGGGGAAGCTTGCATCCACATCCAGCTAAATGCAGGAATGAGATTTGTAACTGCCACTCTGAAGTCCACTGTGCTGCCTTCACGTACAGTCTTCACAAACATCCTTCCTCCAAGGATCCCATGAGAGATGGCTATGTTGCCTGAGTACAAGAAAGCTCATGCTAACCAAAAGCTCCCACTCGAAGACAATCTTGTTCACCCGTCTCTCACTCACCTTAAGTCCTGCTGACTATTCAGGGTAGCTGGAGAAGCTATGTTGTCACCCAACTTCAACCTGGTGGATGCAGTAGGCAGGCTCTGACTTAAACAAGAAGCACCTCATAGATGATGCCACCCTTGAACCTCTGCTTTCTTGCTCTGCCAAAGATAATGGACAACCCTCAACTGTGTTAGGACATTACATGGAAGATCTGCACACCTGACGCACAAATGGAGGTTAAAGGATTCACCACAGTGTGAATACAAAGACCTCCAAACCACCAAACACATTGTGAACAAGTGTCCCACCTTTTCCTTTCCAGGAGGTAAAGCAAAGTTGCACGCTGCATCTCCTGAAGCCTTCAATAGATTTCAGACCTTTCTAACAAGTTGTAAATGTTCTTTCATAAGGAAATAGCAACAGAAACTAAAAGGTGAAAATTCTCTAGGAACAATTACTTTAAATTACAAGAAGGATCAAAGCAACAGTTCCTAACCCAGCCTCTAAAGGCATGCCTGTACAGGGATGTAAAGATAAAAGTCTTCCTGGGGCCCCTCCACACTGTTGTTCTGCCTGCAGGCTGATGCCCTGTATCTTTATACTGTGGCTACTGCTACTCCTGAACTGGATCCTTTCTTTTCAGCTCAACCAGGGTGGAGGAAAGATACCCAGTAACAAGCAAGCTGGTTCATTACAATACTGGTGGGGAGTATGGGAAAATATGGGTGGTAAGTGAAGTAGTCTGGAAGTGAAAGGGATGTGTCTGACAGGTGAGAGGAAGACTGTGGGGGTAGGGATAATGGTGAGGAGAGGATATAGTGCATGAGAAGAGAGTCAAGAGAGTGAAAGAGGAGTGTGATAAAGAGAATAAATATGACAACTTATCTCAAGTGTTAAAAAAGTAGGGTGAGAATCTCCAGCCAAGAGAAGGTCTGCATTTTTGTCCATGCATTACAGATCAAATTTTTAAGCAGAAACAATCTCATATATATTGCAGTGCAGAGAAATTCCTCCTAAAAGTTCAAAAATCAGGACATGGACCAAAAAAGTGTCATGATTTTTATGTCCTATTTCTGACTTTTGAAGTCCGAGGAGTGGCAATACTGGAAGCAATTGCTCTATTTTCCCTTCAGTATACCTTCTAACACCATGAGTATCAACTGTACAAAGTTACAAAAACATGAGTCAGACTGTCTCAAAAATCATGAGATTGGCCCCAAAATCATGTGAGTGGCACAAAACTCATGAGATTGGGGTTGGGGAAAAGGGGAGAAAAATAAAAAAAAGTTAAAATCACATTTTTGGTTGGTCTTCTAATTTTTGACTTATCACCATCCATCCCCAGTGTGCGTGTGTATGTGTGCATGTGCATAAACATTATAGTATTGCTAACTTTTTGTAAATGTCTGGTAAATAATGCAATTTTGGTACTCACTGAAGGAGCTCTCCTTATAGAACCTAATAAAGTTTGGGGTTCCATTGTGTTAATCACTGTCCTAATATGTAGTAAGAGACAGTACCTGCTCCTGAAAATCTTAACATTTAGTGCAAATTGTGGTGGTTGGTTTGTGACATGGGAGCTTGATCTGGGAGTCATTAAACTCGTCTCACACAGGAGCTACAAAACATTCATTAGACGGGGACAACTTTTAATCCCTGCTACACAGGGCAGAATTCAAACTGGTGACCTACACATGAGAGGCTACATAGCTCATTAAAAGAATTAGTCAACATTTTAAATGAACACTGAATTACTTTTGCAGAAAATGTCAGTTCTGATGAAAACTTTTGATTTGTCCAGAGGGAATATGGAAGTGAAAATATTCATTCAAACTGACATTTTGAAATGAAACATATCTTTTAATTTTTATTTAAAATGTCATTTGTTTTAGCTTTTCGTTTTTTTTAAAAAATACCAATATTTATATCAAAATTTGGATTGGAAACAACGTTAGTTTCATTTTGACTTAAAATGTCATTTCATTTTATTCTTTTGAAACCAAAATACAAACAAACAAAAAACCAGAAATGAAATGACATGTTATGTTGAAACAAAAACTGATGTCTTGTTTTGAAATGTCGACTTTAAGCAATAATTGAAATTTTGAATTGGTTCAAAGATTTCTGTGGGTACATTTTTGACCAAAATATTTCAGACAAAGACTTTTCATTCCAGATTTCTCACAAGAAATGTCTCATGGACTGTACTTATTAATAACGACCTTAGGCACCAGTTCTTCAGAACTGCTGATGTTACTATTTTGAGAATGAAGCTTTCTTTCTGGAAAGATAAATTTATTAAATCATGTTCTGACTTTTTAGGAGCTTACCCAGGCAGGATCTTCCACTCTCTGAACTCACAGGAAAAATCTCCCATACTTTGCTTTCAGTCTCAGACACACACTTTCTGCCATATCCTGTTCTTAAAGGGAAAGTTCCCACTAACAAATATACAAACATTAAAAATGCAACAGTAAAACAAATATTAACACAACATCCAAATTCAGTTATAAAACAATGTAATTCAATATAAAATCATTCCAACCATTATGGTAAAGCGTATGTATATATATGTAATATATATTTCCACACACACCCCACTTAAGATCCATAGCTTAGATCTCATCCTCTTCAGCTTGATGAGTGACTGGTAAGAGGGAAAGAATACAATTATCCTCTGTGTGGACCAACCCATTCAGGGAGACGCAACACTTACATTGCCAGTGAGTTATACAAATATTTGTATGAAAGTAGTGGAATTCTGGACATGAGGATTCTTGGTGTCTCTTCTTGGCTCTGGATCTGCTTGTGGACTAGTGGTTACAGACTTCGTAGTCAAATGTAACCAAAACCCATGTTTAGGTTGTCTGTGAGCAATGAACATTAGACCTTTGGAAGCATGAGCTTCTATAACTTAATATAAAGAACCAGATGTCCCAGTATAAAAGTAATAGTAGTGTCATAAACCTCTATATGTGACCAAGCTTATGAAGGATGACACAGAGACATACTGTGGTTTCCAGAAGCATCCATTTTCCTGTGTTCATTTTGAAAGACTCTGGGGAAAATGCATGAGCTTTGGTCCTGTTATATTAGAGGCCTGTGTTCTGTTCCCTATTCTGTCTGAAATGACCTTGCACAAGTTCTCTCAGTGAAAGGAGTGAATGATAGTTCACTTCAGCACTAATGTTATTTATCTCATTTGCATTGTCTCTCCCAGAGTAGTAACTTGTCGCTTAGTCCTGAAAATCTCCCAACCCCAATGTTCCTTCCTCTGTAGACTAATGGTGTTTATCCAAACTTTTCAGCTAGAAGGTCAACATATTATAGAAAGCTCAAGATTTACACAATCACTACTTTGGGACAGATTACCTATCCTGTATCTCTCCCTTTGCACTACTTTGCACAAGTGGTGCAAAAGGAGCAAGAAACCACTCAGAGGATTTTTCACACAAGTGTAGAGCCGGCTATGCCTGCTCCTAGGTCTCTCTCCTCACATTCCCTGCTTCAGGAAGCATGGTGAATGGCTTGTTGGGGTGAGTTGGGCTACTCCTACCTGCACCAAGGCAGAGAATATGAAGTCAAAACTGGTTCATGACTTTCCTCTTTTTTCTCTCTCCTGGGCTACCCTGGGTAGTTGTTTGGGGCTCTGTTGAACTCCTTACCTGGTCTCGCTAGGGCTCTCAGTTCCTGGCAGGGAATCATGCAATGGAGGAGACAGAGCTGCTCTCCTCCCTCCTTTGCAATACAACAGGTGGTCAAAGGGATTGCTTCTGAAGAGCTGCATCATGGAAGGGACAGTTGCTGCTCAGAGATCCCCGCTCACATCAGATCTGCTTTTATCATAGTTATGTAAAGCCTTGAGGACAAGAGATCCATTGATCACAGATTTTACAGCACTGCTTTAAACCACACTAGAATATTAATGCAGTTTTATATAGAAAGAAATCCATGTTTAGGTTGATTCTCAAAGCGGGACAGTGCATCATTTACATACACATAAATCCATGCAGAAAAACTCAGAAAGCTATACAGATCTTTATTTATATGCAGTAATTTATATTGTACATATTCACAGGTATGCAAATTGCAGCTTTGCATACAGAAATCCACAGGAAAGTCTCAGGCTTGTGCTAATTTCATAATTTAAATGAAGAATTTCCCATTATTATCGGGGGCTTGCAGTGCTTCTATGCTCCCTCTATTTAAATAGTGATTTTCTCAGTTATACCAAATGTCTAGTGATGCTGTGATAGTGAAACTCCCACCATTTATATATTGAATTATTCATTGTTACAGGAGATTTCAACCAACGGTGTGATTCACCATTTTTATTCTGAATAACTTTTTATTATATGGAGCTTATACTAGCTCTGTGTTCTCTTGCCATTATCTATTGGAGTCCTGTTTGTTATGGCAGCAGGATTGTTAATGCAGCATTTATAAAGAAATCCATCAGAACTTCATGAACTGGATTTAAAGAAAATAGAGACTTTGGAGAAGTGCTGTGCAAGTGCAGAGCACTGTACATGGTTGTAAGGGGAAAAGAAAAACTCATGTGAGTAATATAATTGTCTCTCTTTTCATCTCTACCGATGGTGGAGCACACCACCCAATTTTCTAGAATAAAAATAGCCAGTTCCCAAGCCTGAGTCCTCACAAAAAACAACTTTCAAAATTTGGGAATTGCACAATATCACACTATGAGAATACAGGCAACAAAGACATTACCAGGAGCAAAACAGTGAAATATTTTAATACTGTTTCAGTGCCCACTTTTAGTGGCTTCTCGGCTTTTGGTAAGCATGCATCTCTTGTATCATTTGAGGCAGTTGTTCCAAGCTTTGATAGAAGAGCTGTTCTAGCACTGACCATGACTTGGAATACTTATCCAGGGAATCAGAAAGCAAGTTTGTCTCGGACTCTGAAATACAAAAGAGGAATGTGATCCCACTTTGTGACTACACTATACTACACTATACTATACACACTGCATGGCAGCACAAAACCCTCAATGTTTGTTTAGAATAGTTGCTCTTTGCACATAGTATGTCCTAATAGTGCCGTATACAACAGTAAAAAGACTGATGAGAATCTGGGTCAAATGCTGGTTGCATTAGAAAGAAAGGAAGCTTGGAATGTCTGCTAGATTAATCAGCCTGACTCATGTTGTGCAAAAGTTTGTTGTCTGAAGTATGTGTAAAAACTGAGCCACTGGGAGAAGACAATGGAGTAAACTTTTGCTGTAATCCTTTTTATGTAATGAATCATAAACACATATGACTCATCACGTAAGGAGGATTAAACGAAAAGTATACTCCATTGTCTTCTCCAGTGATTGAGTTTTTACACAATCTAAATTAATGCTCAAAAAGACAAGGCCTGAGTTACAAGAAATTAATTATTGCTGGTAAAGCAGAGGCAAGAGATGATGTAGCAGGAAGGAGCATGACATGTTTTCATATGGTAACATCAGGACATTCATAGAATCATACAGTTTAAGGTCAGAAGGAACCATTAGATCATCTAGTCTGACCAGTTTCTCACAAGCCACTAAATTTCACCCAGTTATCTCTGTATTGAGTCTAATAACTTTTGTTTGGTAAAAACATATTTTCCAAAAAGGCATTCAGTCTTGGTATGAAGACATCAAGAGATGGTGAAACCATCACTTTCCTTAGTAGTTTGTTCCAGTGGGTAATCACCTTCATTGTTAAAAAATTGTGCCTACTTTCTAATTTGAATGTTTCTGTCTTCAGTTTCCAGCTACTAGTTTTTGTTATGACTTTCTTCACTAGATAAAAGAGCTCTGTTATTTTCTCCCCTTGAAAGTACTTATACTGTTAAATCAAGTCACTTCTCAGTTATCTCTTTGATAAACTAAACAGATGGAGCTCTTTAAATCTCTCACTGTTAGACATTTCCTCCAGTCCTCAAATCATTTTTGTGGCTGCTTTCTGCATCCTCTCCAATTATTCAACATCATTTTTTAATGTGTAGACACCAGAACTGTATGCAGTATTTCAGTATCAGTCTCACCAATGCCATATATAGAGATAAAATCACCTCCCTGCTCCTACTGACTATTTTCCTGTTTATACATTCAAGGATTCCACTATCCCTTTTTGCACAGCATTGCCCCTGAAGCTCATGTTGAGTTGCTTGTCTAGAGTGATCTCTAAATTATTTTCAAATGTACTGCTTTCCAGGATATAGTCCCCTGTTCTGTAGATATGGCCTACATTCCTTGTTTCTAGAGTAATAACTTTGCGTTTGGATGATTAAAATGCATTTTGGTTGAATGGGTTTATTTTACCATGACATCCAGATTACAGTGTAGACATACCTGTATAGAGCAATAAGAAGTGTGACTGCAGCATACGTAGATATATCTGAGCAAGCTTTGATCTAGCTAGCTCAAATAACAATTGCAGTAAAGCCAGGGCTCCATGGATGGCAGCGTGGCCGGTGCAAGCCCCACCAGGTCTCTAGGTATGTACTCAGGCGGCTAGCCTGAGTTGCTGCCCAAACTACTGCCCACAACTTCACTGCTGTTGTTACTCGGGCTAGCTATATAGCAGCTAGCTTGGGTAAATCTACATGTGCTGCAGTCACACCTCTGACTGCAGTGTAGACATACCATATCACTGCCCTGTCTTCATCATTATTTACTTCTTCACCAGTCTTTGTGTCATCTGCAAATTTTATCAGCAGTGATTTTATATTAACTTCTGGCTCATTGATGAAAATGTTGACTAGTGTCAGGCCTAATACCAATCCCTGCAGAACCCTTCTAGAAACATCCCCATTCAATGATGGTTCCACACTGATAACTATGTCAGTTAGCGAGTTCTTAATCCATCTTATGTGTGCTTTATTGATATTGTATAGTGTTAACTTTTTAATCAGAATGTCATGCCTTATAAAGTGAAATGTCTTATAAAATTCTAAATACATTGTCTGTTCAGTACCTTTATCAACCAAATTTTAATCTTATCAAAGAATTAGATGGCAATTGTTTGACAAGATCTATTTTCCATAAGACCATGTTCACTGGTAGTGAAATTATTGCCATTCTTTATTTATTGAATTCTTTATCATCTCTTTCATTACTTTGCCTGGGATTGATGTCAGGTTAACTGGCCTATACTTACCCAAATCATCCTGCTTGCATTTTTTGAATATCAGCACAATATTAGTACTTTATAACCTTCTGAAATGTCCCTGGTACTTGAAGATTTATTAAAATTAATATTAGTGGGCCAGAGATCTTCCCAGCCAGTTCTTTTAGGACTCTTTGGTGCTAGTTGTCTGAGTTTTCTTTTTAAAAATTTTAACCCTATTAGAAATTATCTAAAATCCTGCGTGGTTACTTATAGAATGGAAGATATTTCATCATCCCTATGTGATATAAGTACAGCATCTTGCTTCTTTCCATATACACAACAGAAATATTTATTGAACACTTCTTCCTTTTATGTATTATTAACAAATTTACCATCTCCATCTAGAAATGAGCCTATATCATTTTTAGGATTTCTTTTGTTCCTAATATACTTTTAAAAAAAATCCTCGTTGTCCTTAGCTCTGACAGCCAGGGATTTTTTTCTGATGATTTTAACTTCCCTTTGTCATGGGGTGCAGCCCTCAATGCCGGACTGGCACCTCCTCCTGGTCGTGCTGGGGATTAGCTCAAGGCCTACACCCATGTCCATGGTCTGCACACTGCTACAATTTCTCTGTTCCCACCTATGGCTCCTCTCTCAGCTCCCAGAAGGCAACATCCTCTTTGCAACTCAGCCTTCCGGCCATGACACCATCTGGATTTCCCCCTTCTGTGGGTGGGGGAGAACTGATTTATAGTCTCTCAATTGGTCCAACAAAGACAGCGCTCTGCTTCAAGGCCACACAAAAGCTCATTATGGAACGATTGTTATGAAGAAGAAGGAAATACAACCCAAAACAAATGCCAATATTGAAGAGAAAAGGCCAATGATCCTTTTTCTTAACAAGACAGACAGTGTATGAGTCTGTCTTAGTGAATGGTTCTTTGGTATGATTCTGAGAAAACTAAAATGGGAGAATCGAGGCTTTGGCAAACTCATAGGTCATCTCAGCCCATCTCTGGATCATCTATTGCTATTACTCAGATAAAGGTATGGGTCCAGCTGAAAAAATCTTAGTTTTAGTACTTTGTGTCCCTCCTTTTTTTCTGGGAGCAATGTATCTCTAGGAATACTACTGCTTTTTTGGATGATATGTAGAATAAGGGGCTTTGTAAAAATGTTTTGATGCCATTTCACCAGGATTATCAGGTGCTCATTTTCCTTGTTATATTTTTGATTTCTGAAGTACACATTGAAATTCAGTGCATACACATATATCACATATACGTATCTATGCATATTGCATCAGATTATCCCCTGCTTTACACATTGTGTAGTAATTTGCATCTACATGAATGTAAAAATTTTGCTAAATCCAAATGGTAGAGTTCTGCACCACATTCACTTTACACAGGTTTAAGTTGTGTTGTATTGAAAACAATATTAAACTTATAGGCTATCACTTTAAATATAAGTGGTCCTACTTCCACTTAGGAGGCGCTGAAAGGAAGCATGCAATCTGGGTCTTGTGTAGTCAGTCTGCAAAGAGCCATTTTAGAGTAAGGTGTGTTGAGTTGTGTCCTTCTGCATTATGGATCAGCCTGTTGTGTGCCTCTGTTGTTTGTGTTAGAGTTCTGGATTCTAAGAAATAAAGGAATGTTACACTGCAACCTTAGATAAAAGATAAAAAGATAAAAATATGTTAACTTCTCTGTTTGTTTGCCATGAACATAAGTGGACACATATTGTGCAAGGCATTGTGCAATCAAGAATTGGTGTTTTCCCCCAAAGTTTTTCTTCCAACATCACTCAGAGCTAGAAATGCATGTTGGTATTGGTATCAAAACAGGGAAGGCAGGTAGGGGGAAGACCCCTGATGGAGAAAAGTAATTTAGATGCTAGTGACATTAAATGTTGGCACATAAGAATGGCCATACTGGGTCAGGCCAATGATTCTATCTAGCTCTGTATCCTGTCTTCTGACAATGTCAATGCAAGGTGCTTCAGAAGCAATGAATAGAATAGGGCCATATCAGTAAAAGCTGTGTTATCCGGCACTTTACCAAACAAGAAAGCTCTATTAACCAGTATTTCTGATATCTCACAATACAAATCTTCAATCTAGTAACCAGGACTAGTATACTGCCCAGGAGGTTATGCAATTGCACATTCTGCACTCTACTTTTATGCAAAAGAGGCAGAAGATAAATAAGCAAGCTGATATCAGGGATTTATTCAAAAAAAGCAGCTTCTAGGGTATGTCATAGGGTCATTACAGATTCAGCCCAGTCTCCTACACTTTCTACATCTACAATGATAATTGATATTGATAATGATGACCCTGAGGCACTGCAAGATCCTGAAATGCCTTCTGAATGATCAAAGAAAGATTACATTTTATGTTCAGTATCGTTTTAGTGTTAAGTATATTTTTAATTATCTGGGTGTACGCCATGTGCTGCCCGTAGTAATATGTATCATCATAAAATAACCTATTGTATAGAAACCTTTACCTGTATACACCTAAGTGCTTCAAGAAACTAACGACTCTGCACTGCAGTACTACTACTACTGGACTGGTGAGTAGCTACATACTATTTTATACTTTATTCATTTTATTGTATTCTAATTCTTTTAAAATTGGTACTCCGTTGATAAATATAACTCTTAGTTAACCGGAATTTTTGATTAACTGGCACCCTTGTTTCCCCAACATGCCGGATAACAAAGGTTTTCCTGTATTGAATGATCCATCCCCTGTTGTCCAGTCCCAGCATCTGGCAGTCAGAGGATTAGGGACATCAGAGCATCCCTGATCATCTTGGCTAATAGCCATTAGTGGGCCTATCCTCAATGAATTTATTTAATTCTTTTCTGAACCCAGTTATAGTTTTGGCCTTCACAACATCCCCTGGCAATGAGTTCCACAGTTTAACTGTGCCTTGTGTCAAGAAGTTCTTCTGTTTGTTTTAAACGTCCAATCTATTAATTTCATTTGGTGACCCCCTGTTTTTGTGTTAAATGAAAGGGTAGATAACACTTCCCTATTCATCATCTCCACATCATTCCTGATTTTACAGACCTCTATCACATCTCCCCTCCCCTTAGTAGTCTTTCCTGAGTTTTTAATCTCTCCTCCTGTGGAAGCTGTTCCATACCCTTAATCATTTCTGCTGCCTTTCTCTGTCTCTCTTCCAATTCTAATATATCTTTTGGGGGTGGGTGTACTGTAGATTTATAGAGTGGCATTTGTAGTAGGAAGAGGGCCTGAAACATAAGCCCATGTATCAGAGGCCGGTATGAGGCCTGAGGCCTGATCTAAAGTAGTCAAAACTTAAAGCAACGTTAAGTTGTGAGCAAGAAGCAGGCCCTGCTCACAGAATTTGGCAACCAGAGGGCTGATATTGCAAAAACATATATTTCTAGAGTTGCTAGGCACAAAGCACTCACGCAAGCACATTCCAGAAGGGTGGTACCAGAACATCCCGATACCAAACACATTCTCCAAAGATAATAGGAACATGCTGACCCATCTTAAGGATAAGGTCAGGATGACAGCATGATGAATAGAAATGTTTTGATCAAACCAACAGGTACAAGGCAATGGGTGGTGCCCTAATGCATCAGAGAGTGGCTCCTTGATATGTCAAGGGTGATACATAACTCATTTGTATTGATGTATAAAGATATATCTCAAAGGGAGTGTCTTTGTTCAGCCAAGGAGGAAGTGGAAAGTCCCGCCACTGATTGAGTTGCATCCATTGTCACGAGCATACCTGTCTTAGTATCCCCGTAGAGTCTGCCAAGTGCTATTACCATGCTTTGTCGACAATAAACCTGGCCAGGCGCCTTCACTAATAAACCATGTCTTGTGGTCTTATTGGGCAGTTCACTCGAGATCTGCTGTGCCAGCTATCTGCACAGAGCTTGGACAACACACAGAGACAACACACTCTCGCAGCCAAACATCTGACAACATTGGTGACCCGACGCAAAGTTTTGACTACTTTAGCTCAGGTCTCAGGTTTCATAACAGGCCTCTGATACATGGGCTTATGTTTCAGGCCCTCTTCCTACTACAGCATTATGATATTTACTGTCTTATTATCTATCCTTTTCACAATGGTTCCTAACATTGTTAGCTTTTTTGACTGCCGCTGCATATTATGCTTTTAAGGACTGCAAGATCTCTTTCTTGAGTGAGAGTAGCTATTCTAGACCCCATCTTTTTATATGTTTAGTTGGAATTATGTTTTCCAATATGCATTGGTTTGCATTTATCAACATTGTTCTGGTTTACAACATTATGAGATAAATAACTGAGAGGATTATTTGCTTGAAAGGAAAGAGGTTTGAAAATGGGTGACAGAGGATGGATTACTTGATGAAGAACTGTTCTGTTCATTCCCTCTGGGACACCTGGCATTGGCCACTGTCGGAAGACAGGATACTGTGCTAGATGGACCTTTGGTCTCACCCAGTATGGCTGTTCTTATGTTCTTAACGAATTTGCAAAAGTGCTTGCTGATTTCTGGATGCCCCAGTTTTGAAGCACTCAGTTCAGGATGCCCAAAGTCAGAGACCTCTTTTGAAAATGTTGGCATTAATGAATGACAGGATTATTCCCTGTTTCATTCTATTGACTTTGGTGCAATTACAAAAGGCAAGAATGTGCACTAAAATGTGTTCTTCAGTTTTTCTTTATATACACTTTTTGAAGATTATGGTCCTACTAGGTTTTGCCAAAAGATGTAACTAGTGGTGCTTTTATTTAGGAATTTGTATTTATATCATACCAGTTATCCCTTGTGCTTGGAACATTCATTTTATATAATAGAGCTGGAGCATAAGACATATTCTGTTCTGAGTCTGGTCAATAAAGTTATCATGTAATTATCATAAACTAGTATTTAATTATTAATTGCTACCTCTAAGGCTGTCTGTCGACTAAGTACAATATCTCATCTGAAAGTGGTGGCTGGGTTGTCAGTGAGGAGAGGGGGCAGGTAATGTGTTGGCATGAATAATTGAGCTTTAATAATTTTAGCTGCATTTAGAAATCATTTCCCACACTTGTTACATGACCAAAGTGCCTTCAGCTCAGAAGTTGATCACATACTTCTCATACTCAGTGAAATGTTGCTGAGTAAAAATCTAACATTCCATGGATTCTCCAAGACCAGAGTGGCTAACGTGTTGGTCACTGGATCAAAGAGGTCCCAGATAGTTCTAAAATATGTCCCATAGCTGCTTCCCTCCTTCCCCACCCCTCATATGGATGGGAAGCACATAGAGCCAATCTTGGGATCTGCAATATTGACAAATTATTCCTCAGTTGCTACTTCCTCCATTTAATATAAAAACAAATTTAATAGAAATTGTGCGTTGGCCATACACAGCCACACAAAGTTGTGGGAAGGAGTAATAATTCCCTTAACCTTGCACATCAGGTCCAGTGCTTGGATAAGAGTTGGGGCTGCACTTAACATATGCCTTACCCTAAGAAGCATAGTGTCAGGGTGGTGTGTCTTGCTTTGAGGTGGTGTGCCTACATACCATCCCTTACTCAGAGGCATGTTTTAAAAGAACTGTCTAGTCCTGTCTTTCAATGCACCTAATTTTGAAATCGGGTCTCTAGACAGCAAAGCACAATGGACTGATGTATAATAAATTAACCATTATGAAACAAGACTGGGAAATCCTATAAGACACTATGACTTTGATGCACAGGCTATCGTTACTTTGGGGGACGGGAAAGCAAAGTTAGAAACAAAAAAAAAAAGTTCCAACATGGCTTTGTGAAGGGCTGTTTAAAGGATAAAATAAAACATGTATTGGCAACGGAGAAGTAAGAGACAACATATCCAGAATATTCAGGTGCAGATAATGCTTTCAGGGAAAAGAAAAGAACAGTAGATGTCTGAATGAACTGATGCTAGCCAAAGTGCCAAGGGGAAGAAGAGCTTTTCCACACACACACACATTTTAAAAAGCTACAGAAAATAAGTTTGAACAATTAGGAGGGAAGGAAGGCCCTGAAAATACCTACTAATAAAGAGACCAAGTGGAAAATATAGAAATACAGAAATCATCTGGTACTGATGATTTGCATCCCAGGGCATTCAGTACATTAGCAAATGAATTAACTGACTTGCCCATGATTATTTTTGAATAGTCACGGCACACTTGAGAGGTAAAAAAAAAAAGATCAGTGTGGTGAATTGTGGACACATCACAAATCCTGACGACACACACAGGCACATGCACACATTGAAGCCAGGACCGCTGACTGATTCTATTGCATACAGAATAAAGAAAAACATAGTATCCACTATTTAACAGCCGATTCAACATAAGTAACTGCTTAAGAAAATATAATTGCAATTTCACATAAACAGATTCAACACTGCTCAATACATTCAAATACATCACATCTATCCTCCCCCATACTCTGAAATCAAATGGGCACAACAACTTCAGAAGTATTTGTGGGGGAACAACCCAAGGTCCAGTAACAAGTCAAGTCTTTTGAGGTGACTCGTGTTCCTTTCTGAATAGTGACTGCCAACATTTTGAACAATCTGCCAAGGAAATAGTGTGTCCACAGCAATGTCTGACTCTGGCATACCCTCAAATGATGCTGGTTGTTCAGCACAGTTGCTTTCTGGTATAATATTACTGGTTGTTGCATCAACCTGGGGCACCAATATCTGAACAACACATGGCTCCCAGAACTTTGCCTCTGTTGTCAGCTACGGAGTCACCCCTGAATCTTAATGTGGTGGAACCAAAACATAGTGCCACTTGTACTGGATAGGACAAAGGAACCATTTGTGCACAATTTCTGGAAGCCATTCATTGAGTCCCTGATAATCATGCACCAACACTGTTTGACCTACATGTAGCTGACGAGGTTCACTGGTCCCTCTTGCCGTAGCTTGACTTATTTGACAATTCCTGATTTGTAGATGTAGATTTGGCTTTATTAAGTGCAAGCGTGAGCTGAGATTCAGTCCATAAACAGCATTGCAGGAGTTTTGTTTAATGTGGCAGGTACCACGATTTGATACACTAGCAAGAAGTGTGATAGCTTCTGCTGTAATGACCCCTTCTCATCTGTCATGAATCACAGGGCTTGCTTAAAAGTTTTAACAAACTTTTCAACCAAGCCCTTTGTGGCTGAGTGATATACTGCTGAGGTAATATGTCCAATACCATTTTTCTTCACAAATCACTGAAATCCTTCTGAACTAACTTGAAGACCATTGTTACTCATAACTTATTCTGGAAGTCCAGTTCTTGCAAACAATCTTCAAAAATTTTCTAGTGCCAGTGCAGCTATGGTGATTTTCATGAAAAAAAATTCTGGCCATTTGGAATGGGCATCCACCACTACTAGATACATCATTCCTAAAAATGGTCCTGCAAAATAAATATGCAGACGTTTTCAGGAAGCTGATGGTCATTCCCAGAGGTGTAATGGTGATGGTTTAGGCATGTGCTGTACCTGTTGGCATCCTAAATATTCCATAACAAGCTGCTCTATTTGTGGGTCAATGTCTGGCCACCATAAAAAACTTCTGGTGAGTGCCTTCATTTTTATTACTCCTAGGCGACCTACATAGAGCAATTCTAATACTCTGGTGCACAGTTTATTGGGTATAATAACCTGAATTCCCCACATGACACACCCCTGAGGTATGGCAAAGTCACCTGTGCATCCGTAAAAGGGTGCCAGATTAGGATTGTCAGTATATTTCCAGCCTTTCAGAGTGTTTTCATAAACCTGAGCTAGTGTGGGGTCTTTCTTTGTTTCTTGCTTGATCAAACTGCAACTCGCTTTGGCACACTCAATCTGAAACAAATTGACAAATTTGATAGATTATGTCTCTATTACTCCTTGTCCTTCAACTAGCATAGGTTTAGGGCCCATCTGCATTTGCATGTGCTTTTGTTCTTTTGAATTCGATGTCATAGACATAACCAGCTAAGAAGAGATCCCCGCATTGCATATGTGGTGCTGTTGTCACAGAAACTCCCTTCCTCAGAAGAAGGATTGCTACTGGGGTGGTGGTCTGTGAAAAGGGTGAATCTTTTCTTCACACCCCCTACCATATTTAAAATGTCCTTATTTATTTGTGCATAGTTATGTTATGCCACTGTGAGAGATAGTAAGGCATTATGTGCTATATAACTGCCCCAATTCCATGTGAGAAAGCATGACTTACTAACTTGCTAAGCAAGGCTGGGTTAAAGTGTGTATGTTCGCTGTCTGATGTGACCAATTATTTTGCTTTCTGGAAAGCTCTTTGGTACTCACTTGACCAAACCCACTTTTGCCCAGTCTGTAGTAAACAATTCAGCAGATGCAATACAGTTGCTGCGTTGGATACAAATTGGCAAATTAGCTGATAAATCCCAGAAATTATCTAAATTGTGACACATCCTTTGGCACCAGAGCTTCCAGGACTGCTTTAATCTTCTCCTAAGATTTGTATGGGCCCTTTGCATCAAAAATGTGCCCACCATAAGCTATCAAGTCCTTGAAAAAATTGACTTTTTATGTGATTAGCTCATAACTCTTCTAAACATTTTAATACCTTTTTTCAGCATTTTCAGATGTTGTTCATCACGCCCACCAGTCACAATAATAGCATCCAAATAACACTGTGTTCTCATGACATCTTGCAAAACTTTTTTCATTGCCTGTTGCCATACAGCAGGCGATGAAGCAATACCAAACACTAGCCTATTGTACTGGAACAGACCCTTTTGTGTGTTGGTTATGAGGTATGCCTTAGCCTCTTTCTCAACTTCCATCTGTAGGTAGGCCTGTGACAAACCATTTTGTGCTGCCACTGTTGCAAAAATATCTTCAGTTTGAAGCAGGGGGTATTTTTCAACTTTCAGTACAGAGTTTATGGTAACCTTAAAATCTCTACACACCCTTTCTGCACCACACTTTTTACAGTTGGAATAATAGGAGTTCCCCACTTGCTCCAAGCTACTTTTGAAAGTATGCCCTCTCTTTCCAGATGTTTCAATTCTGCATCTACCTTCACACAGATCAGGTAAGGGACAGCCTTCTAATATAGGATTATTTTAGCTGTCATGGTTATAGAGTTCCTATGCCCTCCTTGAATAATCCCGATGCCTGACTTAGTATCAGTATGCCAGCTGTTGTTCGACTGTTTTAGTGGAGTCTGCTGAAAGCAACTGCAGCATCTTTATAGATTTCCAATCCAGAGGACCCTTATGTAACCATTCATGGCACCACAGAGCCAGTCCCCCTTTGTCAACAACATATAAATCTAATAAACACTGTTTATTGTTATATTCCACATTCTAATTGGCAATATTTTTTCTCCGTATAAGTTTTTAGTAACATTGGGGTCTCCCTCAGTTTGGCATTTGCAAAAGTTTTCTCATATTCTGAATGTGAGATAACAGACACTGTGGCCCGTGTCCAATTCCTTTTTAAGAATTTTTTTCCTGCCACCCAGGGTGTCAACCAGATTGCTGATTGTCATTTTAGCTCACAAAATATCTAGGCTGGATACTCTACTCTCACAATCTGTGTCACTATTGCCTGTCTACTTCATTTGTCTATACTTTGATTTGAGGTCTCTTCCTTATTTCTCTTAGTGTGACAAACTGCTTGGATATGATCTTTTTTATTACAGCTTCTGCAATATGCATCTTTCAATTGGCAAGCAGAAGGAGTGTGGAACCTTCTTCCACACTGATAACATGTGTTTGTCTTCAGAGGGGACTGGGTCTTGCCTTGGTTAGAGATAGTTTATGCATTCCCACTAAACTTCTGTTTTAATGCTGGTATTCAATTCTATTGCGCCCCTTGCGACAGTTTCCATTGCTACTCCAATTTCTACTGCGCGGTTAAAGGTAAGATTTTTCTCAGTTAAGAGCCTCTTCTGTATGCTTTCCTTAAACAGTCCACATAATCTGTCTCCTAGGGCCTTATTAAGCCCATCCTTAAAAGAACTGTGTTCTGATGGATATTTTTAACTCTGTTGCAAAGGCGGAAATAGAGTCACCTTTAAGCTGACTCCACTATTGAAACTTGAATCTTTCTGCTACAATCAGGGGCTTGGGTGACAAGTGTTATTGAACAATTTGCATTATTTCTTTAAGGGTTTTGCTGGTTGGCTTCTTTGGGGCAATCAGGCTATGTATTAAACTATACATTTTTCCTCCCTTCACACTCAGTAGTGCTGCTATTTTTTTTTCTGTGGGAATTTCACTTCCTTCAAAATACTGCTCTATATACTAAACTGGGAGGAGTGGTAGATATACTGGAGGGTAGGGATAGGATACAGAGGGACCTAGACAAATTAGAGGATTGGGCCAAAAGAAATCTGATGAGGTTCAACAAGGACAAGTGCAGAGTCCTGCACTTAGGACAGAAGAATCCCATGCACTGCTACAGACTAGGGACCGAATAGCTAGGCAGCAGTTCTGCAGAAAAGGACCTCGGGGTTACAGTGGACGAGAAGCTGGATATGAGTCAACAGTGTGCCCTTGTTGCCAAGAAGGCTAACGGCATTTTGGGCTGCATAAGTAGGGGCATTGCCAGTAGATCGAGGGGCGTGATCATTCCCCTCTATTCGACATTGGTGTGGCCTCATCTGGAGTACTGTGTCCAGTTTTGGGCCCCACACTAGATGAAGGATGTGGAAAAATTGGAAAGAGTCCAGTGGAGGGTAACAAAAATGATTGGGGGCTGGAGCACATGAGTTATGAGGAGAGGCTGAGGGAACTGGGATTGTTTAGTCTGCAGAAGAGAAGAATGAGGGGGGATTTGATAGCTGCTTTCAACTACCTGAAATGGGGTTCCAAAGAGGATGGATCTAGACTGTTCTCAGTGGTAGCAGATGACAGAACAAGGAGTAATGGTCTAAAGTTGCAGTGGAGGAGGTTTAGGTTGGATATTAGAAAAAACGTTTTCACTAGGAGGGTGGTGAAGCACTGGAATGGGTTTACCTAGGGAGGTGGTGGAATCTCCTTCCTTAGAGGTTTTTAAGGTCAGGCTTGACAAAGTCCTGGCTGGGATGATTTAGTTGGGGATTGGTCCTGCTTTGAGCAGGGGGTTGGACTAGATGACCTCCTGAGTTCCCTTCCAACCCTGATATTCTATGATAGGCATACTTTGTACAAAAATTATCATAGTCTTGTAAAAAGGGTGATCATAGGAATACAGATTGTCACAACAGGAATATGTAGCTCATGAGATCCTGGACTCTAATATAAATGTGGCAGGCTCTGGTATCTTCTCAACTGGGAGAGATATGATCAACCTAAACTTCCCCCACTGGAGCTATCACATCCCCCCTCATTCTTGTCTTCTGCAGACTAAATAATCCCAGTTCCCTCAGCCTCTCCTCATAAGTCATGTGCTCCAGCCCCCTAGTCATTTTTGTTGCCCTCCAGTGGATTCTTTCCAAATTTTCCACATCTTTCTTGTAGTGTGGGGCCCTCGATCTGCTGGCAATGCCCCTACTTATACAGCCCAAAATGCCGTTAGCCTTCTTGGCAACAGGGGCACACTGTTGACTCATATCCAGCTTCTCATCCACTGTAACCCCCTAGGTCCTTTTCTGTAGAATGGCTGCCTAGCCATTCGGACCCTTGTCTGTAGCAGTGCCTGGGATTCTTCCGTCCTAAGTGCAGGACTCTGCACTTATCCTTGTTGAACCTCATCAGATTTCTTTTGGCCCAATCCTCTAATTTGTCTAGGTCCCTCTGTATCTTATTCCTACCCTCCAGTATATCTACCACTCCTCCATGTTTAGTGTCATCTGCAAACTTGCTGAGGGTGCAGTCCACACCATCCTCCAGATCATTAATGAAGATATTGAACAAAACCGGCCCCAGGACCACTTGATACCGACTGCCAACTAGACATCGAGCCATTGATCACTACCCATTGAGCCTGATGATCTAGCCGGCTTTCTATCCACCTTATAGTCCATTCATCCAGCCCATACTTCTTTAACTTGCTGGCAGACCGTATCAAAAGCTTTGTTAAAGTCAAGGAATAATATGTCCACTGCTTTCCCCTTATCCACAGAGCAACAGGGTAATTCAAGAGTGACTGTCCGTAGCACTCATACACTATAGTTGGGAGTAATTTACATGCTTTGGGCTGTGTGTGAGCAGACGAGGAGTGATTATTCTCACCGCGAAGCAGTGTAAAAGGCACCCCAGGTTGGAGTTGACAGAGCTGTACTACTCTGCGGAATGTCCAGACCTGTACTTACACCAGTTGAGGAGGTGGCTGGGTCCTCTGAGGGAAAGGGTTTTCTTTGTAGGGTTTCAAAAGTGATACATGAAAAATTGAGTGAAACTTTAGAGAGTGAGTTACTTGGAGTTCAAAAGTGAATGAACTTCTTGTAGGATCTTAAAAGTGCCAAGGAACCAAAAGTCCAGCTTGCAAGCAGGTGTGTTGGTGTAGAGATGCTCCATGGAGAGCCTTGTTTTTACCCTACTGTATAGGTGGGGCCTTGCTTTTGATGCTGATCCGTGTACTGCGTATAAGCTACTTTTGCCTTTTCCAGGTGTTTTTTCTCTTTTTCCTGGGCCTGATAAATCTGCTGAATCAGGTTAGAGGTGGCTGGGTTGGGAGAGGGTGCAGGTAATTGTGGGTGCGTACCCATAATTGGTTAAAAAGGGGTTCTGACCAGTGTATGCATGATCTGCATTGTAAGCAAACTCTGTGTAAGGGAGAAATGAGGACCAATCATCCTGTTGATGATTAATGTAGCATTGTGGGTACTGTTTGAGAACCTGGTTGGCCTTTTCTGTATGGCCACTGGACTAGGGATGGTAAGCAGAAAAAAGACATGTGCAGGCTTTTTATCAGTGGTAGCTTGTTCATCGGGTGGAATTTCTGAGCCAGAGGTGGAGCATATCAATCTGAGTATATCTGGTTACGAGTTGCACTGAGAAAGCTGGGAGACTTGAGAAGGAGGGTTGTCTACTGGCTGGAGTCTTGTGGGTAGGTAGGCCTTGCCATTTTTGGATCCAGGGTGGTAAGTAATACTGAAATCAAATCACAAGAAAAACTGGGCCCACTGAAGCTGCCATGGGTTTAAGGCTTTTGCTCTACATAGATATTCCAGGTTCCTATGGTTAGTGAACACCTGGACTCGGTGATGAGCTCCTTCCAGGTAGTACTGCCATTCTGCAAATGTGGTTTTTATTGCCAAGAGTTCCTTGTCACGTATTTAGTAGTTTAGCTCTCCAGCGTGAACTTCCTGGGTAAGCTTCTATAGTAAGCGCATGGGTGGAACACTTGTTTTCAGCGGTGGCTCCAGGCACCAGCGCTCCAAGTGTGTGCCTGGGGCAGCAAGACGCGGGGGCAGGCCTGCCGGTCCCTGCGAGGGCAGCAGTCAGGCACCCTTTGGCGTCTTGCCTGTGGGAGGTCTCCGGTCCCGCGGCTTCTGTGTACCTGCCGCCGAATTGCCACCGAATCCGTGGGACCGGCGCAGGATGGGGGGACCTCCCACAGGCAAGCCGCTGAAGGCTGCCTGACTGCCGTGCTTGGGGCAGCAAAAAAGCTAGAGCCGCCCCTGCGTGTTTTGGTCTAGATTGCTGGGAAAGGACAGCCCCGATTGCCATGATGGAGGCATCAGCTTCTATGATGAAGGCTTGTGTGATGTTGGGGTGAACAAATATGGATGCTTAGCCAAAAGACTAGAAAATGTACTGAAGAGAAAAATCATGCATTGGCAGGCAGATGGACAGGATGATTTCATAGGCATTTCACTTCTCTAAAATCCTGGGCCCAAATTCTCCTCACACTTACATCTTTGTAAATCAGTAGTAAATCCAATGATGTCAATGGAGTTATCCTATATATACACACATATATAGTGGAGAATAGAATTTTGGTCCAAGCTTGGCAAGTTTAAAGTACATATTATCGTAATGACAGTTTGTCCAGCAACATAAAATAACAAAAATAATAAATAATAATACCAAGAGAATAGTTCCTTTAAGCTAAAGATGAGAAGGAGCGTAACAGCATGTGAAAATAACTGGCTCATTCATCTTAGGTTGATCTATTAGCTGTGGCATTTACTGATCTCCAGCACACTGTGCATTCTCAAAAACAAAAGTAGATAGTCAAATACATTCTAACTCTTTTTTAAAAGATTTTTTTGGCTTTTTTTCTAGCTCAAGGAGACATGTGAGTAAAAAAAAGTCTACATTATTATACAGATGGCTTTCATAAGACAAGAAAAAGACATTTTTCCTGATCATCCATTTTCTGATTTCTGAGCCATTTCCCATCCTACTAAATTGCTTAATATTCCCTGTAGCTAGACCTGTGACCTGGAATCTTTATGCAAGATTAATGGGAAAGCAAATGGGAATTAGTATCTGGGCAGGCTGCTGTACAGCTCTTGCTTTTATCTAGCACTCCACCTGTTTTTATACAATTATGCTTTCATTAGTTTCTGATGCCAGCGATCCTAAAAGACCTTCCCATTTCTTCTCTGTATCCTCTCTCCTCCCTTCCTCAATTCTTTCCATCTCCCCTCCCAAAATTATCAAACTCACTCTGCTTGTAACTGACATGCTGACAGGAAATTATTACACGTCATTACACTTCTTAAAACACAATTTACCCAGCCTTTGCAAATTATTCTCCAGCAAGTGTGAGGGGGTAATGGAAACTGTCTATTCCACTTACAGTTGTCACTCATGCTTTCTTCTGTACAATGAACAATTTATGTGTTCTCTCTCTTTCTTGCTTTCTTTCTCTCAAAAAAGGCTGTGCTTGAAAAACATAAAGCAACTTATCATGGAAAAGGAAAAGAAAACTCTTGTGCAATTTCCCTTATTCTGCGGTGTTGTGAAGAGGATCAGTTTTTTGTTGTAGATTCATTAGTCCTCACATATGCATAATGCAGGCTAATGTTTATTTAGCAGGGGCAAACCTTCTGACTTCAGGCCTGCCAATTGCACTAGACACCATTGTAAAAGAAAAGTGATCCTGTATGATTGTAGCATCCAAGCACAATAACGAAGAATCACCATCATCACACTCCTGGTCTGGTGCTTTTATTCTTCTTCATAGATAGCTATAGATAAAGAATGTCTACAATATGCTTTCCCCTATTGCTACTATTTGTGTTTGTATAACTCTGAGATATGCTCATTTGTCTTTTAGTTTTGTCTGAAATAGTTTGAACTACTAAATCTCAAAACAAATAGGCTTTGTTTACATAAAAGACTAAGAAACTTAAAAATTAGGGAGAGCTTTCTGCCCTCAATTTTCAAGTTAATCATATTGTTTAGCTATCATACATTCTTCTGTCAGATTCATTCTGCCTCAATGGGAGAAGGATGATAAATTGTCTGACTGCTAGAGGTAAGGAGAAAGAAATGCTAAGCTTGGGTCTGGGAATTGGTTAAGTACTTTTGCGGAGCTTCAACCTCTCAATTGCTCTCAGCAAGTTGGCCTCCTTGATTTATAAACTGACTTGGTGATTAATGATCTTTTAAGTGGACAAGGCAGGCCAAAGCTTCACAAATTGGACCACTCAAACATGACTACCACTTGTAGGAGAAGAATAACAGGTTTACATTGAGGTAATTGAGACTGCTTCAGAGTAGCAGACGTAAATCAGCTATGCAGCCTATCTATTTTTGACATCAGTCCTTCAGATCAACACTCCTCAGGTCAGTATGTCACTACAGGACTTTAGTGGAGTTATATATGTGGTAGGTTACTTCCTCTCCTTTATGCCAGATAGTGGAAGCACTGGGCAGCTGCAGAATGTGTTATGAAGAGCAGCATACCTGGGTATCCCACTGTAGCATCTCAATGTAAAACCTAAGTGTATTTCAGCTTTGTATGAGTATTTGTGTCAGACAAATGGGCCTGCCTGCTAGATTAGATTCTTAATTCCTCTCCTGTACTTATTTATCACAGATTCTCACCCTAACCATTACCTGGCCTGCCTGCTATTGACTACCTGTTTGTGTAGGTTTCATTCAATTGTCTCTGGCCATATTCACCCTACTTCAAAGCTAAATCAGGCTTTTCACTTCCTAGGCCATGTAGAGCTCACATTGTTTTCATGAAGGCTTGAAAATAGAAAGCCTCAACTCCTCCTTTTTGCCCACTGGTGATCAATTCAAACAGAGAGAAACATTGACACTAAGTGTTCAGTACACAGCAAATTCTGTGATCCTTCAAAATTTGGCTGCTCAGGTGACTACTTAGTTTGCTCGTCTTTAAGGCCAGCCCTGCAGACAAGTGATCTCCCTTAAAGGGGCTAGTGAATTTCCAAGTGACTGTAGTAAGTTGTTGCATCCTGAGAAAAGTCTTTCATATTGTGCTTATAAGACTGAGGATAAAAATCGTTGTAATTTCATGATGAATATTTATCAAACGTATGATGATAACTGTATTCAGTGATGTTGACAACCAATAAATAAAAAAAGAGGGTTAGAACACATTAGAGATATGCAGTAAAAGAATCAATAGTATAAAACTAACTTCTCTTAAGAACAGAGCTAACAGTCCTCCCTAGAGGAAAATTCCAAAATAGTTTCAATCTGGTCTCCCCTCCAGGGAAAACTCCTGTGTATCTGAAAGGGGGAAATCACAAACCTATTTTCTGAAATTCAGTTATAGCAAACTTTGCTGTAAAATTGGTAATATCTTTTCCAGTAGCTTTTCTAAAACAGAGGGGATGCAGCAATAGCAATGTATTATCCCTTGACTCTTGCTTTCTATGGATAACATAATTATTTTATTTTAGAGAGTACTGTGGCTATGGGCTTTTATAAAACCTAACACCAAAGTGCAGTTTTTCCTGGGAGGACTGGAGAAATGATTAAAAAACAACACCACTTTGCAGAGAAGCTATCTGGGCTGCTTCCCAGTTCCAAAGAGAGGAAGGACTGCTGGCTGATAGCTAGACTAGGAGTCTAGATGTCAAGATACCTAGGTTCTACCCATAGCTCTGCATCCTCTTACACATATCCAACTCACAGAGATATTATTAAATGTTTTTAAATATTTTGAAATCCTCACATGCAATATGCAAGATCAAAGATTCATGTGAAAATATAGGCACACATTCTCAGATGACCTGGGAATGTTATTATCCCTGATGAAGTATGAGTTCATGTTCTAGATGACAAGCCTGGATTTATGGACACTATTTTAATATCTACTTTTTAAGAGTTTCCTGATTTTAGGAAACGTTGAGGGGAAAAAAAGATTTCATGCAGTCAAAGAAACACAACCCTGCTGGCCTTTTTAATGCTGTGTGTTATGCTGGGCAGGCTCTATGGGAGTGGAAATAGCGGTTTTCATATAGAAAATAAGAATTCTTTTAAATTAGCAAATGAGGCTGGAGATACTTAGGTTTATGCATAGTCTGTAATTTACCCAAACATGTTTCAGAGTAGCAGCCATGTTAGGCCTGGGTCTACACTAGGACTTTAATTCGAATTTAGCAGCGTTAATTCGAACTAACCGCTCAACCGTCCACACCAGGAAGCCATTTAATTCGAACTAGAGGGCTCATTAGTTCGAATTTGGTACTCCACCCCGACAGGTGGAGTAACGCTAAATTCGACATGGCTAGCTCGAATTAGGCTAGGTGTGGATGCAAATCGAACTTAGTAGCTCCGGGAGCTATCCCACAGTGCACCACTCTGTTGACGCTCTGGACAGCAGTCCGAGCTTGGATTCTCTGACCAGCCACACAGGAAATGACCCGGGAAAATTTGAATTCATTTTCCTGTCTGGGCACTTTGAATCTGACGTCCTGGCTGGACATCGGGGCGAGCTCCGCAGCACCTGCAACGATGCAGAGCTCTCCAGCAGAGGAGTTCATGTTATCTGTGAATAGAAAGAGGGACCCAGCATAGACTGACTGGGAACTCTTCGATCTGATCAGTGTGTGGGGCGAGGAGTCTGTGCTTTCGGAGCTGCGCTCCAAAACAGGGAATGCGAAGACCTACAAGAAGTTCTCCAAAGCCATGAGAGACAGAGGATACAGGCGGGATGCAACGCAGCGCCGCGTGAAAATCAAGGACCCCAGACAAGGCTACCAAAAAATCAAAGCGGCAAACGGACGCTACGGAGCCTGCCACCACTGCCCCACCAGTGACCGTGGACTCTGACGATGGGACAGTGTCGACGGCCAGTTCCTCGGTTATGTTCGCGGACGGGGAAGATGAGGAAGGGTTTGTGGAGGACGAGGCAGGCGAGAGCGCTTACAACGATGGTTTCCCCGACAGCCAGGATCTATTCATCACCGTCACGGAGATCCCCCAACAACCCTCCCCGGCCATTAACCCGGACCCTGAATCAGGGGAAGGAGCAGTCGGTAAGTGCTGTAACCATGTTAACTTTTATTCTTAATATAACAGGAATCTGAAGTGTGTGAGAAGGAGGTCTCTCTATATATGGTGATAGAACAGAAATCCTCCTGGGAGATCTCCACGAAGCTCTCCTTCCGTTAATCGATAAGCATCAGCAGGAGGTTCCTGAGGAGAGCTGCCTTATTGGGTGCTCCGTGATAGCACCGTTTTCCGCGCGAGGCTTTCATGCGGTATTCAGGGAGCATTGCCTCCCCTTGCACGGCTGCATCGGGCCCTGGTTCATGCTAGCTTTCACGCAGCATGCGCTCTCTATCTCCTTCAGTGACCCTCCTCAGGGTGATCTCGCTCGGAGACTCCTGCATCTAATTAGGTTAATTACTGTAATTTTACGCCTGGTCCAAAGTATTTTTAAAAAATCTAAGGACAGACGGCATAGCACAGACTCAGCACGCAGCTGCGTGACGACCGTAACGGAAAGCCAAAGAATATAATGGACGCTCATGGAGGGAGGGGGGAATGAGGACGCAAGGTATCCCACAGTTCCTGCTGTCTCCGAAAAGTATTTGCATTCTTGGATGAGCTCCAAATGCTTTTAGGGTCAAACACAATGTCTGCGGTGGGTCAGGGCATAGTTCGGAAATTTGCGCACACACCCCACCCACCACCAGAAGTGAAAAGAATCCTCTGTTGACTCTTTTACATGTCACCCTATCTTTACTGAATGCTGCAGATAGACGCGATGGTGCAGCACTCAACACCAACATCCTTGTTCCCCCCACGCTATGGATGGCTGATGGTACAAAAAGATGGAAATCCATCCTCATCATCAGCCTATTGGCACATGGGGCAGTGCAAAAGGGCTGGTAACCATGCCGACTAGTATCAGTAAGGTCGATCAAGGGCGCCTGTCCCTAATTTTTGATGGCTGATGGTACAATATGGCTGGTAACCGTCCTCATCATTGCAACAGGGGGCTGAGCTCCATCAGCCCCCACCCTTCATTGTAAATAAAAGATTCAATTGCCCCTGGACTAGCAGAGGGATGATGGGCTCCTTCATCCACACTCCTTAATGTCCTGCCTGGACTATCATTGCAGCTGGAGGCTTCCTTCCACTCATTTCTCACAAACAAGTCACTGTGTCTTATTCCTGCATTCTTTATTACTTCATCACACAAGTGGGGGGACAATGGTATGGTAGCCCAGGAAGGCTGG
The DNA here is from genome assembly GCF_020497125.1 of Mauremys mutica. Classification (NCBI taxonomy): domain Eukaryota; kingdom Metazoa; phylum Chordata; order Testudines; family Geoemydidae; genus Mauremys; species Mauremys mutica. The sequence goes on from NC_059073.1 coordinate 171,943,832, forward strand.
GGTAAGAACGGAATGAACAGGTGGGGTTGTTGCAGGAGCATCCCCTGTGAATAGCATACAGCTCATAATTTATGCAGGATCGGACACAGAGCAGCTGTGCTCTCTGGTTCTATGATACAGTGGTTCTCTAGTACACTTGCCCATAATCTAGGCAGGACTGATTCTATTTTAAGGTACCAAAAAGGAGGGATTGACTCAGGGAGTCATTCCCAATTTTGGCTTTTGCGCCCCTGGCTAAGAGCAGCCAGGGGCACTTATGACAGCAGCAAATGGTACAAAAGGACTGGTAGCCATGATCATCTTACTTCCAATTTATGGAAGGGTTTGGATGGTGCAATATGGCTGGTAACCATCTCTGCTGTCATGCAAAAGTAAAAGCATGCTGCTGTGTAGCGCTGCTGGCCCGCCTCTGTCAGCGGCATCTAGTACACATACGGTGACATACACAAAAGGCAAAACAGTGTCCATGGTTGCCACGCTATGGCGTATGCCAGGGCAATTCTGGGAAAACGGGCTTGAAATGATTGTCTGCCGTTGCTTTCCCGGAGGAAGGAATGACTGGCGACATTTACCCAGAATCCACCGCGAAAATGATTTCTGCCCCAGCAGGCACAGGGGTCTCAACCCAGAATTCACAGAGACAGCCTAGACTCAGTTAATTGTTCGCAAAAATGTATCTTTGCAAGGAATTCACTCCCTGTTTCCCATCTCACAGCTTCCACTGTCTCCAGACCTGCCACAGCATCCCCCTCGCAGAGGCTGGCAAAGATTAGGCGGCAAAAGAAAAAGACAAGGGACAAGATGTTCGAGGAACGTATGGGCTGCTACCTAGCAGAGGCGGACCAGCAGAGCCAGTGGAGGGAGACCGTCTCTCTGTGCCAGTGCTCACACAGCGAACGGGAGGAGAGGTGGCGTGAGGAAGACAAGCAGGCGACTGAAACAATGCTTGGACTAGTGAGGGAGCAAACGGACACGCTCAGGCGCCTTGTGGATGTTCTGCAGGACCGCAGGAGGACAGAAACACCCTGCAGTGTATCTGCAACCGCACTCCCCCGCCACAAAGTCCCATACCCCCCTCACCGAAAATAATCAGGAGGAGGGGCGGCCGGGGACATGAATACTGTCACTGCACCACAGCACAGTGCTCAAGTACCTAAAAGCTCTCATACCCTACATTTGCCGAAGTCCTTCACTTCCAGACTCACAGTAGTCCCAATCCCAGTCCCATCCCCTAACTGTCTACTTAATTAATAAAAATGCTTTGCTGTTAATTACTGTTTCCGTTATGTTTTTTCAAAGAAGACTGTGTTTGAATGGGGGGCGTGGGGAAGGGGGTGGTTAATTGCATAGGACAGTCACCTTTCCCAGGGTACAGACACGGGGGCAGGATCAGCAGCGGGTCACACACACGGTGCAGTCAGTAGGCACCCTGGTCGGTTTTTGGAGGTGGTTTCCAGGATCTGTGTGGGCGGGGGAGATGTGACTTTGCAGCGGGGGAGGGCGGTTACAGATCTTATACAGCGGTCCTTGTCCTGGACCGCTGAGTCACGCAGCTGAGGAATCTGTATCCGTCCTCCACCACAAGGTCACATATCCGCCCGCACACAGAATTCCATAAAGAGGGATGGCAGGCTCCGTTGAAAGAAGCCTTCCGGCACTGCGGACCACTCTAGGAGCAGGAGCCTGTCATTCCTTGAGTTTAGAGGCGGTCTTTACATCACCGCACACCCTACCCAGCACAGCCTGCTTCCCAGTGTCAACCCTTTCACGAAAAGTCATGAATAAAGAAACCTTTGTTAAGTAATAATGGGACATGTATTTTATTTTTACACGTGTGCTGGAAGTGGGGGTAACGGGGTGAACGGGGTATGTAACCGAAGAGGAGAGTCAACAGTCAGTGGGTAAAGAAACAGGGGCAGGTTCAGCTTCTCTGTAAAGAAACTGAACAGTCACAGGTCACGCTGCTCGCTGGTATTTGAAGAGTTCCTTGTCGCTGTCCCAGGCGCCTGTATAGGGCTTCATGAGCAAGTGCATTAGCGGGCATGCTGGGTCCCCGAGGATGACTATAGGCATCTGCACATCCACAACAGTTATTTCGTGGTCCGGGAAGAAACTACCTTCCTGCAGGCATCTGAGCAGCCCACAGTTCCTGAAAACACACGCATCATGAACCTTGCCCGGCCACCCGACGTTGATGTTTGTAAAATGTCCCCTATGGTCCCCCAGTGCTTGCAGCACCATTGAAAAGTAGCCCAATTTCTCAGCAGCTGACTGTGGAAGACGTGGACGATAAAGTGCGAGGAGGAGAAAACGGCGATGATCGCAGCGGGCTCCGTGCTTGCAGTACTGTGGCGTCCGCGCTGTCACTGACCAGAAAAGTGCACGAACAGATTGCCCGCAGGCGCTTTCCCGGAGGGAGGGAGGGAGTTTGTGATTGACGGTTCAATGACGACACTTACCCAAAACCACCCTCGACACATTTTTTCCCCCAGCAGGCATTGGGGGCTCTACCCAGCATTCCAATGGGCAGCGGGGAGTGCGGGAACTGTGGGATAGCTTCCCACAGTGCACCGCTTCCAAAGTCGACGCTGGCCCCGTGAATGTGGACTCAGAAATTCGAATTAGTGTATTTAGTATGGATACACAAATTCGACTTCATAAGGTCGAATCCACAAATTCGAACTAAGTTGATTCGAAATAGTCTTGTAGTGTAGACAAGGCCTCAGTCTGCATCCACCAAAAAAACAGGAGTACTTGTGGCACCTTAGAGACTAACACATTTATTTGAGCATAAGCTTTCGTGGGCTACAGCCCACTTCATCGGATGCATAGAATGGAACATAATGCCACCTTTTCATGTTCCTTGTATGTGTATATATATCTCCTCACAATATGTTCCATTCTATGCATCCAATGAAATGGGCTGTAGCCCAGGAAAGCTTATGCTCAAATAAATTTGTTAGTCTCTAAGGTGCCACAAGTACTCCTGTTCTTTTTACCCAAACATGTTTTCTCCCAGTCACATACTTTCTTATTCATACTGTGATGCTGTATGATTGAAATATGACCATTTATATCAATGGTATTGCCACTGTTAGACAATTGCAACAAAACTTGTACAAGTGTATCATGTAAGGTGTCATTGGAAAAGTTATGATTTGCTAAGTATGTTTATCCTGTTTAAATCCATGTATCATTACTGTATCTGAAATTATGAATATTGGCTATGTATCTATATCATAAATGTGGTGTTTCTCGAGTAACACCCACAAAGTAATTTACATCCAGTCTGACCAGCACATTGTGAATGGACTATTCAAGTTTGATGGCCCATTTAAGGAGACTTCATTCTAACAATGGGCCACAGAAGAAACTTGTCTTGTGCGGTGAGCTTTCCTGTGGACGTGTATGTGTCGCTATGCCTCAGTGGATCACAGCTGAGAATACCAGATATAGGACAAACTGCTGAGAAATAGGGCAGATTCACCCCAAACTGTATTAGGTGGTGCCATGTGTAACCTATCTGAGTATATAACTGCTATTGATGGCAGTGCATTACAGGATCATATGGAGGACACATCTCTGGTATCTATCTCTATAATGTACTTGAGAGACAACATGTTGAAGTGTTGTCGAGAAACAAAGTGTACTTTTGCTTATTTTGGTATTTCAGAGCAACTAATGACATACCACAGATCACAATTCACAGTGTAAGTAATTCCAAACAAATTATGATTTTGATCATATTACTAGCAAGCCATATTACCCAGAAGTGAATGGAGAGACTGAAGGAACTGTACAGACAGCCAAGAAAATCCTACAATAGAAAGATCCATTCCTTGTTCTTCTAAGCTACAGATCAACACTGATAATAGCTACTGGATATAGTCCAGCAGGACTCCTGATGGAAAGTCAACTCAGAACTACAATTCCAATTTTGGAAAGAACCTATCTCCAAAGTGGCCCGACATGAAGAGAGTAGCCAAATTGGATAAAAAGACAAAAAGAGCTTTATGAATACTTTTGTAAGAGACGTCACTCAGAACTGCTGGGTCTAGAACCTGGTGGCCATGACTGGGTCAAACTGGATGGACAAAAAGGGATGGAGAACACCTCTTGTAAAGAAAAAAAAAACATTGGCCAGATCATATGTGAACGAGACTTATAGTGGACAGCTCAACAGAAAACATTGACATCTTCAGTTTGTTCTCAGAATGAACAACTAACAAAGCAAACTCTGAAGATGACTCAACGATTCCAAACTGACCAGAAATGATCATTGCAACTAATGTACAGCCTGATGACCAAATTGTTACATGTTCATGTGATTAGAAAACCAGTATGACTCAGACTACTTAACGGAAATAGAAGACAGTGATATATATACTTGGTGCTTCAAAGGGGCTAATTTCCAAAAGATGAGGAAAATTATGAGTGAATTTGAGAGAAAAAAATTAGATTGAAACTGTAAATGAAAATTGGGATTTTTTTAAGGAGAGTTTAATAGGAGGCCAAAAAGCCACAATTCCACAACCAAGAAAGAGGACGACTTTGCAGAAAAGTCCATCCTGGTTCATTAGTGAAGTGGAGGCAGCAATTAAAGATGAAAGAGCATTATATAACAGATAGAAAAAAGGAAAGAACATAGTAATCAATATAAATTAGAATGTATGAAGTGTAGAAAATTGATAAAAGAAACCAAAAATAAAAGAGAAAAATCTATGGTTGGCAGGACTAAGGACAATAAGGAGTTTTTTAACTGTAATAAGAACAAAAGAAATCCTAGAAATGGTATATGTGCATTAGTAGATGGTGATAGTAAAACAGTTGAAAATGATACAGAAAAGGCAGAAGTGTTCAATAAATATTTCTGCTCTGTATTTGAAAGAAGCAGGATTATGTGCTTGTTTCACACGAGGATGATGAAGTACTTTCTAGTCCATTAGTAACCAAGAAGGATTTTAGACACCATCTACTAGGGATAAATCTTTTAAAAACATGTCAGGACAACTTCCACCCAGGAGTCCATGAAGATCTGTCTGAGGAGATCTCTGGCCTGCTTATGTTATTTTTTAATAAGTTTTGAAATACTGGGGAAATTCCAGAACACTGGAAGAGTGCCAACATTATGCCAATATTCAAAAAGGGAAGTGGGATGGCCGAGGTAACCTGACATCAGTTCCAGACAAAATAATGGTAAAATTGATCTGTGATTTAAAAAACAAAAATAAAAAGAAGGAAAAAAAAAGATGTGATTAGAGTTGATGTCATTTGTCATGGTTTTATGGGAAATAGATATTGTCAAACAAACCTGATTTTATTTTTTGATGAGATCACAAGTTTGGTTGATAAGAGTAACTGCATAAATGTAATATACCCTTGCACAGTATTTGACTTATTTCCTCATGACATACTGATTAAAAAATTAGCACTATAAAATATGAAAAAAGCAAATTTTAAATAGATTGTGAACTGGGTAACTGACAGATCTGAAAATGTCAGTCTGGAACCATTATTGAATAGGGGTTCTGCAAGGATTGGATAGGCCTGACATTATTCAACATTTTCATCAGTGATCTGGAAATAAATATAAAATCACTGATGATAAAATTTGTGGATGACACAAAGATTGGGGAAGTGGTAAACAATGGTGAGAACAGCGTCTCTATAACAGACATCTGGATCGCTTAGTAAGATGGGCATAGCCAAACAAAATGTGTTTAAATACAACTAAATGCATAGATATGCATCTAGGAACAAGGAACACAGGCCAGATTTCCAGAACAGAAGATGATATCTTGGAAAGAAGTGACTCTAAGAAGGATCTAGAAGTCATAGTAGACAAGCAATTCAACATGAGCTCCCAGGACAATGTTGTGGCAAAATGTGCTAATTCAATCTTTGGATATGTAAACAGGGGACTAGAAGTAGGAAGGTGATTTTACCTATCTATATGGCAGGGGTGAGACTGATACTGGAATACTGCATTCAGTCCTGGTGTCCAAATTATTTTTTTTTTTTAATTTTTTTAAAAATGCAGAGGATACAGAAAAGAAAAACAAAAATGATTCAAGGACTGGAGAAAATGCCTTATAGTGGAAGAGCTCAATCTGTATATTTTATCAAAAATATGATTTAGGTAAATTAATTACAGTACATAAGTACTTTAATTGGGAGAAAAGTTGTTTCACTCCAAACAGGGATAACTAGGTGAAATTTAATGGCCTGTGTTATATAAGAGGTCAGGTCCCTTCTGGCCTTAAACTCTGTGAATGTATTAACCATATACTGTAGAATACACAGTATATCTCACTGGTGATTTCGCTCATTAATGGTCCCAGACATTTTCCACTCACTTTCACAAATGAAGAGGGGCACAGGTTCAATTTGCATGTACTGGGATAGGGACCCTCACTGCTTTCAGATATTGAGCTATTTTACTTATGATAGTGGTCTAAACTGAATTAGGGAGTTACAGTAAAACAGGCCACTATTCTGCATTTTTATGTGAAATCCAAATCTGCCTTTTTTTCTACAGTAAATGTTTTACTCTTCAGCTGGGAATTAAAATGAATGTTTCTCTTTAAAAGTTGGCCTTGTCATTAGGAATCCTGAATGTAAAGCCAGAATCTAGCTTCCTGCATTATAGTGTAATGCCAGGAAAGCCCTTCTTTATAAATAATATACAGTACAACACTGAATTTTTTGTTTATCAGAATGGCCTCCAGAAGCTATTTGCAAACCTTCTTCTTTCCATTCTATTTCTTTCAGATCATTTCCAGTCTTCATAAATACATAGCCCAATACTATATAATGAAAAGCAAGTCAGCATATGCAAGAACAATAGTTATATTTTATTGCATAAAAATCCAACTGTTTGGTGCAACTGACTTCTAGGTTTTTTTACAACCATTTATTAGGATTGCACAGCTGCAGCAGACAGAATATGCTCAGAAAAGCTGCTTCAATTTCATGGCAAAAGTTTATTTTGCTATGGGTTGTTTCATCTCCAACCAGTTGCAATATTGATTTCTCTCAGTGGATTAATTATCAGTGGCAGTTTTGGTCTTCCTTGCAATGGTCGGAAGGAAAAATGATGTTTTCATTTCAAGGAGGCCTATTGACAATTGTGCTTGGGCTTCCCTTGGGTCCTAGAGTCAATGAAGTTAGAAGATCCATGTCATGGAAGTATTGTGCATGAAATTATTTATCTTATCTGTAAATGTAAAATTTTGTGCAGGCCATGGTGGCTGTTCAATTTGTAAAATTGTCTTCATATGGTTTTCTGATGATACTATAATTGCAAAAGCAGCATTGAAGTCAGAAGAAATGTAAAAGGATTGGATCATATACAAATAGAAATATGAGTTATTTATAGTAATAACCCTTTATGTGTACAGCAAGGTTTAGTTTGAACAGAGAGGCTCCCAAATAAGGTCACTAGATAGAACTTGCAAATTATATATACCTATTGCTTAAGCCAGATATATAATAGTTTTGTAAAACCAAAATTTCCTTGTTTTAATCTTAAATGAGGGGGAGGAGGAGGAAAGATTCTTTGCTTTTCCAGCAAAAAATGAACAGATTACATGAAATGTTCATGCTGCAACTGTCCAGATTTTGACAGAATTTTCACAAAAGACAAGCTCTTATGGAATATCAAATTTATCTATTGCACCTTTGAAAAAATGATTGCTAAATGTATTTTATAATGTATAATGGCTTTCTACAGTTTTGTTTCAAGTTTCTTCCTACCCCAAGAAAGTATCGTGCAAAAACAAGGATACAGGATACTATGGTTAAGATTTTTTAGTGGGTTATTTAGATGTCTAAATATGGATTCGATAGGTATCTGTATCTGAAAATCTTGGTTTCAGAGTCCAAGGTTGATGAGGCATGTTTTGAAAAAATATTATAAGATTAGCATACACTATCCTCAATTTGAAATAAGGGATACAAGTAATTTGAATATTTGAGTCTTTTAAATCTAGGCTAATAAATTTCCCTAGATTACATTGAAAGTTAATTGGATTGCACAGGTTTTACACAGGCCATCTTTCTTACTGGTGATGATGCATGAGGAGAGACTGCAACCTGACTTTCAGAGCACAGGCTAACACTGTAGAGCTGTTAGTAAGAAAAAAATCATGTAAAAAGAGCTAATTTCATAAGGCAATGAATAATAGCTATGAAAACCCCACAGTGACATTATCAGAATCACTCCAGTTTATTCTGTAAGTGTAAAGAGTTCACTAATGTCTACATCAACTGTTTGGTTGACTTCTTTAGGGCTAACAAGGAAGCAAGAAATCAGCTGCATATAGAAAGATCATATCTTCTGCCCCCAGTCTTAATGAGCTTTGTAAGATGACTTTTTTCTAATCCCCACAGTGAGAGGCATTGCTAGAGCCAAAATAGACATCAGAGGTTACAAAGGACAAGGTAGCCTAAGATGACTTATTTTAAATAAAATGAAAATTGATCAGGTGGGCAACGGGTATAAAGACAGCCTTTCATCATTGACTTCATTGGAGCTAGACCAATTTACATCCGCTGAGAATCTAACCCAATATGTGCATAACTAGCATAGCATTTAGAGTCCCTGCCTTTTAGAGGGGCAATTAGAGATTTTGGATACAATAACTAGAGTGTAGTCTATAGTATAATTACAGTTAGTTACATTGTTGTACTATTTTTTAACTACATAGAATTGCCACTAATTCTCAACAGCTGAATAAACTGTTCTACAATTTTACATGCATTCAACACAAACATAATTAACTAAGCTGTTGAGAGCCAGGATGTGGCGAAAGCTCCCAGCAAATGGGATTTATAAAAAATGCAAATGAACTATAACTACAGTTCCCAGAAGTCTCCATTACTGTCTAGGCACATGCACTGTGCTGTTTGAAGAAGGTCTAGAACACCAAAGAGGGAAGGAGCTTCACTTTTGAAAATGCTTTGTGGAAGGAAATTCCTCACCACTGCTGTGCATGCTCCAACTGGAACCACAGTATAAAAGGGAGAAGCCCAGCCCAGTCTACCATGACTGATGAGGAGAGAGGATGTGCATTGCAGGCTCCTGTCTAGGAGCTATTGGAACCCCAGTCTGCAGAGGCTAGGCATGACAAGATTTGGATGAATATTCGGCTGGCCATGGAAGCCCGTGAGGAGGAGGAGTTGTCAGGAGCTTTGCCTTCTGACTATCTTGGAGAACCGAGGGCCTGCAGACTACAGAGCAGGTAGACAGGGTAGGAAGTGGCCCGGGGGAACCAGACATCGGTCTGGTTGTGGAACTGGGAACTGAGTCAGCATGTTTCAGACAGATCCCCGTTGACCCACTGGTGACAGGGCACTGGGCTGGGACCTGGTGGAGTAGGCTGGGCCTGGGTTCCCCTATCCTGGCTGCCAACCCACCCCTGGGTGGTGGCTCACCCTGCTTTGCCACTAAGCTACACTGTCTGGTCCAGAAGGACAGCCCTACTGACTCTGGCTGCTAGGTCATATTGCCTAAGGCAGAAGAGCAGTCCCATTGACTCTGTCCATTAGGCCACACTGCCCTGCATGAAGGGCAGCCCTATTTGACTCTGGCTGCTAGGCCATGCTACCCTTCACAGAAATGCAGCCTATTGATTTTGCTGCAAGGCCACAATGCCCCCACCCCAAAGGGGTGATGAGATATACCTCTCCCACAACAGCCTGCATTAGTTTCCCTTTCATTTGCCTATAGAAAGAAAAAGTCTCTAAATCCAATTCAAAGACCCTCCTCCCTGCATAATTTATTCATGTACACATACAATAACCTGCTGAACCCTCGTAATAAAATCGCAATGTGCAACAGTACTATCACAGCAATTTTCCAGGCACCCTCCAGGAACATAATTTCCAGGTTATCCCCTACCCCCGTGAATCAATCTTCATTCTGTTCACAGTTCCATTTGCCCCTGTTCTAGGGCTCCACTTTCTAGGTCATACACTGACCAGTTACCAGAGTTGCTTCTCTCCAGACTCTGCCCTCAAGCCAGGTCTCCCACAAGAGAGCTCCCCACAGTGTTCAACTCCCAACTGAGTCCTACAGAGGCGCCCCTCCCCTGGCCACAACCCAGCCCAGCCCCAGACCTGCCGCGGCCTGGGGAGAGGCGCCCCGGCCTCAACCGAGCCTGGCCCTGTCACAGACAAGGGGAGAAGTGCCCCTTCCTCATCCCCAACCTAGCCTGGCCTGGACCTGCCATGGATGGGGAAGAGGCACCTTTCCCCCGGCCCCAAACTAGCCCCGACCCAGACCTGCCTCGGTGGGGAGAGGCACCTCTCCCTTGCAGTCCAGGTGCCGCTGTGAGGAGAGAGCTGGGCAGAGTCCTCTCTCCCTGCCGTAGGCCTGGGCAGCCTGCACCATAAACTCCTCATCTCTGGCCCCACCCCAGATCTGGCCCTCCCAGCTGGATCCCTCACCCCTGTCCCCAACCCTCTGGCCCAGCCCTGTGTCCCCTCTCACACTCCGAACCCCTCAGCCACACCCCCACCACATGGATTTTGTTATGTGCACCACTATGGAGGTGATGTGTTGCATGTCATCTCCATATTAATGCACATAACAAAATTCATTCTGCACATGCGTGGGAAAAATTAGAGGGAACACTGCTCCAGAGTCACCAGAGTCAACGTTCTTATTTCTGGACTCAGCTTTGCACAGACCCTCCACTCAGGCCTACTGCAAGAGGGTTTCCCACAGCATTCCACCCACCCAGACCTCCCTGCCTGTGAGTCCTACCTCTGCTAACACCTTTATTCAACTTCTGTTCTTTCCAACAGCTCTTGGTACCAGCTTCCACCTCTCTCTCTCTCTCTCTCTCTCTCTCTCTCTCAGGTCTCTTGTAGCTCTCTCTTGCCAACTCTTTCTCATGGCTTCATGTCCCTCTCTTTATATGGAACAGGTGCCTTCTCTTAAAGCCCAAATGAGAGGCAACTGAATAGTCCCAAGTGCACTGGCCTCCTCCCTATTAAAGGGGCTAGTCACTCTGGGACAGGTTCACTTCAAAATACAGTACACTTTCAAGGGACCCCATATAATGGGTTACATATGGAGGTCCAGGCAAGTACACATTCTACTTGAAATTGAAGTATCTACCTGACAATTCCATGCAACTACAGGAGATTGCAGTGAAAGGCAACTGGAAGGTATGCCATAAAGCAAGATCAGCCAAATAGTTAAATTTCTGACTGTGGGATTTTGTAATGTATCAAAAACTGTAATGTCATTGTAATTGGAATACGGTTTCCACACAGTTATTGTACTGGGATTCTAAAAAATATCCAGATAAGGTTAAAGGGATAATACTAAGTAATGAAGGCACTGAGTACAACTTCTGGTTATATGAATTAATGGAATTACTTGTACCAAAAATTAGAACCATATTGTAATTATACTGTAATTATAGTGTAACTACACTATAATTAATATACCTGTATTATGAATTATATCTGAGATTTTAATGCCTAACTGAGGTTGTACAGAAAAGATTGTCAATATTCCCCTGCTTTGCACAGGGGGTTTAACTAGATGACTTCCTCAGGTCTCTTCCAACCCTAATCTTCTATGATTCTATGATTCTCTACTTTAAAAACTGAGACCCAGTTTGGAAATATTTGTTTTTTGATGTATCTGTAAAAATTAAAGACAAAGCATCTGAAGATTTTCTGATATTCAGTGAGATTGAAACTCACCCCAGTGCAGAGGACTCACTGAAGGTCTTCTTTATCTTTTAAGTCCTATGATGGGGTGCTGCACTCTGCATGAAGTAGCTGCACATGACTTATAATGGCAGGAAACAGAAGCAGGCCAGAGGAAACACCATGGGAAACCTAATTACATGGAACCAGTGATCCTACCATCCAATGAAAATTGTGTGGAGGAGCTGTGGTTGATATTTCAACACATAAACTGGAATAGCGGTTGCAAGAGGACTGGTGCTGCACCCATGCATTCTGGCCCAGGTTGGAGGGGTGGATTTCACATTCACAACCCCTGTTCTGGACACCATGTATATAAAGTCCAGTAATAGTCTGGCTTTATGCACGTGAAGTAAATTTCACCCAAAATTATTTGCACACTCCATCTGACTGAGGGTAACAGTTCTTCTAGTCCTATTCTGTCCTCATGTGTAACTGAAGGGTGCTTTAAAATATTAATAAATATATTCATAGTCGTTATTGCCTTAACCCTTTGATGTGAAGAGATTGCTATAAAATGTATAGAATTAATCTAAAATGGCTTCTGAGTCTCCAGTCACTTTGTTCTCTGCATTAATAATACTAGGAATAATCTTGCATGACTTGCAAGATTTAATATGGGTAGCTAATAGCTTTTGAATCAAGGGTGCTTCCAAGTAGTCTCCAAAACTATGTGTGTGTGCAATTTGTCTTACCCAAATTGGTGCATATTCAGAAACCCATATACTTGTACAAGCAGCATTTTCACTCACAATCCATGTAGATTGCTAACTACCTATCCAAATATACAAAAGTAGTTTGAACATTGATGAATCATAGAATATCAGGGTTGGAAGGGACCTCAGGAGGTCATCTAGTCCAACTCCCTGCTCAAAGCAGGACCAATTCTTCTTCCACATGAAAAAAATTGTACACAAAGAAATTGCATAGGCAATTTTACAACCTACTTTTGCAAATTTGGCTCTTATTGTCTAAATTGCACCTGCATGAGTTTTTTTGGCTCTTCTTTTGTTTTTGACTTCCTGCTATTTTCTATACTGCTCCTTCTGGTTCCAATGTTTCTTCAGAATAGTATTAGGTTAAAGATCACACACTGGGACACTCACTTTGCCTCCCTTGGTCCCTGTCACATCGCTGGGGAGAAAAACTGCACAGAGGAACCAGCCAGACACTCCAGCTGGTAGGAGGACTAGCAGTCAAAGCAAGCACTGCTGCATGGAGGGAGTAAGATGGGGCCCAGCTTGGGCCACTCTTCTGCCCAAAACCCCTCCCCCTCAACCCAGAACTGTTCAGGAGAGGTCCATACATACCCTGGAGACACCATGAGCAGCTGCAGAATCAGCCCTTTCAAGAACCTTCAGAAAAATTCATGCAGTTTTCACTGGATTTTCTCTGCTCTTGCCTGTTTGCGCAAACTCTCTGCCTGCCTCACAGTCTCTTCTTCTCAGATTCACTCCACATCTGCCACTGATACCTTCTTCTCCCCTTCACTTTCCTTTCCATTTAGCTGATCCTCTCCTAACTAAATCCACTCCCCACAAACGCCACACAATTGTGGAACTAACATACCATTTGCCACCATCACATTTTTCACTGCGCTTGTGTAGTTGTTCCCCTTCCCCCACCCTGTATCTGTCCTGTCTATTTAGATTTTAAGCTCTTCAGGGTAGTGACCATCTACTACTGAGTGTTTCTACACTCCTCGCACAATGAGTCCCAGTTCTTGGTTGGTTCTTAGGCACTACTATAATAAACATGATTAATAACAACAAATAGTAATAAGGTTGTGCTGGACTGTACACATTTCCATTGCATATTGTTTCTGTTGATGTTGTTTCATAACCTAGTATTTTAAAATATTCACTACAGCATGCATGTACTGCTTCCTATTTTTAGTTCAATTGTCCCTCCTCTGAGGCTGAGCCAAGCAGGGCAACAGCAGAGTTGCAATAACCAAGGTAGGGTTAAGAGAGGCATTGTGCCTTTGAAAAAGTTTAATACCTCTTGGGTGCTTGTGGGGAGAGTGAAGCCTGGTCTACACTAGGCGTTTAAATCGGTTTTAGGAGCGTAAAACCGATTTAACGCCACAACCGTCCACACTAGGAGGCACCTTATATCGATTTTAATGGCTCTTTAAACCGGTTTCTGTACTCCTCCCTAACGAGAGGAGTAACGCTAGTATCGGTATTACCATATCGGATTAGGGTTAGTGTGGCCGCTGATCGACGGTATTGGCCTCCGGGCGGTATCCCACAGTGCACCAGTGACCATTCTGGACAGCATTCTGAACTCGGATGCACTGGCCAGGTAGACAGGAAAAGCCCCGTGAACTTTTGAAATTCATTTCCTGCTTCCCCAGCGTGGAGATCTCATCAGCACAGGTGACCACGCACAGCTCATCAGCACAGTTAACAATGCAGTCTCCTGAGAATCGTAAAAGAGCCCCAGCATGGACTGCACGGGAGGTACTGGATCTGATCGCTATCTGGGGAGAGGATTCAGTGCTAACAGAACTGCGTTCCAAAAGACGAAATGAAAAAGTATTTGAAAGAATTTCTAAGGCTATGACGGATAAAGGCCACAGCAAGGACTCAGTGCAGTGCAGAGTGAAAGTTAAGGAGCTCAGACAAGCCTACCAGACAACCAAAGAAGCAAACGGAAGGTCAGGGGCAGGTCGAAAAACATGCCGCTTGTATGCTGAGCTGCATGCAATTTTAGGGGGCTGCGCCACAAGTACCCCACCCCGATCGTGGATTCCGAGGTGGGGGTTGTAATCTCTGCCATGGCTGAGGATTATGCAGACGGGGAAGATGAAGATGAAGAAGAGGAGGAAGACCTAGCAGAGAGCACACAGCACTCCGTGAGCCCCAGCAGCCAGGAGCTTTTTATCACCCTGATGGAATTACCCTCCTCCCAGCCCTCACAAGCCACTATCCCAGACAATGACGCCATGGAAGGGACCTCTGGTGAGTGTACCTTTGCAAATAGAAAACATTTTTTTTAAGCAAGCATTTTTTAATGATTGATTTGCCCTAAGGACTTGGGATGCATTCGCAGACAGTATAGTTACTTAGAAAAGTTTGTTAACATGTCCGGGGATTGAGAGGAAATCCTCCAGGGACATCTCGATGAAGCGCTCCTGTAGGTACTCCAGAAGCCTTTGCAGAAGGTTTCTGGGCAAGGCAGCCTTGTTCCGCCCACCATGGTAGGACACTTTACCATGCCATGCATGTAGCAAGTAATCAGGTATCATTGCATGGCAAAGCATAGCAGCGTATTGTCCCGGTGACTGCTGGCATTCAAGAAGCATCCGCTCTTTATCTTGTTCTGTTATCCTCAGCAAAGTGATATCGTTCAGGATAACCTGGTTAAAAATCAGGAATTTAAGTAAGGGGGGTGGCCATTTTTCTACTGGGTTCGTGGAGTGCAGCAGCTTAAAAAAAAAACTTTCCTGCACGTAGCGAAGCGGGGGGAGGGGAGGAGTGAAATGCCGATGATCTTTTCTGTGTTTGGTCACCGGCGATCTTCCCCAAGCTACCAGCCACGCAGTGGGTGGGGGGGTGGGAAGGTTGTTGATTAGCAGGGAGCTAGCGTGGTATTAGCCATGCGTTGGGGGGAAGGGGTAAATCACTACAGAAGCCGAAAGACAGTGGCTTACCATGGCCGCATGCAAGCAGAATTCTGATGCCTGGACCTGTGTCTTCTGTAACTCCAGAGCTGCAAGCACTCACTATTAAGATGAAAAATGCGACCTTGTAGGGAAATCACATGTGCTAGGTGAATAGTGCTGTTCACTGTGAAAGAGTATAACCATTGTTCTGTAAAATGTATCTTTCTAAATATTTATCTCCCTCATGCAGCTGCAAATTTTTCAACCATCCCTCCTCCATCCCAAAGGCTAGCACAGATAAGGCGGAGGAAAAAGAAGACGCGAGATGAGATGTTCTCGGATATTATGGAAGTTACACGCAATGAAAGAGCTCATCTGAATGAGTGGAAGGACGTGGTATCAAATTACAGGAAAGAGGCCAGTGAACGTGAGGACAGGAGGGATGAACGTGAGGACAGGAGGGACAACCGAGATGAGAGGTGGCGGCAGGAAGACCGGCAGGAAAATCAGCGGTGGCGGCAGGAAGATCAGCGGTGGCGGGATGCAACTCTGGGGCTGCTGCGTGATCAAACTGACATGCTCTGGCGTCTGGTGGAGCTTCAGGAATGGCAGCAGGATCACAGAGTGCCGCTGCAGCCCCTGTATAATCACCCTCAACCCTCACCATGTTCCACATCCTCCTCACCCAGACGTGTAAGAACGCGTGGGGGGAGGCTCCGTGCACTCGCCCACTCCACCCCCGTGGACAGCCCAACCAGAAGGATGTCGTTACTGTGAATTTTTTTAATGGCCTTCTCCATCCCTCCTATCCTCCTCCCAAACCACACCCTTACTTCTCTCCCTCTTTTTATAATGAATCAATAAAGAATTCATGCTTTTTAAATGAGAGTGACTTTATTTGCATAAGTAAGCTGTACTCGAAGGGGGAGGGGGAGTTGCTTACAGGGACTGAGTCAATCAAGGGGGTTGGGTGTTCATCAACAAACACAGCAGTCACACTGTACCCCGGCCATTGATGAAGCTCGTTTTCAAAGCTTCTCTGATGCGCACCGCTTCCTGGTGTGCTCTTCTAATCTCCCTGGTGTCTGGCTGCGCGTAATCAGCAGCCAGGTGATTTGCCTCAGCCTCCCACCCCGCCATAAAGGTCTCCCCCTTACTCTCACAGAGATTGTGGAGAATACAGCAAGCAGTAATAACATAGGGGACATTGGTTTGGCTGAGGTCTGAGCGAGTCAGTAATGTCCGCCAGCGTGCCTTTAAACGGCCAAATGCACATTCCACCACCATTCTGCACTTGCTCAGCCTGTAATTGAACAGATCCTGACCACTGTCCAGGCTGCCTGTGTATGGCTTCATGAGCCATGGCATCAAGGGGTAGGCTGGGTCCCCCAGGATAATGACAGGCATTTCAACATCCCCAACTGTTATTTTCTGGTCTGGGAAGTAATTCCCTTGCTGCAGCCGTTTAAACAGAGTAGTGCTTCTGAAGACGCGAGCGTCATGAACCCTCCCTGGCCATCCCACGTGGATGTTTGTGAAACATCCCTTGTGATCTACCAGTGCTTGCAGCACCATTGAAAAGTACCCCTTGCGGTTTACGTACTGGGTGCCCTGGCGCTGCGGTGCCAAGATAGGGATATGGGTTCCATCTATCGCCCCCCCACAGTTAGGGAATCCCAGTGCAGCAAAGCCATCCACTATGGCCTGCATGTTTCCCAGAGTCACAACCTTTCGTAGCAGCAGCTTAGTGATTGCTTTGGCTACTTGCATCACAGCAGCCCCCACAGTAGATTTTCCAACTCCAAATTGATTCCCGACTGACCAGTAGCTGTCTGGCGTTGCAAGCTTCCACAGGGCTATCGCCACTCGCTTCTCTACTGTGAGGGCTGCTCTCATCTTGGTATTATGGCGTTTCAGGGCAGGGGCAAGCAAGTCACAAAGTTCCATGAAAGTGCCCTTACGCATGCAAAAGTTTCGCAGCCACTGGGAATCGTCCCACACCTGCAACACAATGCGGTCCCACCAGTCAGTGCTTGTTTCCCAGGCCCAAAATCGGCGTTCAATGGATAGAATCTGCCCCATTACCATCAGGATCTCCAAAGCGCAGGGGCCCGCGGTTTGAGAGAATTCTGTGTCTACGTCCTCATCACTGTCATCGCCGCGCTGCCGTATCCGCCTCCTCCTCGCCTCGGATTGAAGGTCCTGGTTCACCATAGACTGCACGAGAGTGCGCGAGGTGTTTAAAACATTCACGATTGCTGTATTGAGCTGAGCAGGGTCCATGCTTGCTGTGCTATGGCGTCTGCGCAGTTCACCAAGCAAAAAAGGCGCGAAACGGTTGTCTGCTGCTCAGGGAGGGAGGGGTGAGGCTGTACCCAGAATCACCCACGACAATGATTTTTGCCCCATCAGGCAGTGGGATCTCAACCCGGAAATGCCAAGGGGCGGGGGAGGCTGCGGGAACTATGGGATAGCTACGGGATAGCTACCCACAGTGCAACGCTCCAGAAATCGACGCTAGCCTCGGACCATGGACGCACACCACCGATTTAATGTGTTTAGTGTGGCCGCGCTCACTCGATTTTATAAAATCTGTTTTACAAAACTGGTTTATGCAAATTCGGAATAGTCCCATAGTGTAGACGTACCCTGAGGAAGGCAAGGGGAAGAGAGAAAGGGACCTTGCTACAATACAACATTCCCCTAGTGTACTCCTTTTGGCATAGCCCTGCCACCCCATCTAAGAATTGCTAGTGTAGCCAACAGTGTTAGCAGCCCTCTCCCTTGCATTCCCTAAGGGTATGTTTACACTGGAGCTGGAATGTTGTAATTTCCAGCTCAAGGAAACATACTACTCTAGCTCAGATCAAGCTAATGTGCTAAAAATAGAAATGTAGCCACAGTGGCCTAAGCAGGGCTAGCCTAACGAGTACATATTTATGGTCCCTGATTAGATAGTACTGAAGGTGGTTAGCCCGTCCCACTGCTCACGCCACTGAAACTGCACTGCTGTTATTATTATTATGCTAGCTCACTCTGAACTAGCACAGATATTTCTCCTCAAGCTGGAAATTATATACCTCCCAGCTCCAGTGCAGGCATATTCTAAGTGCCTACACCCAAACTATGACTGCCCTTGATTGTGTGCACTGTAAGTGGGGTGAGGAGAAGGGTTCCCTGCCCCTCTTCGCATCCATCCCCCCCAGCACAAAACATATCTGTGAAGCAAGGCACAAAATTTAGCTCTTTGTCCCATTTTCCCCTCCACACTTACTGACTGCACAGTCTGCAAAGAGACTGCTCCCTTGAAGAGCCAATATATTGTTATGCTGCACACTCAGTACACTGTTCCCAAGTGTGCTAAATGGAAGTGTGTGAAATACAGACAATAGTTTTTCAGAAGCACCAAATCTGATGATTTTCAGAATTAATCACAAATCAGAATTGCTATCATTCTGACTACACTACAAGCGCTATAGTGGCAGCACTGCAGCTATGCTGCTGTACTACTGTAGAGTAGACACTTACTACAGCAACAGAAGCGGTGTTTCCATCACTGTAGTAAGTCCACCCCCTTGAGAGGTGATAGCTAGGTCAACAGAAGAATCTTCCATCAGTCTAGTTGAGTCTACACTGGGGGTTAGGTTGACCTAACTACGTCACACAGGGTTTGAAATTTTTTGCAGTTCTGAGCAGTGTAGCTAGGTCAACCTACATTTTAGGTCTAGACCAGGCCTAACACAAAAAAGGCCATTTTAATGAAAAAAAAATCCATCTTTATAAACACAAAACAAAGAAAAGCGAACTCACAGTATTGTTGGGATGCTGCAGAATCCTATGTTTATATTTGGGTTTATAAACCCTGCTAGGGAAGGTTGGCAGCATAGGCAGTTAGCCCTACTAGTGCCTGACTAATTTAACCAGTTAAAGTTGGGTGAGGTAATATATTTTATTGGTGATTAGTCCTGCTTTGAGCAAGTGATTGGACTAGATGACCTCCTGAGGTCCCTTCCATCACTGATATTCTATGATCTGTTGGTGAGAGAGACAAGCTTTCGAGCCACACAGAACTCCTCTTGATATCATAAAAAAAATATTACCTCATCCACCTTACCTCTCTAACCCATTGATATGATTGGCTGTATTTGGGACAGGGTCTGTCATTTAATATACGTTTATACAGCACCTTGCACAATGGGACCCACGCCTGCTTGAGATGTGTAGATGCTTCTGCAATATCAATGTTAAATATTAATAATAATTTTATTTTCAGGAAGGGATGTAACCCCACAACAAAGTCCATGGCTAGCTACAGGGTGCTTATAATCATAATATGAGATATTAAACTGATAACGTCTTTCTCCTACTCCACCTTCATCATCTATATCCCTCACACTATCACCACCATTTCTTTCAGTGTCCTGCTCTACTGACCTGTGTTTGTATTTGTTGCAGAACAGAGAGTTTAAAAAGCCAAATACAAAGGAGGCACTGGGGAACGACATTGAAAGAGAGTGGACTGGGGTGACAGTACACATTGGTGGATACAGACAACGGTGGGGAAGAGAACTGAAGACAAAGAGAAGGGGAGTTCCTCACCAGAAATAAGGTTTCTGATCACACACAATCCTTTTCCTCAATTTTCCAGCATTTAGATAGCAAACCATGTTATATGTACCTACTCAACATCATTTGCAATTTTTTAAGTGTTAACTTTCTAAAGAAGATGAGTTTCTCTGGGTTTTGTTAGGCCCCATCTGTTGGAGAGAAGTGTGAATTCTGGTGAATTTCGGACTTTTTTCTCCAATTCTTGTACCTTAGAATCCAACAAGAGTCATATAAACCTTCTTTTTATCTATATTATTGTAGGGTGCCGAACACACTAATACCTCTAGAGTGAATATAGTAATTTATATTCTAATTAAATTGTCCATAGCAAACTCTTCTTTTTATTCTTCAGTTCAGCAGCTTTCCTATGTGTTTCACAGAAAACATTTAAAGACATTATTTTCTCAGGAAGCTTACAATCCAAATGATAGTAGACCAGGCCTAAGCCAAAAAAGGCCATTTTAATGAAAAAAAAAATCCTTGTTTAAAAACACAAAACAAAGAAAAGAAAACTGATCTCACCGTTTTGTTGGGATGCCACAGAACCCTACACCTATATTTGGGTTTATAACCCCTGTTATACTTGAAGATATAGCATATCCTTAGCAAGAAGAGGGGGCAGGGAAAACATGGACTATGGAGATATGCTGATACTATTACTTAATTTAGGCATACAAATGCCTTGGAGGTTCAAAACACATTTTTGAAAATATTAATATACACACATTTATTGTAGATAATGCTGCAGAAGTGGATTTTTAGGAGTGATATGAATGGGAAAAGATAGATGCTTGACAGATTGACTTTGGAAGGATGTTCCAAATGTAAGAGCCACCTGCTTTCTCTTCCCTCTCCCCCATCTTCATTTTTTCTCCCCCTTTTCTTGCTGTTATATGTTTAGGTATTTAGTTATAGTGGGAAAGCATTTTTAAAATCCAGATCTTGCAATGTGCTCCGAAAATGATTAAGCTTGGGCTCAACCTTATGTTTTCTGGCAATTTCACAGTTTAGCAAGGTCCCTAATTCTGAACACTAATTTTGGCTCTCACCTATTTTGTTCTGGAAATTTTTAGTAGCATTGCCTGAGGGGAATGCAGCTGTTTTGATGGGTAAATAATTAAGTATGTATGTCCATTGGCAAGATTTCCTCTAAACTTACTCTCGTCTGTCTCTCTGTCTGTCCTACAACATACTTAATTTTATGCATACACACTTGAATGTGTTGTATGTGTGTTTTATTAATCTATTATATTTGTGCCAAAAAGAACTATTGTTATTCTAATATAAATACCCCCCAAAATAAAATAACATTAAAATAACAAATGATGAAGCTGACAGATAACAAGAGAAAAATTAGTTTTCAAGAATCACTTTTTTGCTATCAAATAATGATTTTTAATGGAAATTGTTGTTTGATTCTATGAGTTTTTGTCTCTGCTCCCTTTCCTAGTTGTTTATTAACACACTACTTGGTTTATAATTGTTTTTGATGGGTAGAAATCCTTCACATTAGCCCTTTGAAATTGTTTGCTCTTGTTCAATCCCAAAGACTCCTAGCCTATTGTGCACTGAGAGAAAATAGATAATGATAAATTTTAATTAATGTGAATATTATAAAGTTTTAACCCGGGTTGATAGATTCCAGTTAGAAATCAATCACTGTCTCTTAATTATCTGATGAATCTAAGAATATATGAAATGAAACATCACTAAAGGCACTTACATATGAAATCCAAACTGATGGGAAGCCCTTTGATTTATTATACAACAGATAAGATCTGCATGATACAGCATCCTGATGGTTTATGAGCCTATGAAATCCTTTTAATGAAGGTTATTCTTGAACTCATAAAATTTCATATTCCAGCCTGTACTCTATCATCAGCCTGTAATGCAAGACTTGGATTGATAAACATATTAATTATAAAAAGAATCCTTCTGTTGATCTGTGATGAGATGCTTTGCAGATGGGAGACATAATACTGGAGATGAACCTCTGTCACCAACAGACACAGCAGGGAGAAGCAGAATTTACTGCCTTTTTTATTATCTTTCAGCTGAAAATATAGGATGTTTCAGAGGAGAAATTCATAGGGATTTGTATACATTACTATTTCCCTGGAGAAACTAGCATAA
Organism: Mauremys mutica; assembly: GCF_020497125.1. Lineage (NCBI taxonomy): Eukaryota > Metazoa > Chordata > Testudines > Geoemydidae > Mauremys > Mauremys mutica. Next base: position 171,965,913 of record NC_059073.1, read on the forward strand.
TGTAGAGTAATGTGTGGATTTTGAGTCTGGAGTCCATTCTATTCTAACCAAACAGCTATGAATGTAACAGGAAATCCCAGTGACAAGATGTCATGTAAGTGTGTTAATATTACCACTATGGGTTTTCAGAATACTCAGTCCATAAGAAACCTACATTTTTCTTGAATTTCTGGAATAATCTGAGCAAATAAACCTTTCTTCATATTCTTGTTTTCACACCACAGCTCAGGGCAGGAGGTAGGATACATGAAACACATCCAACAGAACTTAACTGGTGTAATTTGTTTTTTAAAGAAAAAACAAATAATGTAGGCTACATAAATGGAAAGCTGAGAATCATCTCCAATGCCTGCAAGTTAAAAACATCAGATTTTAGGGAAATACAGTAGAACCTCAGAGTTATGAACTGAACACCTTGAGAATGGAAGTAGTTCATAAGTCTGAAATGTTTGCAACTCTGAACAAAATGTTATTGTTGTTCTTTCAAAAGTTTACAACTGAATATTGACATTATATAGCCTTGAAACTTTACTATGCAGGTGAAAATGCTGCTTTTAACCATCTTAATTTAAATGAAACAAGCACAGAAACATTTTCCTTACCTTGTCAAATCTTTTTAATTAAACATTTCCTTTATTTTTAGTAGTTTACATTAATACAGTACTGGGGTTTTTTTGTTTTTTGGGGTTTTTTTTTTTGCTGCTGCCTGATTGCATACTTCGGTTCCAAATGAAGAGTGTGGTTGACCAGTGAATTTGTAACTCTGGTGTTCGTAACTCTGAGGTTCTACTGGAGTGAAAATATTCTAGTAAGGGCAGAGGGGGAAAAATGAGAATAGAGATGAGACACAGTCATTTTTATTTGTTCCTGGAAAAAATGATGATAAGTGTGTGAATATTAGCATATGAAGCAGATCATATAAAACTAGCTCGTGAGAAGAAAATGATAATGGATTCCTCAAATTATGAAAAGATGGATAGAGATGTAAAAAGTGGGATTATAATCAAATGGTCAAAAATTGGATGAAAGTGGCATAAGTGACTTATTTTTACAAAAATATTATTCAGAATTTTAGAATAATAAAGTAATGAATAATGTAACTTACTATGTATCAATCATATCTGGTAATCTTTACTCAGTTTGTCAGGGGGGAGTTTTGCCTGAATAATGATGGAATCAAAAACCCAGACCAGAGCATCACTTCTCATGGAAATATTTGGAGGCGGAAGTTTCTAGGAGTTGCTTGTAACATTTTTAGAGAGAAAGTAACGCTTTCATTTTTAGTGTTAACATTTAACTTGGAAGTGTTATTTTTAAATATGTAAAGTGGGGTTTTCCTTACTTTCTCATATTTCCTGACTGTTTCTCAACTGGAAAAAGTTGGGAAACAGTAAGACAGTATGGGAAAGTGGGTAAAAAAATACTTTTTTGAAGTTTCCCATTCAAACAATGGAATTTCAAAAGCTAGCTCTAAGGTTTTCTCATGAAATCCCCTGTGTAGGACATTTGTGAAGGAAAAAACCTTTGACTCCTCCCCCCATCCCCATGATATGGTTTTACTGGTTTGGGGTGTTCCAAGACATTGCAGACTATTGCACTTCCTATCTGGACTGCCAGGTTTCTGTGGCTAAGGGGGTCAAGTAGGAACCACTGACCCTAGTGAAAACCCCTTTTGATAGGATAGGATTAGACCTAATTAGCCCCTTTAAAAAGAGTTCAGCGGGCCATCAATATAGCTTAGTGATAGTGAATTATTCAGCACATTATCTGGAAGCCATTCCCGTGCGATCAACCAATGCAAACAAGATAGCAAGTGAACTGATGAAGATCTTTGCCAGGGTGGGCCTGCCATGATAAATCTTGATGGACCAAGGGCCCAACCTTATCTCCCCAATTGATGTGAGAGTTGTGTGAGCTCTTGAAGATAGAGAAATTGCATACATCAGTCTACCATCCCCAGATTGACAGCCTGACAGAACGTTTCAACAAAACCCTCAAAGAGATGTTGATGAAGTTTGTCATCACAGATCCCAAGAGTTGGGACCAACTGTTGCCCTACTACTCTTTGCCATCCAGGAGCCTCTGTGGCTTTTCTCCTTTCGATTTACTTTACAGTCAGCAACCCAGAGGCATCCTCAATTTGTTATGGGAGACCTGGGAAAGCCAAGAACCATGGGCAGAAAACCTGGTCCAATATGTCCTCTAAATGATCTTAAGATCTTAAGATCACAGACCTATGCCTGCGAAAGCCTACAGAAAGCCCAACAACACTAGGAGATAGCCTACAACTGCGGAGTGAGACTATGTGTGCTCCAGCCAGGGAAGTGGGTACTGTGATTGTTGCTGAACTTCAAGTCCAAGTTATTGTCCTGGTAGCAAAGGCCTTTTGAGGTACTGTGATGGGTAAGCCCTGTAGATTACAAGGTGCAGCACCTGGGGAAAAAAGAGACACCCAAATTTGTCATGTCAACTTACTGAAAACATGGCGTGATAGAGAGGCTCTTTTTATCATTTCCCTTGGCACAGACCCCAGGCTAGGCCCCAAGGTCCCAACTCAGAAATGAACAGCTCCATAAAGATGAGAGAGGTACTAGGAGCAGACAAAAAGGCTCAGCTGGATCCCTGATACAGGCATTCCCTCAGGAGTTTTCAGCCCTTCCAGGATGTGTCATATGTCATCACATTGAGATAAAACCTCGATGGGCAGTAAGAGAGAATACTTGACCCTTATCCAAGAAGTTGTGGGACACTGTCAAGACCAAACTCCAAATTATGCTAGACTCTGGGCATTGTGGAGGGATCTCACAGTGAGTGGCATAGCACCATAGTCCTCATCCCAAAACCTGATGGCATGATTAGATTTTGCATTGATTTAAAAAAGGTCAATGCAATTTCCAAGTTTGATGTATACTCCATGCCTAGGATAGATGAGCTACTGGAACATGTCAAGGAAGTGAGATATATTTCTACACTTGATCTTAGCAAAGGATATTGGCAGATTCCCTTGACTCTGGAGTCAAGAGAAGACAGCATTTGCCACACCACATGGACTGTACTACTTTTGAATGATGCCTTTTGGGCTGCATGAAGTTGTGGTGATCTTTCAAAGACTAATGGATCAGGTCCTTCTTCCTCATGAGCAATACACTGCTTCTTATTTAGATGATATAGTTATATATAGCCAAGATTGGGACAGTCATTTCTGCCATGTTACTGCAATATTGCAGTCAATCACCAGCACTGGCCCAACAGCCAACTCAGCTAAATGCAAGATTCACTAAGTGTAAAAAGTCACATACCTGGGATGTCTGGTGGGAGGTGGGCATATACATCCATTTGTGGACAAGGTGCAGACTTCGGCCAACCACTTATTGCCCACAACCAAGAAGCAAGTTAGATATTTTTTAGGTTTGGCCAGGTATTACAGGCACTTCATGCCAAACTTTGCAGCCACCCTCAGAGACCTGACAAGGCATGGGAAACCACAGAGAATGCAGTGGTCTAATACTTGCAATAAGGCCTTTAGAACACTAAAAGAGACCCTACGTCATGAATCGGTGTTCTTCAACCCAGACTTTTCAGAGGAGTTCATACTTCAGGGGGATGCATTGGATGTGGGCCTGGGGGCTGTGCTCTAACAGGTCTTTGAGGGAGAGGAACACCCCATATAGTACCTGAGAGGAACATTATTTCTGTGTGAAAAGACATACACAGTAATAAAAAAGGAAGCTTTGGCTGTCAAGTGGGCCATGGATGCCTGACACTATGACCTACTAGGAACCTACTTTTCACTGATTATGGACCACGTACCCCTCCAATGACTGCACATGATGAAAGATAAGAACATGAGGCTCCTGCGCTGGTACCTAACCTCAGAACCATACAGATTCCCGGTGTCCCACAGAGCAGAAAACCCTCAACCAATGCTGATTTCTTTTCGAGGAGTGCAACACTACACCATCCAGGGACAGCACACCCACCATAGAACATGTTATCCCTGTGTCATTTTTAAGTGGAGGGTATGTGCCAGGGAGTATAAACCATGAACTGACAGGGAAGGGGCTAGAGAAGCTCTGTGTGCTAAGGTAGGTCTGCCCCTCCAACCCTGCCAATTAGGGTGACCAGATGTCCTGATTTTATAGGGACAGTCCCAATATTTGGGGCTTTGTCTTATAGAGGTGCCAATTACCCCCACCCCCTTTCCTGATTTTTCAGCCTTGCTATCTGGTCACCCTACTTCCAATCATGCCAGGTAGGGAGGAGGGCTTTAAAAAGAAGAAGCTGCAGTCAGCAAGGGGGAAGTTCTGAGAAGGGAGTGAGTGGAGTGGCTTCTGAAGCAAGACGAGGAACCCCCTTGCCAGAGACTCCCCAAGCTCTGCAAGGAGTCCGGTGAACCCTAGGGCAAACCCAGTAAGGAGAGATTGATTCAGCTACCTGGCCATAAAGACTCCAGTAAAGCTGTTACTCAGGCACCCCTGTAGTAAGCTGGTGCCACTGACCTTTTTGCTTTTTGTTGGCTCCCGGAGGCGCAGGTTCTCTGTCGAGCCTGAACCTTTGCTCTTCCCCCTTCCTATAAACAAAGTAAGCAGGCCTACAAGGACAGGACCCACTGGAAGGACTAAAATGGCTGGGGCCTAAACTGGGCTATGCTTGTGGTAACAACTGGGCATGGCAAGGGGCCGCATCCCAGATAGAGAGGTACCACAGAGAGACTCTGTTACAAATACATTTATATTAACATGCCTATGAACTTAGAGATATTTTATGTATTATTTTACTTGCATATGAAAATCTTCAAAGTAACACTGTTGATACTGTAGATATAAATATAGCTTAGTCAATAATTTAAAATGATAATTCAAAAGCATTCATTAATTAACAGATGTTCTCCAGAACAACAAAATCTCTCAGTACTGAGAGGTTAGAGAGAAGCATAGCTGTATCTCTCTCAGTAATAATGCATCTTTGCTATTTGCTTACTCTATAGTTAGAGGGAACTTCCTTTGGTAATGTCAAATGAAATTGGCCTAAATCAAAAAGCACCCTGATATATTTGCCTAATGATCAGTTTAGGCAAATAAATTCAAGTTTTAGGCTCCACTGTGATTCACAAAACTCCCACTGAACACTGTAGGTGCCTAAACATATTCAACACCCATGCTTTTCAGTTAGAAGTTCCCTCAGCACTTGAGTTTCTGTCTCTGGGCCCGTACACTGCTCCCACCAGCCAGCTCCCTGTCAGTCATCTGACCCAGCAATGAAGATCTACCTTGACAGAGAAGAACTGGAAAATGTAGAATACTTTGCCTATCTTGGCAGCCATCTCTCACAGACGGCAGACATAGACATCAAGATTCAGCACAGAATCCACTGTGCCAGCCTTGCCTTTGGCAGACTGTCTCACCAGGTGTTCAACAATCACGACATCAAAACACACTCTAGACTTTTAGTTTATATAGTGGTGGTAATCCCAACTCTCCTCTATGGCTGCGAGATTTGGGTGACCTATAGAAAGCACCTAAAAACCTAGAATGCCAGCACTTTCTTTCGAAGATCCTCAACATAAAGTGGGAGGATTGCTGCACTAATGTCAGTGTCCCCACAGAGGCCATCTTCAGTATTGAGGCCCTGATTATGCAGCAGCAGCTGAGGTGGAGCAGGCACAGTGTGCATATGCCTAATGTATGCTTACCAGAACAATTGCCCAACTCATCAAAGGAGAAAGGACACAGATGTCTGTTACAGCTATCCCCCTATTCCATTTTGTTTCTTACAGCTGTCCCCTACTCCATTTTGTTTTTGTTCTCCTCCTGTGGCTGCCCCTCCCTGGCCCTTAAGTTGTTTAACAAGAGCCATTGCCCTTCTCAAAGGGAGGGCCACTTGTGCTGTGTGCTAAGTGGGACCACTGCCCTGTTCAAAGGGTTAGTCCTGTTATCACCTTGTTAAACCTGGGCTTGGTGTAGGGTAGGCAATGTCCAGAGCTGCAAGACCTAAAGGCCAAATAGCTGAGCATATGAGTCATACCTGGGGGCTCAGAACTTGCCCAGACATGTTCTATGCCTACCTGCAGTTTTTTCCCTGCCTTCTCTCCTGCCTGTAAGAAGGGGAACCAATCAGAGTTACTGGCGGGAAGCTGCCTAAGTTTGCCTTTATAACCAGACTTTTTCTGATCAGACTTTAGAAAGGTTCCTGCATTGCTGCCTGGTCTGATCAGCCAGGGGTTCTGGGGGGTCCTTTCTCCGCTCTTGTTTTATTTTTGAGCGTACCCCCGTTTTTAAACCCCCCCTCCCACAAAGAACGAATTGCTGCCTGAGAGACCTCCTGATTATCGAGACCGTACTGAGTGCTCCTTGCTTCTTCTGATGTTGTTGCTGCTTCTGCCTTTGCTGCTGCCTTGGGGACTGGTAAGAATCCCCCTGTGAAACTTTCTATACTTTTATTTTATTATTTTAGCTGCTGGCTCTGTTTCCCAGCACACAGACTCAAGCTAAACCTTGGTCTGTGTCTTAAAACCTCTCTTAAACTCCACGGCGCTTTGCCGCTAAAAATAAGTTTTTGCCGCCGCTAAGCTCTGCTCCAGTGGGCTTTGCTTCGGGGCTCACTGCTTTCAGCTGTATCCACTGCTACAGCCACCATCCCTTGGCTTCCTTGGGGGCTGCCTTGGGAGCTGTATCCTGGGCACATCATAGAATCATAGAATCTCAGGGTTGGAAGGGACCTCAGGAGGTCATCTAGTCCAACCCCCTGCTCAAAGCAGGACCAAACCCAACTAAATCATCCCAGCCAGGGCTTTGTCAAGCCTGACCTTAAAAACCTCTAAGGAAGGAGATTCCACCACCTCCCTAGGTAACCCATTCCATTTCTTCACCACCCTACTAGTGAAAAAGTTTTTCCTAATGTCCAACCTAAACCTCCCCCTCTGCAACTTGAGACCATTATTCCTTGTTCTGTCATCTTCTACCACTGAGAACAGTCTAGATCCATCCTCTTTGGAACCCCCTTTCAGGTAGTTGAAAGCAGCTATCAAATCCCCCCTCGTTCTTCTCTTCTGCAGGCTAAAAAATCCCAGTTCCCTCAGCCTCTCCTCATAAGTCATGTGTTCCAGCCCCCTAATCATTTTTGTTGCCCTCCGCTGGACTCTCTCCAATTTATCCACATCCTTCTTGTAGTGTGGGGCCCAAAACTGGACACAGTACTCCAAATGAGGCCTCACCAGTGCTGAGTAGAGGGGAATGATCACATCCCTCGATCTGCTGGAAATGCCCCTATTTATACAACCCAAAATGCCATTAGCCTTCTTGGCAACAAGGGCACACTGTTGACACATACCACTCTGCCCTCTGTAACTTCCCCATAGCATAAGGTGCACCATAGGTTTTGTTTTTTAGTCTAATAAGTCATAGTTTGCTAAGATTGTAGCGCTTGTAAGTTTCACCTGCCTTGCTATAATTTGCTGGTTTGTTGCTCCGTATAGTTGCTTGTTATAGTTTTGCTTAGAATTGTGATATTTGTTGTTTTGCCTAGTCGTTGGTTAAGATAGATTTAAAAAAGCCATTGCCTGGTTGTATTCTGTACCTGTTTTGTTACTTTGTATAAGCTGCTTGTCATTTTATATAAGTTTAATTAGGTTAGACGATAGATAGGTTTTTTGCTGTTTGAATTCATCTTCCCGCTGTCCCGATCTCTCCCTGAACTTTCCCGTGTCTGTTTTTCCCCCGCTCCAATCTCCCCCTCTGTGTACTTCTCCGTGTCTCCCTGTTGTAACCCTTTGCTGCTTTTCCCCCCGCGTCTGCATCACCCTCCGAACTTCCCAAACCCTTTGCTGCTTTTTCCCCCGCGCCTGCATCACCCTCCGAACTTCCAAAACCCTTTGCTGCTTCCCCCCCCCAACACTGCTCCGTTGTCCTTACCCCGCAGGGCTTCAGAGTCTCTCGCTGCTTGCAGCTGCACCTCTCATCAGTTGCTACTATCATTCACCCCCCCCTCCTGTTTCTTGACCCAGCCTTTGGGTACACTCTTGCTATCACAGCCTCACAAATTCAGTCAGTAATTTTCTACATTGCATAATTTCACTTATCACCCATATTGTATCATTGCACTGTGATTCACATTTTACTTGTAATTATAACACCCCATTGGTTGCCTCCACCTTTCTGATATACTTTGTATTTGCATTGATACTATTGTGTTACATTGTGTATAAGGCCACTAACCACTTAATACATTCTATCTAAGATTGTTGACCATTCTATATAGAAGCTACCAGTTTGTCTTGCATCTCCTTTTGGTATGTTTTACATTCCACACTCTATCTAGAGTTGTTCCGATATAAAGTTGAGTTGCTTATTAACTGTACTGTATCCCATTGTGCTAAACCCCACTTACTGTACCCCACTGTTAGAACTCCCTACACTGTTCAATAAGAACCCCCCCACCATCATTGTCTATTGTAAACACCCTATACACCCCATCCCATCATATTTCATTATTAAATTCCCACCACTTCCTTTTTCCTTTAATAAAGAAATTAATTGGCACCCCACCTGTGTGGTAATTGCTCCCCAAGATCCCATATACCTGCAGGCAGGGACAACAGAGAGGCCCAAAGATAAAAACATCCTCAAGATAAAGCAAGAGATGTGGCATGACACCACACACTGTCAGATAGTAGCTCAGGATAGGGATAACTGGTGAAGGCTTCAGAGAGAAAAAACATCCACTTTTGAGGAAAATTACCTTGCCCTAATCGCAGAAAAACACCAGAAAAGAAAGGACAGACAACTGTCACACAGCAATCATGGCCCAACCCTGATTTCCAACACCACCTGCAACATCTGCCAACGAGCCTGCAGCTCAAGGACTGGACTCCTCAGTCACCAAAGGACCTATACAAAATAAAATCTGTGAAAGAGATCATTCTCAACCTTGGGGGATCACTGACAACAGCACTGCTGCCTCACTCTAGGTGTCCAGACACCTATTTCCCTCAATCTCTCACGTTGAAGCTGTTCCACTGAGGATAAATAAAAATTAAAGAGTCATTGGAGTGGGGCACTGGACCCTGGGTTGCAAACATCCTGGATGAGTGCTCTAACCACCATATATTCATTAAGAAAATAAGAACAGCCATACTAGGACAGATCAATGGTCCATCTAGCCTAGTATCCACTCTTCTGACAGTGGCTGGTGCCAGAGGCTTCAGAGTAAATTAACAGACTAGGACAATTATTGAGTGATCCATCCCTGGTCATCCAGTCCCAGCTTCTGGCTGACAGAGTTTTAGGGACACCTGGAGCATGGGGTTGCTAATAGCTATTGATGGACCTGTCCTCCATGAGCTTATATAATTCTTTTTTGAACCTTGTTATACATTTGGCCTTCACAACATCCCCCGGCAATGAGTTCCACCGATTGACTGTTGTATGAAGTACTCCCTTATGTTTGTTTTAAGCCTACTGCCAATTAATTTCACTGGGTGACCCATGGTTCTTGTGTTATGTGGAGGGGTAAATGACACTTCCCTATTCACTTGCTCCATGCCATTCATGATGGTATAGACCCCTGTCATATCCCCCTTCAATTGTCTCTTTTCTAAGATGAACAGTCTCAGTCTTTTTAATCTCTCTCGATATGAAAGTCGTTCCATACCTCTGATCATTTTTGTTGCCCTTCGCTGTACCTTTTCCAATTCTAATATATCTTTTTTGAGAAGGGGTGAAAAGAACTGTATGCAGTACTCAAAGTTTGAGCATAGCATGGATTTGAAGAGTGGCATGGTATTTCCTGTCTTGTTATCTATCCCTTTCCTAATGGTTCCTAACATTCTATTAGCTTTTTTTGACTGCTGCTTCATTTTGAGAAGATGTTTCCAAAGAACTATCTACAATGATTCCAAGATATTTCTTGAATGATTACAGCTAATTTAGAACCCATCTGTAGTGATGTGAAGACTAACCAGCACGGCGCCTCCTGCTGGTTGTCCTGGGAATTAGCTCTTCCAGCCCTGAGTGCCCTCTTTGCAGGCCGGTGTCTCGCCTGCCGCTGGCCCCCATGTCCCTCCTGGACGCCGGTGGCCCTCTACATCAGGGTTCTGCCCCCAGCAGCAATCTGGGTCTCCCCACCCAGAGGAACCTCCAACCCTCTATCCCCACCTTGCCTCAGTGGCTACTGCCAGTCACCATCTAGTCTCCACTCCCTGGGGCAGACTGCATCCGCAACGGGGGGGGGGGGGGGGTCGAACCAGCTGCTTCTGCCTATTCCCAGGCTAAACTTCTGTAGCCCTAGTACCTTTCCTGGCCTTTAGCAAGTCCTGCAGCCTAGAGGTATTCCATGCTGGAGCTCCCCAGCTCCTCTGGCCTTCCCTCAGCCCTGCTCCACTCTAGGTGCCCTGCTCAGCTCCCAGGCAGCCAGGTCCTTCTCTCTCTACAGCTAGAGAGATACTCTCCTAGCTTCTGCCTCACAGCCCTTTTATAGGGCCTGTTGTGGCCTGATTGGGGCGTGGCCCCATCTGTGGCTGCTTCCCCAATCAGCCTAGACTTTTCTCTCAGCCCCGGCCCTCTCCAGGGCTGCTTTTAGCCCCTGTTCTTCAAGAGTGGGGCAGCTGCCCTACTACACCATAATTTTGTATGTATTATTGGGATTGCGTTTTCCAGTGTGCATTACTTTGCACTTATCAACACTGAGGCCTGGTCTACATTATGAGTTTATATAGAATTTAGCAGCCTTAAACCGCATTAACACTTTACCCGTCCACACAACGAAGCCCTTTATATTGACATAAAGGGCTCTTACTACCGGTATCTGTAATCCTCCCCGACGAGGGGAGTGGCGCTGAAATTGGTATTGCCATTTCGAATTAGGGTTAGTGTGGCTGCAATTCAACAGTATTGGCCTCCGGGCACTATCCCTCAGTGCACCATTGTGACCGCTCTGGACAGCAATCTGAACTTGGATGCAATGGCCAGGTAGACAGGAAAAGCCTCGCGAACTTTTGAATTTCATTTCCTGTTTGCCCAGGGTGGAACACCAATCAGCACAGGTGACCATGCAGTCCCAGAATCAAAAAAGAGCTCCAGCATGGACTGTACGGGAGATACTGAATCTGATCTCTGTATGGGGAGATGAATCTGTTCTATCAGAACTCCGTTCCAATAGACGAAATGCCAAAACATTTGAAAAAATCTCCAAGGCTATGATAGACAGAGGCCACAATAAGGACTCAACACAGTGCTGCGTGACAAGCGTAACGGAAAGCCAAAGAATCAAATGGACGCTCATGCAGGGAGGGAGGGGGGACTGAGGACTCAAGCAATCCCACAGTCCCCGCAGTCTCCGAAAACCATTTGCATTCTTGGCTGAGCTCCCAATGCCTGAAGGGTCAAAAACATTGTCGCGGGTGGTTCAGGGTATATGTCGGCAATCTCCCCCTTCCCCACCCCGTGAAAGAAAAGGGAAAAAAATCGTTTCTCGCCTTTTTTCAATGTCACCATATGTCTACTGGATGCTGCTGATAGACGCGGTGCTGCAGCGCTGAACAGCAGCATCCCCTCCCCTTCCTTTCCTGATGGCAGACGGTGCAATAGGCTTGAAAACCGTCCTCATCATCCCGTGAATGCTCCTGGCTGGCCTCAGTGAGGTCGGCTGGGGGCGCTTGGGCAAAAATGGGAATGACTCCCGGTCATTCCCTTCTTTAAGCTTAGTCTCCTGGAGATTCAGTCCTGGCTGGAATATCATAGCAGCTGGAGGCTGTCTCCTCCCCGTTTTATCTCAATAAAGTCAGTGTTTCTTATTCATGCATTCTATATTACTTCATCACACAAATGGGGGGATAACTGCCATGGTCGCCCAGGAGGGGTGTGGGAGGAGGGAAGCAACAGGTGGGGTTGTTGCAGGGGCACCCCCTAGAATGGCATGCAGCTCATCATTTCTGCGGGATGTCTGGGGCTCTGACCTGGAACGGCTGTGCTCTCTGGTTCTTTAGTAGGCTTGCCCAATATTCTAGGCAGGACTGACTCTACCTTTAGACAAAACACCGAGGCCAGCCAGGAGCACCCATGACAGCAGCAGACAGTACAATAGGACTGGTAACCGTCATCACCAATTTCCAAAGCAGCAGATGGTACAATAGGACTGGTAACAGTCTCTGCTAACTTGCAAAGGCAAGTGAATGCTGCTGTGTAGCACTGCAGTACTGCATCTGTTAGCAACATCCAGTATACATACGGTGACAGTGAAAAAAGGCTAAACGGGCTCCATGGTTGCCGTGCTATGGCGTCTGCCAGGGCAATCCAGGGAAAAGAGTGTGAAATGATTGTCTGCCGTTGCTTTCACAGAGGGAGGATTGACTGACGACATTTACCCAGAATCACCCGCGTCACTGTTTTTGCCCCATCATGCATTGTGATCTCAACCCAGAATTCCAATGGGCGGGGGAGACCGTGGGAACTATGGGATAGCTATTGGATAGCTACCCACAGTGCAACGCTCCGGAAATTGATGCTAGCCTCGGTACATGGACGCACACCACCGAATTAATGTGCATAGTGTGGCCGCATGCACTCGACTTTATACAATCTGTTTCCAAATACCGGTTTCTGTAAAATTGGAATAATCCCGTAGTGTAGACATACCCTGAATTTTATCTGCCATTTTGTTGCTCATTCACCCTGTTTTGTGAGATAACCTTGAGCTTTTTGCATTCAGCTTTGGACTTAACTACCTTGAGTAATTTTGTATCTGCAAACTTTGTCACCTCACTGTTCAACCATTTTTCCAAATCATCTGTGAACACCTGTAATAGCACTGGTCCCAATACATATAATTGGGGGATTCTCATGCTTATGCACTCTCTCTCTCTCTCTTGCACTCTCTTTCCAGCCCAATGACTCTTTAATTGTTTATCCACAGTGCAATAGCTCTAAAAAGAGAGACTGAAGGAGCCCCATAGCTAAGTGATTAGGGCACTCACCTGAGAGGTGGCAGACACCTGTTCAAATCCTTTCATATCAGCAGACTTGAGATGGGGTCTTGAGATGGGGTCTCTCACATGCCAGATGAGTACCCTAACCATGTGGTTAAAAGTTATGAGGGGGGTGCTCCTCCTCCTTCCCTCTCCCCGGCCTCCTGGCTTCTTGAAAAAAAACATATTAGGTGCCAAACTCCAAGAAAAGGTTCACCTGCTTGGGAGAGGGATGGGAATTATCACACACCCCTCTCATCAGCATCTCCCATTAACTAGCATAGGGGTCTGCCCACCTATTGTGCTGGCTTTTGTAAATCATAGTCTAAGGCAGTGGTGGGCAACCTGTGGCCCACGGGCCACACAAGGCCCATCGGGGTAATCCGCTGGTGGGCCGCGAGACAGTTCGCCTTTCCCGGTCAATGGTCGCTGCAGGAAGCAATGCGGGGTGGCTACTACTGGTCTAAGGCATCTCTCTCTCCCCTTTCATTGCATAGGGAGCCTGGGCACCTAATTCGGGCTTTGTGAATTGCAGTGTTGTTCCCATAATTTTGTAGGCACCTAAGAGTTAGGCATAGTGAATCTAGACCATTGTAGCTTAGGTTGCTCCGCAGAACTTTTTGTCATGATCATTTATTACCATGCTACCATGTATAGGTACCTTCCTTACATTTAATAATTTTATATTTTTAATATTAAATCAGAGTAATTTGCTTTATGCTTACATTTCCTAGCTAGGCCCTGATGCAGGTGAACACATTATTAAATGTATGCATCCATTCCTATCTATTCAGGACAGCACTTGAGCACATGTTCTACGTAAACCTAAATGTGTGCTGAAATGCTGTCTCAAATAGGAATGATTTACTGAATCTATAGCAAATATTTATATTTTTTTAACTTCCAGGGAAATTCCCCTTTGGTGCACAGAGGAGAACGAGTGCCCAATTAAAGGGGCTAAGCAGCTTGGTAAAGATCAAGACCCTGTGAAAAGTCACCTGTTTTGCTTCATTATTCAATCAATATTTTCAGGTATCCATTCACATGTGTTTCCTAACCCTTTTATCCTTTCTGTGGGAAAATGGAAAAGTTTCTGTAAGACACAAGGCTTTGTTAATTAAGTATCACTTTCAATTTCCTTGTTTATGATCCTGTGGCTACTAAGCGTCAATAATTTCTGCCCTCCTACATTGTCACCAGGAAGATTGATTGTGCATGTCACCCTTGATATGAAGACATTTAAATGAAAATCATTCATTTCTGTCTATGCCAAATTGGCTTCTACAGAAGAGCAACAACTCAATTAAATTTTAAAAAATGCAGCTTCTAAAATGACTCACAACTGTGTTCAACTGAGAACCTGAATTTCCTTTTAGCATATTTTCTGTTTATATACTACACACACATACACACACACTATATTTCACATAGAAAAACTCCTATGTTTAAGGAACCTTATTAAAGTTGCAAAGTTAGGTGCTCAAAATTTAGGAAATGCCAAAATTAAGTTTGCCTGTGCAGCCTTAATTTGGTCATCATGGGCACATGCATTATGCAACATTCTTTAATTACATGATCACATACTAACCATCAGCCTATAGAGTCATACTTGCACTCTCTTTCTGACCCAATGACTATTTCTTTATACCACGGATTGGCAGCCTTTGGCATGCGGCTCGCCAGGGTAAGCACCCTGGCGGGCCGGGCCAGTTTGTTTACCTGCAGCGTCCGCAAGTTCAGCCAATTGCGGCTCCCACTGGCCGTGGTTCGCTGTCGCAGGACAATGGGGGCTGCGGGAAGCAGTGCAGGCTGAGGGATGTGCTGGCTGCTGCTTCCTGCCACCCCCATTGGCCTGGGACAGTGAACCACGGCCAGTGGGAGCCGCAATTGGCTGAACCTGCGGACGTGACAGGTAATCAAACCAGCCTGACCCACCAGGGTGCTTACCCTGGTGAGCCTCATGCCAAAGGCTGCTGATCCCTGCTTTATACAAATCAGGAAAGCTTTGACAGGAGAACCTGAGACAGATGTATATAAGAATACTGTATATCTCAATGGTTACGGTACTTACCTACAATGTAGTAGATCCAGCTTCAAATCCCTGCTTTACATAATGCAGAATGGTATTTGAACCTGCGTCTCTCACCTCCTGGATGAGTATTCTAAATAGTGAGTTGTAGGGTAAAAGAACCTCCACTGGTGGCCTAAGTGCCTTGTGAATTTTGACCCCCTCCCAATATTTTGGCCAAAACTATTCAGCACATTTGAATTTGAGAATAGTATTGGCAAACCTGAAACTGCATTTTTTGACAAATAAACTAGTTGTCTGTGAGACACTTGTCACTTGTCTATCTTAGGAACACACACATCACACTTGACCTTAGAAGAGATAGATGAGATCACCATTAGAAATGAAACATAACATTTTTAAAGAACTGTGTTTTAAAAACTTCCAAAGGGCAAGCTAAGAGCAGGGACCCCTCTGAGACCTCAGTTGCCCAATGGATGTTGCACACACCCTGAACATACTTTCTAGGTATGTTCAGAACAGTTTTCAACATGCTCCATAGTAACCACAACAAACTCATCCATATCCTTGTTTCTTACCCCAATGAGAGTGTTGCCAGATTTGTCAAGAAACTGCTTAAAAATGGCTGCAAAATAGGAGGCATTAATTGAACTTTTGCTCCAGTCAATAACTCCAACCAGTAAAAAGTGTTGTTAGATTTAAATTACCACAGTCTTTGGCTGCCAGAGCTTAGAGCTTGTCTTGCAGATTTGTGTTCTTACTTCAAAAGTGCAAATAATGTTTTTTACTGAGTCACTTTTTATTTGTTTGGTGGTGTATCAATTGAGTCTATCACACCTTCTGACACCCTGCTTAGAAAATTTACTAAAGGGCACAAGAACCTTTTAGACTTGGCATCTCAATGAAAATGAAATACTGAAACTCAAAATGCTCTATAGATATAATAGGGACAAAATTCCATGGTACAGGAAGGAGAGGATTAAAGAAGAACCCTTGGAGCCTGAGGATCCAAGCCCAAGACTGGAAGAGACCCCAATGAATCAATGAGCAGCAGCCAAGATGACATAATGGCTGCTAGTCGGTCACCTGGTGCTCACTCAGGACCCTGGGAAAAGTAGGTGCTCCTCTCAACTTTTACTCATGCCATGGTGTGACCTGGTACAAGGACAAAGCTGTCAGCAGGTGATACTCTGACTTGACTGATACATGTAGTACACTCTGCCATCCTGAGCTACATCTAGGACATTTTAGTGTCCAGGGTGAACAAGCATATTTGCATCCCCTAGAGATTTTTTTCCCTTTGTTTCTCCACCCCATTTTCCCACTCCTGTGACTTTGTACCCTGGGTGGCTGCCCTGCTCTTCTCACCCTGGTTATGGCCCTGCTGCCATCTGTAATAGATGTTGGTGGAAAGAAAAGGGCTGAAGATTTTTTGTGAACAGGAGAAAAATTTGGATGAATCAGTGCCCAGCACAGTCTTAATCCACCTTTAAAAATAAATGTTGGAGCTGAGCTCATGTGTACTTTGTTTTATTACAGAGTGGGTTTCTATTGTCAAGTAGTCATAACAAACTTTACTGTTGCACAGTGGAATAGGCTACATTAATCCTTAACTCAGGAATACATCAGCACAATATCACATAGCTCACCTACAGGTAGGGCTGCCAACCCTCCACAATTGTCCTAGAATCTCCAGGAATTAAAGATTAATCCTTAATTAAAGATTATGACACATGATGAAACCTCCAGGAATTCATCCAACCAGAATTGACAACCTACCTATACGTGTCTGTTATTTGTAAGTCATGGAATATATTGTTTATTTTCATTGTTTATTGTAGTTTAAACAAAAGCCCTCTACTCATGTTATGATCTCTCTCATTCACTCGCTCTCTCCCCCGCCCCCTTTCTCTCTCTCTCCTTTCTGACCCATATGTATATATCTAAAGGTCAGAATTTTTTTTATTGCAAAATGAATGAATCTCAGTACAATGTAATCCTGAATCTAGAATCCTGACCCAGTTGTTTTATTAGAGCTGGGGCCTCCTTTCAGGCCTGGTTTCCACTGACTTCTTTGACACGCTTCACTAGACCTAATAGCTCCCTATTACCAGTTACAATTTAGCATCTGAGCCAGGAGCTGGAGGAAAAAGAGAAAAAAGAGTATAAATTATACGGAGTTGTGGTGAACAAAGGTTTTATTTCTCCTGAGCACGGCCCTTTGATAGGAAAACGGGGGAGACAAATGTGTTGCTAATTTAATTAAGTAGTATGAGATTGCAGGGTCTGCAGATGCCATTTAGGACTGGATTAATCAAGAGCAGGTGATGAAAATGAATAGTCACACATAATGTTAGCATTTTTAACAATCCAACGCAGTCTAATGGAATCAAGTGCTATTTAACAACAGGACTGTTTTACTTGCATATCCAAATTTATCTAAACTTTCTCTGTTCACCCTGTACATGCATATGACTCAAGAGCCCTGTTTCCCCTTTTCCCATTATTTTTCTGGGGCATCTATAGATATTTTATATTTTACACAATATGATTTTATCCTCTTGTAGCACACTCTGAAAAAGGGATCTCAAGGACTATTGAAGTATTGGATTCTTGCCACTGAATGAATTTAGAAGATAAGAGTTTGTTGGGAGGCCAAGAGGTCAGACTCACAGATACTTTCTTTTCCTCCTCACATATCTTTGTAATTAAAGTTAAAAAAAATGTGTAGGTTGTTTTTCTTTGAAGCCAAAAGCTGAAATTCCTTTGGTAACAAATGTTGGAAGTACTACAAGGTTATTTCACAGAATTCTCCTAGAATAAGCCTGTTGTTCCTAATAATAGGATGGGGGATGGATATTAGTAAAATGTTCTATGTTGCCTACAAGTAAAAATGATCTTGGTAGCACATGGCACTTGCGTCTATTGGGAAGTAAATGTCTTTGCCCAAGAAGTCAAATCTATACAATAAACAGTTTGGAACTATAGTATTTTTTTTGCCTATCATTTAACTGATCATAAAAGAGCTAGATTATAACTTTAGAAATCTGTGCTCCCTCAGGAGCAGACCAGGGAATGGATGGTGTCTCTGAGCACTCCATGCAGGAGGCCCCTGCAGTAATAAAGCTAGCTCCTGTGTATCCTGCAGCCTCTGCAATGGGGAGGGGAAGTGTTAAGAGCAGAGAACTCTGGATAAGTGGTGTAGGACCCATTCCCCACCACTGCCTACCCAGTCCCCACCCACTTATGTACAGGGAGAGCTGAAGCCCCACAGAGACAGGTCTCTCCTGTGTGCTGTGACACCCCCTTACTTCCTTACACAGCTTCATAAGAACAGGTCACAGTCCTGTCACCAATGAGAATGCATTGATATTTGTGAGAGTTCTGAGGTATTCCCCATCTCCAAAACATGAGTTCCTCTGTCTCTGTTCACATAAGTTAATTGCAAAAGTGAATGGGAAGTGCATGAGACCATCACTTCTAATCCTCTACTTTAATTTAGAGAACAGCGCTTTTGCCAAAAATGGCCTCAGTGAGAGCAGGATTAACCCCTAATCTCAAATATTAAACTTGTGATCTGGAGTTTTGATATACCAGGCTAATCTTTATAGATTCCAAGGCCAGAAGGGACCATTGTGATGATCCAATGTGACCTCCAGTATAGCACAGACCATATATCTTCCTCAAAATATTTCCTAGGGCATAGCTTTTAGAAAAAAAACCATCTAATCTTGATTTTAAAATTATCAGTGAGAGACAGTCCACCATAACCCATAGTAAATTGTTCCCATGGTTAACTACTTTCACCTAAAAAAATGTATACCTTATTTCCATTCTGAATTTGTCTAGGTTCAGCTTCCAGCTATTGGATCATGTTATACCTTTCCCTGCTAGAATGAAGAGCCCATTATTAAATATTTATTCCCTATGTAGGTACTTACTGACTATAATCAAGTCACCCTTAACTTTCTTTTTGTTAAGCTAAGTAGATTGAGCTCCTTGAGTCTATCACTATAAGGAATGTTCTGTAATCCTTTAATCATTCTCATGGCTCTTCTCTGAACCTTCTCCAATTTCTCAACATCCTTCTTGAATTATAGGCACCAGAACTGGACACAGTATTACACCAGCTGTCACAACAGTGCAAATATAGAGGTAAAATAACCTTTCAACTACTACTTTAGATTCCTTTGTTTATGGCTTTGAAGATTGCTTCAGCTCTTTTGGCCACAGCATCACACTGGGAGCTCACATTCAGCTGATTATCCACCAAGACCACCAAATCTTTTTCAGAGTAATTTCCTCCCAAGACAGAGTGACCCATTCTGTAAGTATGGCCTAAACCAGGGGTAGGAAACCTATGGCATGGGTGCCGAAGGCGGCACGCAAGCTGATTATGAGTGGCACTCACAGTGCCCGGGTCCTGGCCACCAGTCCGGGGGACTCTGCATTTTAATTTAATTTTAAATGAAGCATCTTAAACGTTTTAAAAGCTTTATTTACTTTACATACAACAATAGTTTAGTTATATATTATAGACTTATAGAAAGAGACCTTCTAAAAACCTTAAAATGTATTACCGGCACGCAAAACCTTAAATTAGAGTGAATAAATAAAGACTCGGCACACCACTTCTGAAAGGTTGCCGACCCTTGGCCTAAACATTTTGTTCCCAGATGTGGACATTTACACTTAGCTGTATTAAAAGCACATATTGTTTGGCTATGGCCATTTTACCATGTGATCCAAATGACTGTGAATAATTGACCTGTCCTTTTCATTATTTATCACTCCCAATTTTTTTGGGTCATCTGCAAATTAGTGTTTTTATGTTTTCTTCCAGATCATTGATAAAAATGTTAAACAGTGGAGGGCCTTGAACCGATCCCCGTGAGATCTCAATGGAAATACATCCACTCAGTGATGATTCCATGATTATAATTACATTTTGAGACCTATTGTTTAGCCAGTTTTTAATCCATTTAATATGTTCAGTATTAAATCAAATGCCTTATGTCTAAGTATATTATATAAACAGTATTACCTTTATCAACCAAACTCATAATCTCATCAAAAATATATCAAGTTTGTCTGACAAGATCTATTTTCTATAAACACATGTTTATTGGCATTATTTACACTACCTTCCTTTAATTCTTTATTAATCGAGTCCCATGTCAGCTTCTCTTTTTTCTTGCCCAGCATCAAAGACAGACTGACAGGCCTATAATTACCCAGGTCATCTTGTTTACCCTTTTAAAAAATTGGCACATTAGCTTTCTTCCAGTCTTCTGGCACTTCCTCAGTGCTTCAAGACTTACTGAAAATCAATATTAACAGATCAATGAGCTCCTGCCCCTGCTCTTTTAAAACTCTTGGATACAAGTTATCTGGACTTGCTGATTTAAAAATATATAACTGTAATAGCTTCTCTTTAACATCCTACAGATATACTAGTAGAGTATCTCATCTGTTTTTATTCCCCAAATACTGAACAGAAATATTTATTGAAGACGTCTTCCTTTCAACACCATTGCCAGGATTCTTTTTGTTCTTATATTATATTTTTAAAAAATCCTTATTGTCCTTATTGTCCATGTTGGCTCCATCACTTTTTGAGTCAGAAAATCGTTGTCTATAAAGTTTAGAAATTCCATAGATGTTTTATTACTGGAGCATGAGACCTCCAGCATATGTCACTCAAACTGAAGTCCCCAATGGTCACACAGCTGCTTTCCCTACACATTTCAGATAGGTGCTCAAAGCTTGATTATCCTGCTCCCTAGTGTGATTTGGTGCTCTGTAGCAGACACCAACTAATATCCATCTTGTGCTTTATCTGTTAGGACATTGATCCATAAGTATTCAAGATCATTTTATTTTGAGTTATTAATAACTTGCAAATAGGTAATGTCATTTTTGACATAGAGGGCCACTCCCCTTTCTCATTTGCCCACTTGATCCTTATGAAAATCAAGGATAAATTGGTAATAACTGACAGATAAAATATGAGGCTAGCTCTTCATCTGAGTCTGAGCTGCTGTATTTCAACTTGGCCTTTCTCTGATCCCTGGGGCTATGAAGATAATTCCCAACTGTCCATTAGGGCAGCTGGATGACCCCTTTGTGCTGCAAGATTGCCACAAAAGGGGCATAGTTCTGGGCAGATTCAGGCCCAATAAAATCTTCCAATAATTTGCATTGTAAGCAATTCAAAACTGTATCCTTTTTAAAAAAAACCCAGAATCTTCAACCTAACTTGCTTGATTATTCATGCTATTCATGTTAGCAGACACCTCTAAGTGAAAGTATGGCTGAGAGAATATCTGATAACACAAATAAGAGGAGTGGGAGATTTGCTGATCATAAATATTCTACATAACTTTGATAATTTTGCTGTTGGAACTTTCGAATGTATAGTATTTTGTTCCTTTTAGTTGTACTCTGCCATTTTCTAACATTTATCTAGGTTCTTACACTGCAACCATCACAACAGCATCTCAAGTTCTAATCCAAAACACATTAAAGTCAATGAAAAGACTTCCATTCCTATATATATGAATTTAGGAACAAATAAGAATTTTTGCTATACGCCAAGGATGTATGAGTTGGAAGTGACAGAGGAGGAGAAAGACCTGGGTGTATCGGTTGATCACAGAATGTCTATGAGCTGCCAATGTGATGGGGTTGCGAAAAAAGCTAATGCAGTCCTAGGATGCATCAAGCAAAATATTTCCAGTAGAGACAGATCTGCAGGGTCTAACAGATTCCCATATTTCAGGCTGGCAAAGAAGTTTTCCCTGGATCAGACTGGCAGAAACCCTGGGGGGTTTTGCCTTCCTCTTCAGCATGGGGCACAGGTCACTTGTAGGTTTAAAATAGAGTAAATGATGGATTCTCTGTAACTTCAATTCTTTAAATCATGATTTGAAAACTTCAGGACTCAGACAGAGGTTATGGGTCTATTACGGGAGTGACTGGATGAGGTTCTGTGGCCTGAAATGTGCAAGAGGTCAGATTAGATCATCGTGATGGTCCCTTCTGACCTTAAAGTCTATGAATCTGTGAGAACTTCATGAAGTTTTCCTCTCCACCTGCCCCTTACCATTCATTTTCCTGAGGAAGGTCATGATCTAACACACTAATATTTAGGCCCATTTTTGCTTGACTCCTGAGTAAGCCTTGCTTTTCAGTTAATTAAGACAGTGAACCTCCGTTGTTTATACCAAAAATATGATACCATAAGTAACAATGAGCTTCAGTATTGCTCACAAAATATTTTCCAGGATAACATGGGGGGGACTGGTTAGTTTACCTATTCTCTTGATTCCAGGAATAATAGAGATTTGGAGAGCACAGAGGCAGATGCTCTAATGGATTAGGGGTGATGTAGCGACTTCAGATCAGTTGGCAGGTTCTGAACATCTTACTCAGCCCAAAGCTGGCAACCTCAGTATTGGAATTTGTGAGCTGAGAGTGATAAAAGTGGGAAAAAATTGGTTGTGGATCTTGAAGATTGTTTTGGAGACATACTGGAAGGAGGAGAGAATATGCTCTATATTTGGAATAGAAAGGATTCTAGCAAGCCCTTGGTGGCTCCCACTGTAGTTAAAATTGTAGCATAGTTCTATGAAACAACCCATCTTCATTGCTCATAACCTTCTCATGACATTCACCTTTTGAGCTGAAATTGTCCATGCTTTGTCTTTCTCTAATTATGAATTTAGATTTTGGGATTTTTTTTCTTTTTTTTTTAAAGTTAATTATCAAGCAAAATACTTTGAGTTCTTTTTGAATAGTTAGAGAATTTTTAGATTTATATTTCCCCATTTACACAAAAAAATCCAATCAAGTTTTATACTAAAAGAAATAACTGCTACATTTTAATACATTAGAAACAAGCACAACCCCCTACAAATGTGAAAGTTACATATGCATGAAAAGTCTTCACTAAAGATTAATGCCCCTGCTTAGCTTGGGAGGAAATATTGCTATATTAATATACTAATGCTAATATTAATATACTATTAATACATATATATATATACATACACATACATTCATTAAGCTATTAAAATATTTTTGAACATGCTCACTAGGCAACTGCAAATATTTTTAGTATTTTTAACTAAATCCTATCCAATTTTTTTTATCACTGCACAGTCTCTTTGCATAATCTGACAGACCCAGAGGCTGCTGCTGTAAGGCTGATTCTAGGACAATATACAAGAGAAAGATTGCCTCACTGAAATACAAGCAGAAAATTCATCTAAATCAAAGTGGTGCCAGAGAAAGAAAAAAGAAAGAAAGAAATAATAACCATGAGAAAATATAGGGCTTCCACAATTTTAGGGTCTGTCTCTGATTGTTTATGTTTGTTACAATAACCTGCAAATTCTTCACTTTCATTGTTTTAAGGGTTAAATTGATCTCAAATACAACTATCACAATATTAGATACAAGTACCACAAAATAAATGGTTTGATATCTGTCTCTAGATCAGGGGTGGGCAAACTTTTTGGCCTGAGGGTTTTGTAAATTGTATGGAGGGCCAGTTAGGGGAAGGGGTCATGGCCCGGCCCCCACCTCTTATTTGCCCCCCCCCCGGGACTCCTGCCCCATTCAACCCCCCCCCCATTCCCTGACCCCTCCCGGGACCCCTGCCCCATCCACACACCCCGGCTCCCTGTTCTCTAACCGCCCCCAGACCGTAGCCGCCCCATCCAACACCTCCTCTCATTCCTGATGGCCCCCCGAGGGGGTCCTGCCCCATCCAACCACCCTTCTCTCTGCCCCTGACAGCCCCCTGTTGCCCCATCCAACCCCCCCCCTCCTTACTGACTGCCCCACTGGAACCCCTGATCCCATTCAACCCCTTGTTCCCCCCTGACTGCCCCACCCCCTATCCACACCCCCGCCCCCTGACCACCACCCTGAACTCCCCTGCCCTCTATCCAACCCCCACCCCCAGCTCCATTCCCCCTTATTGCGCTGCCTGGTGCTACGGCCTCACCGCCTGGCTGGAGCCGGGCCACACCGCTGTCATCATGCAGCACAGAGACTGGGTCAGGCAGGGCTCTGCAGCTGTGCTGCACCAGGAGTTCACAGCCCCGCCGCCCAGAGCATCGCGCCAGTGGCAAAGCGAGCGAGCTGAGGCTGTGGGGAAGGAGGAACAGCAAGGGAGGGCCGGAGCTAGCCTCCCAGGCCAGGAGCTTGGGGGCTGAGCAGGATGATCCTGAGGGCTGGATGTGGCCCGCGGGCCATAGTTTGCCCATCTCTGCTCTAGATTAACAATAGTAGCGAAAATCTCATCCATTCTTCACACCTTTCATCAGAGTGATCTGATACCTCTGAAGTCCAGCTACAGTCATTTACATGTAAATATTATAAAGCAAAGGCAAATTTGTTCTCTTTTTATTTAAAAAATAATTAAAATACATTTATGTTTCACAGTTCAAATCAGGTAAATCTGATAATGCTTATTTAAGGTCCTAATGGCACGATTTACTCACCACTATTACAGATGTTAAGCCTGTTTGTTACAGGTCTTTCCACACATGCTCAGGCTGGGAATGCACTAAAAGACTCTTCTTCTTGTTGTCTGTACAAGGAGACCATCAGAGTTACAGTCCATCTACTCAAGGGAACTCCTCCACGGCCAGATTTTGCCAGTACTACTCACGATGAACTGTACCTACTCTGAGAGTAATTGCACTGTTTCCAATAGGACTATCATAGAATCATAGAAGATTAGGGTTGCAAGAGACCTCAGAAGGTCATCTAGTCCAACCCCCTGCTCAAAGCAGGACCAACACCAACTAAGTCATCCCAGCCAGGGCTTTGTCAAGCCGGGCCTTAAAAACCTCTAAGGATGGAGATACCACCACCTCCCTAGGTAACCCAATCCAGTGCTTTGCCACCTCCTAGTGAAATAGTGTTTCCTAATATCCAACCTAGACCTCCTCCATTGCAACTTGAGACCATTGCTCTTTGTTCGGTCATCTGCCATCACTGAGAACAGCCAAGCTCCATCCTCACTGGAACCGCCCTTCAGGTAGTTGAAGGCTGCTATCAAACCCCTCTCAATCTTCTCTTCTGCAGACTAAACAAGCCCAGTTCCCTCAGCCTCTCCTTGTAAGTCATGTGCCCCAGCCCCCTGATCATTTTTGTTGCCCTCTGCTGGACTCTCCAATTTGTCCACATCTTTTCTGTAGTGTGGGGCCCAAAAATGGACGCAGTACTCCAGATGTGGCGTCCCAGTGCTAAATAGAGGGGAATAATCACTTCCCTCGATCTGCTGGCAATGCTCCTACTAACACAGCCCAATATGTCGTTAGCCTTCTTAGCAACAAGGGCACACTGCTGACTCATATCCAGCTTCTCATCCACTGTAATCCCCAGGTCCTTTTCTTCAGAACTGCTGCTTAGCCAGTCGGTCCCTAGCATGTAGCAGTGCATGGGATTCTTCCGTCCAATAAAATCTGACACTCAGTGTTCTGCTGGAGACTTCATGAATCCCATGACCTGGTCCACTATATCCACCAACTTGTGGAGTGAGGCAGCCTCACCAAAAGGAGCAGCCTGCTGTATTCTAAAGGGTTGTGCAGCCTGCCCAGCCATCAGAGGATGTGGGAGGTCAGGGATGGTCACACTGCACAGAGTTCCACATGTGGAGTAGTAGCTCCACCACTAGAGATGAGTGAATATCTAATATGTCAGTTGTCTGGCAGTTCCAAAAAAAAAATGATTTGGGTTGAACCAAACTTGGAATTCTCAGCAAATCAAAGAAGTCCATTTTGGGTCAAACAAAATGGTTTCATTTCACCTAAACCATTTTGTTTCTGGGCATTTCTAAAGGGCTAGATTCACAAAATAGCTGAAAGAGAAGGACATGGATTTCTCTCTCCTCTCCTCCCAGCTTTAAATTTTTAGCCCAGTGGGTACAGCACTCACCTGGGATGTGGGCAACACATATTCAGTTCCCCACCCACCTTCTGCCTGATGTGGAGAAGGGATTTGAAAAGATGTTCCCCATCTCCCCAGAGAGTGCTCTAATCACTGGCTATGGGACAGGTATCTCTCAATCCCTTCTATTGAAACTGTTCCACTTTCTATAAAACACTTGAAGAGTCACTGGGCCAGGAAAAAAAGAACAAGAATAACTCTATAGCCTGGTGGGTAGGGCAGTCACCTGTCAGGGGAGAACCAAATTCCAGCTGCTGCTTCATTGAATATTTAATAATTTGTACAAATAAACTATTATAAAAAATTGCCCAGCTATATCCATTTTTCCTCATGGGTCAGTAGGCTAAATGCCATAATTTGGCCTATATTGTTTGCAGTGTTGTTGTAGCTGTGTTGGTCCCAGGATGAGAGATAGACAAAGTGAGTGAGGTAATATCTTCAGACTAACTTCTATTGGTGGAAGAGACAACCTTTCAAGGTACAAAGAGCTCTTCTTCAGGTGTGGAAAAAGTAATCAGAGCATCACAGCTAAATACAAGGTGGGATACACTGTTTCGCATAAGCAGTTAACACATGATGCAGGAGATCAGTTAAAGTGAAGAGGGCAATTAACATCTCTGAAGTCATAGGATAAAGGAGAGTTAGTAGGTTACAAATTGTTGTAATGAGCCATAAAACCACTGTCTCTGTAGACCCCATGATTTTTGGTGTCTAGCAGATTTATAAATGTAAGTTCTTGTCTTTTGAAGGTGTTGTGCAGGTTTCCTTCCAGGGCAAGGAATGAGAGATCCAATATGGAATGATCACTTTGTGTCTGCAGGTTTTGACATCTGTTGTTATGGCAGGGTCTGATGCCATTTTGAGTTGGTGTGTCCTGGTCTGTGAGGAGCTTGCTTCTGATGATGAGCTTGGCGAGAGTAGGGTGGGGTTGTTTGAAGGCCAGAAGAGGAGGTTAAGGAAAAAATTATTTCAGGTTATGGTCCCCATTAAGTATGGATTGCAATTGTTTGATAATATCCCATATGGGTTCCAGTGTGGTATGGTAGGTGACAACTATGGGCATATGCTCAGTTTTTTTCTCCTGTATTGAGGCATGTTGTTTCAGGGTATTTGGTTGGCCTTTACATGTTATGATCTATTTCTCTGATGGAGTGTCCTTGTTTGGTGAAGGCAGTTTTAAGTGTGTTGTGTATTCTGGACATTCTCCTCGCGTATTCTGTGGTATCTGAGTGCCTCGCTGTAGATAATAAATCTATGGGGTAGTTGCTGGATCTGTGGAGGTAAGTGTGGTGATCTGTGGGTTTCTTCCATATAGTTGTCTGTAGGGTTCCATTGTTCAAGCTGATCGTGATGTGCGAGTGTTCTAGAGAGAGGTTGATGCATGGTGGTGGTTGTTGAAGTTGCAGTGGAAATCTACGAGGCAGTTCAGGTGTCTGTTCAGAGAATGAAAATATCATTGATGTATCTCAGGTGTATAGTTGGTTTCATGGTGCATTTTTCAGAAATTCTTCCTCAAGGTGACCTATGAAGAGGTTGTCAGATTGGGGAGCCATCCCAGTACCCATGTTTGTTTCCATGGTTTGGAAAACTGTTTGCTGTTAAATGTAAAGTTGTTATGTGTGAGGTTGAAATGGATGAGTTTGGCAATGTGTTTGAGGTGTTTATCTGAGTGTTGTCCATTGTTTTGCAGATATTTGCAACAGGCAGTGATGCCATCATAGTGAGGGATGCTGGCGTAGAAGACAGCTTCAACACCTTGTGTCTCTAATTTGGCCTAGTGTATTTTCTTTTCTGTTTTCCTCTGGTTATTTTCAGTTTAATCTAACATTGTGTAACATACAATATAGAGAATGTCTACTATAAAATGTATAGCATGCACATATATATGGGAATATATGGGAGCTGTAACCCACCAAAATTAAAGTTGCCTTTGGAACCCTAAGTTTTATATGTCTTGACTTTTTGTGATTTAACTTGTGCAGCTTTATTATTGCAGGCAGAATAAGCATGGAATAATGGATGAAGGGCCATGCTGAGAGTGCTCTCACAAGAGCTCAGAGATTGGATCCATGGATCCAGAAAGCTCATCTGTCACAATCCCATATACAAATATGGTGAGTTATTACCCTACAACTGATTGCTAACTGCCTCTAGCTCCCTCTGCCTCACAGGTGATTGCTGTGAGGCCAGCTGGAAACAGCACAAATGGGAAGGGAGGAGTGACTAAATGGTCCTATAGACATATCATGACCTAATAACTGAGGAAAGAGTTAGGACCAAGCAGAAGTAGAGGGAGAGTGATATGCGAATGGGAGTAGGGAGGGAAAAGCAGAAAATAAACCTAGGGAGAGAGATTAGAGAGGAGGGTTTGGGGATGTAGGAAATGACTCATAAATACATGAATTTTTCAACTGAAGATATTTTCATAAATGAGATCAATCTGCTGGAGTTGGGCATAAAAACTCCGTCAATAGATAATTGTTCAATGTCCAGAATATTATTTCAAAACCATTTCAGGACAGTATAACTTTTATCAATTTAATGTCTAGTAAAGGCAGTGTGACAAAGTTCCTCCTCTACCTTGGTGGGTCCTGCGCTTATTGGCAGATTTGCTCGCCTCAGTGATCTTCCCTTCTGGTGGAACCCACAGTCCGGGTCAACTCCTCCTTTGTCTGATCAGGAGTTGGGAGGTTTGGGGGGAACCTGGGCCCGCCCTATACTCCGGGTTCCAGCCCAGGGCCCTGTGGATTGCAGCTGTCTATAGTGCCTCCTGTACCAGCTGCAAGACAGCTACAACTCCCTGGGCTACTTCCCCATGGCCTCCTCCAAACACCTTCTTTATCCTCACCACAGGACCTTCCTCCTGATGTCTGTTAATGCTTGTACTCCTCAGTCCTTCAGCAGCACACCCTCTCCCTCTCCCTCTCCCTCTCCCTCTCCCTCTCAGCTCCTTGCGCCTCTTGCTCCCAACTCCTCACACGCACACCACAAATTGAAGTGAGCTCCTTTTTAAACCCAGGTGGCCTGATTAGTCTGCCTTAATTGATTCTAGCAGCTTCTTGATTGGCTGCAGGTGTTCTAATCAGCCTGTCTGCCTTAATTGTTTCCAGAAAGTGCCTGATTGTTCTGGAACCTTCCCTGTTACCTTACCCACGGAAAGGGGACCTACTTAACCTGGGGCTAATATATCTGCCTTTGATCACTCTCCTGTAGCCCTCTGGCCTGGAGACTGCAGGAAGGCAGAGAGCTGCTGCTGCTGAGCACTGGCCCTCCTTGCTGCTGCTGTTCCAGCTGCTCCCTTGGCGGGGCCAGACACCACCACCACCACCTTCCCCCTTCTCTGCTACCCTCTAGTTGGCTGGCTGCTGAGCCCCCCGCCCCCAACTGCTGCTGTTGTTACACCTACGGCCCCGGGGGGAAGGGGGAGGCTGCTGGCCGCTGGCCTGCTTCCCAGAGACGGAGGGATGTGAGGGACCCTAGCTCTTGTTGCTGAGGACACCATCTGAGCGAGGTCCCCCCTGCCTGGACACCAGACCACCACCACCTGGAGCCGCTGGGGCTACTGTGGCTGTTGCTGGGGAGCTGTTGGAGCCCTGAGAAGAAGGAGACGGAGTAGAAGAGGACCACCCGCTGCTCGCAGATCGCGTGTAGACCTCTGTGGAGGGGGCTTTCTGGACTGAGTATTTTTCGGACTGTGCTCTTGTGGTGGGGGTTTGGACTGTGTCTGTTGGGACACTAAGGGTGTGGCGTGGAGCTTGCCCCCGGTCCGTCCGTGCCCCTTTCACCCCCACCACCATTGTTGCCCCCTCCACCACCCCCGCTGGCTGTTTTCCTTCTGCTTCTGCCTCCTGCCTCTGGGACTGAGCTGCTCGCCTGGCTCACCATGCCCACTTCCATCATTTGGGCCTACAGCAGCAGCCAGCCATACGCTGACTTTTTGCACAAGTGCTCATGAGCGCCCAACCCCCCCGCACCCTGGACTGACCCCCTTTCCTTTGCCACATTTGTCTGCCCCACCCATTTCCCTCTGTGGCCCTGATTGTCCTGCCCCAGCCCTGCAGCTAGCCCCGTGGTCCCTCTGCCCCGTTCCTAGCTCGACCTTTTTCCCCTCACCACCCTGTGATCCCCCAGCCCTGATTGGCCCCTCCCATCATGCGCCCATGCCCCCTCCCATGCGCTTGTGCCCTTCCCCCATTTGAGTTTGCCCTTGTTCACTGCACGCCCGATACCGTTATCCCCCCCGATCCCCTAGTGCAGCTAGAGGAGCCGGACTTTCCCTTTGAGTCGGTGACCTGACACCCTCCCGCCCTTGGGTCCTTGATAGCTCCCCTCACCCCTTTAACTCCCCCCGTTTCGGCACCCTCCTCCCCTGCCTGCAGCCTAGCGGGGAGGGGTGGTCGCCTCCTCTCCCTCCACTCCCCTCGCTGTTTGTCCCCCTCCCCGCTCTCGTTATGGCGGGGGACGCAGCGGGAAAGACCTGTCACGATGCTGCCACCATCCCTCCTCCACCTGCCCTCGTGTCCATTCCCCAACCCTCTACCTCGACCGCCGCTGCCGGTCCACCTGCCACCGCCCCCGATGGGGCACCAGCAGTGGCGAGTACCGGGGAGACCTCTGCTGCTGCCACGTCCCTTTCCCCTTCCAATTCGGGGGGAGCCCCCCCAGCCGGTGGGAAAGGTCGGGGTGGGAAAAAGGGTAAGGGCCCCACTAAAAAGACCAAGCCCTCCATGGCGGGGACTACCCCCGCTGCCGCGGCCCCGCTACCAGCCGCGGCGTCCCTCCCCACTGCTCCCTCCACCAGCTCCACGGGTGTCCCTCCCCCGGCCCCCAGGGCGTATGCCCAGGTGGCGGCAGCGCCCCCCCGCCTGCCGCTGGTCCTCCGACCGCCGCTTCCGCTACCATCTATAGCGGCCGGGGCCCCTTCCCCACCTTGACCAGTAAGCACGGTGTCCGTTGCCTCCTGGTGCCCGCCTCGCCCCACGTGGAGACCTACGTGCGGGCGTTGGTGAGGGTGGCGGCCTCCAAAATGTACAGGAGGGTGGTCTTCTTCCTGGCATCGGAGGCCGCCGCCCAGGAGGCGGTAGAGACGGGCCTGGCTGTGGGGGGGCGTGTTCGTCCCCCTGGAGCCATTGGAAGACCTGGGGGTCTGCTTGATCCTGACCTCCGTCCCTCCCTTCCTGCCCAATGCCACCCTGCTGCCCGCCCTTTCTGCCCTGGGGCACCCTATCTCCGTCATCAGCCCTCTCCCATTGGGCTGCAAGGACCCCGCCCTCCGTCACGTCCTCTCGTTCCGCTGGCAAGTGCAGCTTCAACTGCCACCGGCGGTGCGTGTCGGAGAGGCGCTCAAGGGGTCCTTTCTGGTCCCCTACCAGGGAGCCCGCTACTGGGTGCATTACTCGACGGGGGAGGCCCGGTGCTACCTCTGCCGGGCGATGGGGCATGTCCGGAGGGACTGCCCCTTGGCCTGGCACGGAGGAGCGTCCGGGACCCCCGAGCCCCGGCAAGGCGCCAGCCCTGTCACCGCCAGTGCCCCTGGTTGCCCGGCACCCGAAGCTGCCCCTCCTCCTTCTCGGTCCACCGCTGTGGAGGAGGATGCGGCAGAGATACCGCCGGGCGTGGGAGAGGGCCCGTCCCAGGGAGACTCCTCCCTCGTTAATGCTGTCCCTCCATTGCCTCCCCGAGTCCCTGAGCCATCGCCCTTGCCCCCCAACCCGACCCCTGTTAGCCTGCCCCCGGATGATGCCATGGAGGGCTGGTCCTTAGTGCAGGGGAAGCGGGGCAAGTGGAAGGCTCGGGCCCCGTTACATTCTTCGGATTCAGAGACCCCCCCGGAAGAGCAGGAAGGGGGGCACCGATTATGAGCCTTCCGCCTTGTCCCCTGACGACGCCCATTTTGTGGTGCCGGCTGGGGACACCGTGACAGCACCGGACAGTGACGCTGCCCCTCCTCCGGGGTCCCTTCCCGTGGAAGCCCCGGAGGGAGCCCCTCTCGCCCCCTTGCCATCTGGAGCCCCTGCGAGCGCCAAGGTAGGCGTCACTTCGGGTGCTGGCGGGGAGGGCCCCGGGGTGGCGGACGGCGATCTCCCTTCCATTTACGAGGAGATTGAGGCCCTGGGTCTGACCCCGGTCACGCAGGGGGAGGACGACCTTCTGCTGGCAGGCCTCGATCTGAGCGACCTCACCTCAGTTCCCCTGTCCCTGTGTTCCCTTCCCCTGACTGCTGCTTCTGCTCCCGCCTCTGAGAGTCCCCTGGAGTCTTCCATCGGCTCAGCTGCAGATGGCACCCCGCTGACAGCCGCCGAGCCCATTGAGGCGACGGCCAGTGCCCCACTGCCCAGACCCGATTCCCATGGGATGTCCCTCTTGGGTGTGGGGCTACCGATCTCCTTCCCGGACGGGGACTCCATTGATGACCATCCATCTCCGGATGCCGTGGCTGCCGCACCTGCCATAGTGGCTGAGCCCGGCATCGTTGAGGGTCCCCTTCCCGCTCCCAAGATCCCTGAACCTGACCGGGAGGGGCCACCTTCCTGCGGCCCGATTACTGAGGCTCAGGATCCTGCTTCTGCCCCTCTCCCCGATTCACTTCTTGATCCCGCCCCTACTCCTGACCCCTGCCCTATCCCTGATGCTGGCCCCATCCTTGTCCCCTCCGCCTCCTGTGATGCCATTGCCGCCCATGGGGATACCCCCCAGGGAGCAGCCTTAGTAGTTTTTCCCTGTCCCGACCCACCAGGGGCTGCTGTTCTCCTTCCGCCGCCCCCTGTTGAACCGGGGAGCGGGGCAGGCCCTGTGGCGTCGGCCCATCGGATGCCACGTCGGGAGTCTGCCCCCTTGTAGCAGGGTGGACCCCTGCTCCAGCCCTGAAGGGGTTAAAAACTCCCCTGGGAAGGGGCAAAGGCTCGAGAAAGCAGCTTAAAAGCTGGGCTGATGGGGGAAGTGGCTGCAGGTGAGGCCACGCCCCAAACTGAGCGACAGCTGGCCCCTATAAAAAGGCCAGAGAAGCCAGAAGCACAGACAGTCTTCCTCTGCCTGAAGAAGAAGAAGGGCCTGGCTGCAGGGACTGAGACAAGGTACCTAGGGTGAAGCAGGGCTGGGGAAAGGCTGAGGAGCTGGGGAGCTCCAGCCTAGAAAGCCCCAGGCTGTGGCCTAGCGAAGGGCCAACTGGTACTGGGGGTTGCAGAGGGCAGCCCAGGGGTAGGCCAAGGCAGCAGGTCCAAACCCCTTTGCCTGTGATGAGTAGGCTGATACTGCAGTCTGCCCCAGAGTGTGGGGCTAGACAATGACTGGCAGTAGCCAATACTGAGGCAAGGTGGGGATAGAGGGTGAGGGTTCCCTGTGCAGGGGAAACCCAGAGAGAACGGGGTTACTGCTAGGGGGCAGCACCCCATGTAAGAGGGCACCGGGTCCAGGGAGGGACACGGGGGGCCTGAAGACAGGTGGATCACCGGCCTGCAGAGGGCGCTCCAGCGCTGCAGAGAGCTAATTCCCGGAGTTACCAGCAGGAGGCGCCGCAGGGGTGAGCTGACCCGTTACACTCCTGCCTGCCTGCCTCGGTGGGCAACGGGGCTGTGATGGGGGCCCCGCTGGGGGACGGTCGTCGATCCGTTACCCCGCCACCCCCATGCGCTGAGGGAGGAGCAGCGGGAGTTCCTTGAGGACATCCGTGGCTCCCGTAACAAGGTCCAGCTTGCGCTCCAGCGGTGGGGGGATTTCTATCAGATCCTCCGGGCCGCGAGGGCCCTCATGGGGGAGGGTAAGAGGACCGGGAAGCAGGCTGCCGTGGCCTACCAGCAGGTCCGCCTCTTCCGTGACTCTTTACTCGCTTACGGGGTTGGTCACGGATTGCTGCGTGGCCCGATGGAGGCCGTGGACATGTCTGCCGGCGAGGATCCCCCCAGCCCTACTCATGGCACCAATCATCTTTGCCACGTTAAACGCCTGAGGCTGTAGGATGGGTCTCCGCAGGAGCCAGGTGCTCTCCTTCCTTCAGGAGGGGGGGGTACTCTGTGGTTTTCCTGCAGGAGACCCATTTGGATCCGGCCGCTGAAGCTAGCTGGCGGCTGGAGTGGGGGGACGGGGCCTACTTTAGCCACCTCTCGGTTCGCACAGCTGGAGTGGCGACCCTGTTCTCCCCTGACTTACGGCCCGAGGTGCTGGGGGTCGCCGAGGCTGTGCTGGGCCGTCTACTGCACCTCCGGGTCCGCATTGAGGGGCTTGTGGTTAATCTCGTCAATGTTTATGCCCCGACATCTGGCCCAGAGAGTTTGCATTTTTATCAGCAGGCGTCCACCTTCCTCGGCTCCCTGGATCCTCGTGAGTGCCTGGTCCTGGGCGGGGACTTTAACACCACCCTCGAGGAACGGGACCGCTCGGGGACCGAGCAGTGGCTGGCCGCCGCGGACGTCCTCCGGGAGATCGTCGAATGCCACTCCCTGGTGGACGTCTGGCACGACCACCACCCAGACGATGTCTCGACGTTCACCTTCGTCCGGGTGGAGGCCCATCGGTCGCGCCGCTCCCGGCTGGACCGCATTTACCTGTCACGTTTCCATCTTTCATGAGCCCACTTCTCTAGCGTTCGGCCGACCCCCTTTTCAGATCATCACCTTGCCACCGTGACGGCCTCTCTCTGCGCGGCGAGGCCAGGGCCGGCCTACTGGCACTTTAATAATAGTTTGCTGGAGGACGCAGGCTTCGTGGCGTCCTTCCGGGAGTTCTGGCTGGCCTGGCGAGGGCAGAGGCCAGAGGGCAGAGGCACGCCTTTCCCTCTGTGCGGCGGTGGTGGGACCTGGGGAAGGTGCGCACCCGGCTCTTCTGCCGCGACTACACCCGGGGCGCCAGCCGACGGAGGGATGCGGCGATAGAGCAGTCGGAATGGGAGGTCTTGGAGCTGGAGAGGCGTCTCACCGCCAGCTCACCGCCAGCCCCGAAGATCCATCCCTCTGCGAAGCGTGCCAGGAGAAGCAGGAGGAGCTCCAGGCCCTCGAGGATCATTGAGCCCGGGATGCCTTTGTTCGATCCCGCATCCTCCTCCTTCGGGAGATGGATCGCGGCTCCCACTTCTTCTATGCCCTGGAGAAAAGGAGGGGGGCCAAGATGCACGTCACCTGCCTCCTGGCGGAGGACGGCACCCCGCTCATGGATCCGGCGGAGATGTGCGGGAGGGCCAGGGCCTTCTACGCGACTCTTTTCTCCCCGGATCCGACCGATCCTAACGCTTGCAGAGTGCTCTGGGATGGACTCCCGACGGTCAGCGCGGGCGACCGGGACCAGATAGAGCTGCCTCTCACTCTGACAGAGTTCTCGGAAGCCCTCCATCGCATGCCCACCAATAAATCTCCGGGCATGGACGGGCTGACCGTGGAGTTCTACCACGTGTTCTGGGACGTCCTCGGCCCGGACCTAGTCACCGTCTGGACCGAGTCTTTGCAGGGCGGGGTCCTCCCTCTCTCATGCAGGCGAGCCGTGCTCGTCTTATTGCCGAAGAGCGGGGACCTCCGCAACTTATGGAATTGGCGTCCAGTCTCGCTCCTCAGCACGGACTACAAAATCGTTGCGAAGGCCATCTCGATGCAGCTAGGGTCCGTGCTGGCGGACGTGGTCCACCCAGACCAGACCTACACCGTCTCGGGCCACACGATATTTGATAACCTGTATCTGGTCCGGGACCTTCTGGAATTAGGGTGTAGGGATGGTCTGTCGTTCGCCCTCTTGTCCCTGGATCAGGAGAAGGCGTTCGACAGGATGGACCACGGGTATCTCCTGAGCACTCTGCGAGCGTTCACCTTTGGACCCTGGTTTGTGCTTTTTCTCCAGATGCTGTACGCTTCCGCAGAGTGTCTGGTCAGGCTCAACTGGACCCTGACCGAGCCCGTCAGCTTTGGGCAAGGAGTACGGCAGGGGTGTCCCCTCTCAGGTCAGCTGTACGCTTTGGCGATCGAGCCCTTCCTCTGTCTCCTCCATCGGAAGCTGACAGGGTTGGTGCTTCGAGAGCCGGAGCTGCGGCTGGTCCTGTCGGCGTATGCCGACGATGTGCTCCTCGTGGTCCAGGACCCAGGTGACTTGGTGCAGGTGGAGGCTTGCCAGGCCATCTACTCGGCGGCCTCCTCTGCCCAGGTCAACTGGGTCAAGAGCTTTGGCCTGGTGGTCAGGGAGGGGTGGCAGGCGAGCTCCCTCCCACCCGCGCTTCAGGCCATCCAGTGGAGCGCAAGTCCGCTGCTCTATCTCGGCGTTTACCTTTCTGCACGCATCCGTCTCCGCTGGAGAACTGGCACGGTTTAGAGGGCAGGGTGACGGAGCGGCTCCGAACATGGACGGGACTACTCCGGTCCCTCTCCCTCTGAAGGAGGGCGCTGGTGCTCAATCAACTAGTCCTGTCCATGCTCTGGTACCAGCTCAACTCCCTGGTCCCGGCCCCGGGTTTCCTGGCCAACCTCCGGACGGCGATTCTGGAGTTCTTTTGGGTCTCTACAGGGGTCCTCCACCTGCCCCTGGAGTGGGGGGGCAGGGCCTGAAGTGCCTACACACTCAGGTCCTTGTCTTCTGCCTCCAGGCCCTGCAGAGGCTCCTGTATGGTGCAGGTAGTCCGGCGTGGAGCATTTTGGAGCACACCTTCTGTCACGGAGTGTGGGGGAGGCAGGGTCCTGCACCCCCGGCTTCCTGCGATTCACCAGGACTCTCAGCCAGCCAGTAAAGCCGAAGGTTTATTTAGATGCCAGGAACGCAGTCCAACACAGGTCTTGCAGGCACAGACAACAAGATCCTCCCTGTTAGGTCCATCTTAGGGTCCCAGGAGCCCCACAGCCCCCATTGGGGAATCAGAGCCCTGTCTGTCCTTCCCTTCCTCCCCTAGCCAGCTCCAGACTCCCCAACCCCCTCCAGCCCCTCCTCTCTGCTCAGCCCCTTTCCCAGGCCAAGAGGTCACCTGAGCCCTTTGTCTCCAATACCTTCAGCCGGCACCTTTGCAGAGGAGGGGCCCAGGCCATCAGTTGCTAGGAGACAGAGTGTCAGGCATTCAGGTGCACTGTCCTTTTGCTTTGCTAGACACTTAAGAACCGCATAGGGGACACTGAGGCACCAACACAGCATTCACAGACCCTAGTAAGAACAGTCCCACTTCGTCACACCTTCCTCCGCTGCTTCCGAGGGCTCCGATATGACCGGCAGCTCTTTTACCTCCATCCGAGAGGTCTTCCGCAAGACCTCTGCGGGCTGCCGGTCTTCTACCAAGACCTCCTCCGGACCTGGAAGCTCTTGTCTATGACCAGGTCCGTGGCGGCTACTGTGAGGGCTGATCTCCTTGCGGAGCCCCTGCTAAACAACCCCCAGCTTCGTGTGCAGGTGGCGGAGTCCCCCGCGGTGCGCCAGAGTCTGGTCTTGGCGGGAGTCACCAGGGTCGGAGACCTCCTGGACTAAGACCGGGGAGACTGGCTGGATCCCCTGACGCTCGCTCAGCGCATGGGGCTCTCCAGACCTCGTACTCCCCGGCGTGTACTTCAGGAGGTGAAGGCCGTTTTACTGCCCGCTGCTCAGGCCTACCTCTACTGGGTCCTGCGAGAGGGCATGCCCCGCCCACCCTCCACCCCAGGCCCTGTGGACCTTTTTATTGGGCCCCTGCCCCGTGGACCCAATCAGCCCCCTCGCACTTTCACTGCAAGCCGGCTGCATGATCTGCAGCCAGTCCTGTTCCAGACCACGCCAAGGAAACAGCTATACACGCTCGTGCTCCACACTCTTTACTACCTCACCCTCGCGTCCCACCCTGATACAAAATGGTGGGACCTCCTGCCACCTCTTGAGGGTGAGGAGCCCCAGTGGGCCAGCTTATACTCTGCCCTGGTCCCAAGGCCTGCCAGGGATGTCAGCTGGCGGCTCCTTCACGGGGCCGTGAGCACGGGCGTGTACTTGGCGTGGTTTACCCCTGTCCCCAACACCTGCCCCTTTTGCGGCATGAAGGAGACCCTGGTGCATGTTTATTTAGAGTGCACCAGATTGCAGCCCCTGTTCTGGCTCCTCTTGGATCTCTTATTGCATTTTTGGTTGCACTTTTCCCCTCACCTGTTTATCTATGCACTCCCCATCCGTGGCCCCACAAAGTCGCGGGATCTCCTTCTCAACCTCCTCTTGGCCCTAGCCAAACTAGCCATCTACAAAACCAGGGAGAGGAGGTTGGCCGACGGGATTTCCTGCGACTGTGGGGCCTATTTCCGCTCCTCCATCCGTTCACGCATTTGGGCAGAGTTCCTCTGGGCGGCGTCCACTGGCTCCCTTGATGCCTTCGAGGAGCAGTGGGCATTGTCTGGGGTTCTCTGCTCGGTGTCCCCATCAGGTTCCCTTCGTTTAGCCCTATGACCTCACTCCCGATCCTGTTTTTTTGATTTGTTGTCCCACATAATTAGTTGGTATCACAGACCTGTGGATCCTCCCCTTAGGCGGGGGGAGGTCCTTTAGCAGTGGGCGGGCTTTGCCCGCCAGCTTCCTGGATACCAATAGGATCACTCTCCTGTAGCCATCTGGCCTGACGCTGTCACAGCAGCTATTATATATATAAACAAATGGAAGAAAGGGGAAATTGGGGAAATCTATGACCAGCAGATTTATGGACAATAAGGTATAAATATATATAACAATAAGAACCATGCCAATGATATTAGTTCATTACTAGATTGAAATGGTAAAATTATCAACAATAATTCAGAAGTGTTCAAAATATTTCTGTTCTGTATTTGGGTAAAAAAAAGACGATATAGTGGACTAGTATTTCTGGAAGAAGTTAAAGGGGTGGAGGAGTAGCTCAGTGATTTGAGCATTGGTCTCCTAAACCCAGGATTGTGAGTTCAATCCTTGAGGGGGCCACTTAGGAATCTGGGGCAAAAATGGTCCTGCTAGTGAAGGCAGGGGGCTGGACTCAATGACCTTTTGAGGTCCCTTCTGGTTCTAGGAGATTGGTATATCTCCAATTATTAAAGAGAAGCAACTAAAGTTAGATATTTTTAAATCAGCAGATCCAGATAACTTGCATTCAAGATTTTTAAAAGAGCTGGTTGAGGAGCTCACTGGACTATTAATGTTGATTATCAATAATCTCGGTGCACTGGGGACATTCCAGAAGAGTGGAAGAAAGCTAATGTAGTACCAATTTTTAAAAAGTGTAAATAAGATCATCTGGGTAATGACAGGCCTGTCAGCCTGTCATTGATGCTGGGCAAGATAATGGAGCAGCTGATATGGGACTCAATTAATAAAGAATTAAAGAAGGCTAATGTAATTAATGCCAATCAACATGGGTTTATGGAAATAGATCTTATCAAACTATCTTGATTTCTTTCTTTGATGAGATCACACACTTGGTTGATAAAGGTAACAGTGCTGATATTATAAATGTAGACCTGTAAGACATTTACATGTCTTTTGATTAAAACATGACATTTTGATTAAAAAACTAGGACAATTTAAAATGAATACAGCACATATTAAATGGATTGAAAACTGGCTGGCATCAAAATGTAATTGTAAACTGGGAATGATCATTGAGTGGATGTGTTTCCGGTGGTGACATGAGGCGGGGCACAGGACAGCCCCCACTGGGGGCGGGGAGGTAGCACCACTCAGTCCCTATCTGCCCCCAGCCCAGCTCTGGCCCCAGCCAAAGGTGCACTCAGCCCCCTGCTCCACGCCCAGCCCAGCTCTACCCTTTTTCTCTCTCTTCCCCCAGCACAGCTCTGCCTCTAGCACCAGCTCCTCCCCCATCCCCAATTCCACCCTCAGCTCCACCTTGAGCCCAAGCACCGTCACTGAGGGTGCCGTGTTCCCAGCTTAGTGATTTTTTCACTAGATTCAGCAATTTTTCAGTTAGAGAGGACACTGGTGCTAAAGTGACCAGGAACAAACCTAGAGACTGTCTCAGCCGATCACAAGGACATTCAGAGAAAAAAGTCACCAACTTGTTGCCAGTGGCTTTCAGCCCTGAGCTGGGGGGACTGGAAACAGCAAACCCTTCGAGCCGGGAGGTCTGAGCAGCGGCAGCCAGAGGTGTCAATCTGCAGGCATGGCCTGGCCCAGAGTCACCGGATGCTCTGGCAGATGAACAGCTCGGTGCTCCCCCTGACAGGCCTAGCAAAGCTGCGGTCAGGTGGGGAGGGGGAGGCTGGTCTGGGCTGGGGCAGCTTGGCCAGGTGCATGCACAGCAGAGCCAGAGCAGACCTGTGAGTGCGGCCTCCTCCCCTTCCCGGGGATACTCTCTCAGAAACCCTGCCCCACCTCCCCTCGTTGGGGTGGAGATTCCCCTCCATACCCTGCCCTGGCTTCCCTCCACACATGGGGGAAAGACTCCTTCACATGGACCCTGCCCCCCTGCCCCTGCCCTGGCTCCCCCCTCCCCCGTCTCGTCCACCCCCCCACCCCCCGGGAGAGAGACTGCATCACTCAGATGTTGCCCTGGGAGGCCCTCACTCATTGAGGGGAGAGATATTCCCCTTGTGTGAGACAGGAACTTCTTGTTAAATCTATCTGAAATTCTCCCTCATGTAGGTAACATAGCAACATCTAACAACTTCTCAGGGTTTCTCTGATTACTTCCTGCTATGTGGAGTGGGCAACAACCTGAGGAAGCCTTGGCTGTGCAGTAATGGAGGGGAGGTATGAACAGGTAAAGGGGGCATCACTGATGTACTGGTAAGGGGGTGTGTGACAGGAAGAGTTTGGGCACCACTGATGTAGGCCATACTTGCAGAAGAGGGGACTCTATCTTGGGAAGCAGTGACTCTGAAAAAAGATTTGGGGGTTGTGGTAGATAATCAGCTGAACATGTGCTCGCAGTGTGATGCTGTGGCCAAAGGAACTGATGCAATCCTGGAACCTTTAAACAGAGGAATCTCAAGTAGTAGATGAGAGATTATTTTACCTCTATATTTGGCACTGTTATAACAACTGCTGGAATACTTTGTCCAGTTCCAGGTGCCCACAATTCAAGAAGGATGTTGAGTAATTGGAGAAGGTTCAGAGGAGAGCCATGAGAATGATTAAAGGATTAGAAAACTTGTCTTATAATGATAGACTCAAATAGCTCAATCTATTTATCTTAACAAGAAGAAGGCTAAGGGTGACTCGATTACAATCTATAAGTATCTTCATTGGGAACAACTATTCAATAATGGACTCTTCAATCTAGCAGAGAAAGGAATGACATGATCCAATGGCTGGAAGTTGAAGCTTGACAAATTCAAACTGAAATAAGGCATAATTTTTAACAGTGAGGGTAATTAATCATTGGAATAATTTACCAAAGGTTGTAGTGTATTCTCTATCATTCAAAATTTTAAATCAAGACTGGATGTTTTTTTCTAAAACTAAGCTATGTTCAAGGAATTAATTTAGGGAAATTCTATGGCCTGTGTTATACAGGAGGTCAGACTAAATGATCATAATGATCACAATGATCACTTCTGGCCTTGGAATCTATGAATCTATGAATTCTATTCTGTGGATTTTAGGTACCAGTATCTGGATATAAAATTGCAGCGTATCTGACCATATAAACTAGATTTTTTGAGTATTAAAATAGCTTCTAGCTAGGGGAATGAACTATTTCGCTGTACTGCATTCATCTAAGAGCTAGTTTTAAAGATGTGGGTTTTAAACATATTTCCTGAGTTTATATCCAGTCATGAATATTACTGGTCTTGTTGCCTTCTAAAGAAAATATTTTCTAATGCTACAAGCATCGGGGTACAGTTTGGTATAAATTAAAGAAATATAAGATGTTAGGAAAGACATTCGTTTAAATTATATCCAGCCAGTCCACTTTAAGGACCTAGCTAGAGATAGATCCCGGTGGCACTCAATCTGAAAAGAGGCTATGTCCCTTTGGGATTTGTTAGATGATGATGATTGATGAGGATGAACTAGGATGATAAGATTGGGGCATTGTTCAATAGCTTCTGACCTGTTCTCTAAGAAGGGGTTCTCAAAATGTGGAACCCTATCTGTGACTGAACCCTGGGCTCAATTTAGTGCATCTGTGGAGCCCATAAATATAACTGCTGGTTGTCTGTGCTGCATGGAGTTAGAGTGATCCCTAACTCAAGCCCTTCCTGAGACTCCTTGGAAGAGGATGAGGCAGGAAGGGGGTTGCTAGGAGTTGTCCTGATCTCCTTCCTGCCGTTTATCCTCTTGCCATTCTGTTTTGCTTTCAGTAATGAATCTGAGGGTTTGTAGCTAGGGGCCAACCTTTCTCTGCACAGCACAGGCAGCCATGTGTAGATGCTCCCATGATTGCACTGATCTGATCCAAGGAATGTTGTTCATGCTATGAGACAGGGGCAGAACTGTTGTTGATGTGCACCAGAAGGGGAAAGAACTATTACTGGTGAAAGAGAAAAGATAGAACTGGGTCTATTCCTTCATGAGCCACAGTACCAAGTGATTCTTAGGACACTGCAGGGGGTGAACAGGAAGGTCACCTGCTTTGTTTAGACCTATCAAGTTGGAACAGACATGACTTCTGCTAATGATGCAGGAGCCTGATGGGTGGCACCATATGTGGTGCTGCTGTGCTCTGCAAAGCAACGCTGCTATCTGGACACATGCTCCAGAACGTAGAGGAGACAGGCCTGGATAGCTCTTAAAAGGCAGGTGAATTATCCCTGAATATTGAACCCCAACAAAACATAAAATATACATGAGCCTATGGGCAGCCACCTATTGCACTTATCCTAAATATTACTGAGATTTAGTATTTCCAGAGCAACTTACCAGTTTATAATCAATAATGTACAGCTACATGTGATTCATAGATTTTAAGGCTAGAAGGGACCATTAGATCACCCTGTCTGACCTTCTGTATATCACAGGCTATTAAATAAAAGGAGTACTTGTGGCACCTTAGAGACTAACAAATTTATTTGAGCATAAGCTTTCGTGGGCTACAGCCCACTTCATCAGATGCATGTAGTGGAATGATTATGATATCAGAGTTGTTTCTGAGGCTCTGGACGGCATTGTGTTCTGCACGGCTGGGGTTATGGGGCAGGTGATGCTGTTTTTACAAAATTTCAGCCTGTGCATGTTGGCGGAAGCACTCTATGTAGAAGTCCAGTTCCTTACATCTCCTTGTCAATTGCTGTAAATGGGCCATTTTCATTACCATTACAAAGAGTTCTTTTTCTTTCCTGCTGATAATAGCTCACCTTAACTGATCACTCTCCTTATAGTGTGTATGGTAACACCCATTGTTTCATGTTCTCTGTATATATATATATATATCTTCCTACTGCATTTTCCACAACATACATCCAAAGAAGTGAGCTGTAGCCCACGAAAGCTTATGCTCAAATAAATTTCTTAGTCTCTAAGGTGCCACAAGTACTCCTGTTCTTTTTGCGGATACAGACTAACACGGCTGCTACTCTGAAACCAGGCTATTAAATGTTATCTGTGTATTGAGATGAATGACTTGTGTTTGACTCAACCATATCTTCTAGAATGGCATCCAGTCTTGATGTGAAGACATCAAGAAATGGAGAATTCATCACTTCCCTCGGTAGTTTGTACCAATGGTTAATATCACCCTCAATGTTAAAAAATTGTGCTTTATTTCTAATTTGAATTTGTCTAGCATCATATTCCAACTATTGGTTCTTGTGATGTCTTTCTCCTCTAGATTATAGAGCCCTTTAGTACCTGATATTTCCTACTTGTGAAGGTACTCATAAGAACATAAGAACGGCCGTACCGGATCAGACCAAAGGTCCATCTAGCCCAGTATCTGTCTACCGACAGTGGCCAATGCCAGGTGCCCCAGAGGGAGTGAACCCAACAGGCAATGATCAAGTGATCTCTCTCCTGCCATCCATCTCCATCCTCTGACGAACAGAGGCTAGGGACACCATTCTTTACCCATCCTGGCTAATAGTCATTTATGGACTTAACCACCGTGAATTTATCCAGTTCTCTTTTAAACACTGTTATAGTCCTAGCCTTCACAACCTCCTCAGGTA
Organism: Mauremys mutica; assembly: GCF_020497125.1. Classification (NCBI taxonomy): domain Eukaryota; kingdom Metazoa; phylum Chordata; order Testudines; family Geoemydidae; genus Mauremys; species Mauremys mutica. The sequence goes on from NC_059073.1 coordinate 172,009,864, forward strand.
AGGAGTTCCACAAGTTGACTGTGCGCTGCGTGAAGAAGAACTTTCTTTTATTTGTTTTAAACCTGCTGCCTATTAATTTCATTTGGTGAGTCCTAGTTCTTGTATTATGGGAATAAGTAAATAACTTTTCCTTATCCACTTTCTCAACATCACTCGTGATTTTATATACCTCTATCATATCTCCCCTTAGTCTCTTCTTTTCCAAGCTGAAGAGTCCTAGCCTCTTTAATCTTTCCTCATATGGGACCCTCTCCAAACCCCTAATCATTTTAGTTGCCCTTTTCTGAACCTTTTCAAGTGCTAGAATATCTTTTTTGAGGTGAGGAGACCACATCTGTACATGGTATTCAAAATGTGGGTGTACCATGGATTTATATAAGGGCAATAATATATTCTCAATCTTATTCTCTATCCCCTTTTTAATGATTCCTAACATCCTGTTTGCTTTTTTGACTGCCTCTTCACACTGCGTGGACATCTTCAAAGAACTATCCACGATGACTCCAAGATCTTTTTCCTGACTCATTGTAGCTAAATTAGCCCCCATCATATTGTATGTATAGTTGGGGTTATTTTTTCCAATGTGCATTACTTTACATTTATCCACATTAAATTTCATTTGCCATTTTGTTGCCCAATCACTTAGTTTTGTGAGTTCTTTTTGAAGTTCTTCACAATCTGCTTTGGTCTTAACTATCTTGAGTAGTTTAGTATCATCTGCAAACTTTGCCACCTCATTGTTTACCCCTTTCTCCAGATCATTTATGAATAAATTGAATAGGATTGGTCCTAGGACTGACCCTTCGGGCACACGATTGGTTACCCCTATCCATTCTGAGAATTTACCATTAATTCCTACCCTTTGTTCCCTGTCTTTTAACCAGTTCTCAATCCATGAAAGGACCTTCCCTTTTATCTCATGACAGCTTAATTTACGTAAGAGCCTTTGGTGAGGGACCTTGTCAAAGGCTTTCTGGAAATCTAAGTACACTATGTCCACTGGATCCCACTTGTCCACATGTTTGTTGACCCCTTCAAAGAACTCTAATAGATTAGTAAGACACGATTTCCCTTTACAGAAACCATGTTGACTATTGCTCAACAGTTTATGTTTTTCTATGTGTCTGACAATTTTATTCTTAATTATTGTTTCGACTAATTTGCCCAGTACCGACGTTAGACTTACTCATACAATGTAATCAAGTCACTTTTTAATTTTCTTTTTCATAAACTAAGTGGATTGAACTCCTTAATTTCCCCACTGTTAAGGCATTTTCTCCAGCCGTTGAATCATTTTTTGGCTCTTTGCTGTACCTTCTCCCATTTTTCAATATCTTTTTTAAAAGTGGATGCCAGAACTGTACACAGTATTCCACCAATGTGATATACAGAAGTAAAATCACCTCCTTACTCCCTACTCCTACTCACTGCTCCCTGTAATCCATCCAAAGATTACATTAGCTCTTATCCTTCAATGATCTGTCCCTGGCAAGGTGGCTGCTCTTGTGTGCCATGCAGCAGATGTTTTCTGTGCCATGTCAGGCTGCACTGACCTGAAAATTCATACCCCATAGGCCAGTAGAGATCTGGCATAACAGAGTAAGAGTATGCTTGAAGTCTAGAAACTAAGGTACTTGCTTTTTTAATATTTGGAGCACTTCTTGTTGGTCAAAGCTTAAAGTGACATAGACGAAAGTTTCTAAGAAGCCTGTCTACCTTGCTCTTCTTGTCACAGATAAAGTACCAGCAGCTACAAAATTAACTCTAGTAGGATTAGAGTTTGTAAAAATGAAAATTATAAGGTGTGCAAGAATATAAAAAAAGTAAAGAATGGCTTGGGAGTCACCTAACTGGAATTGATATGAGCAATCATGCGAAGAAGAAAATACGATTACTTACCTTTCTGTAATGGTTGTTCTTCGAGATGTGTTGCTCGTATCTATTCCAGCTCATATCTATACCAGTGCATGGAAGTCGGAAACTTTTCCTCTAGCAGCTACCCGTCGGGCTGGCTGGGGAGCCCCCTGGATTGGCGCCGATATGGCGTTCTATATAAGACCCTGCCGGCCTGACTTCCCCCCCCCCTTCAGTTCCAACCTGCCGGCTACTCCGACAGAGAGGAAGGTGGGGGGGAATGGAATAGATATGAGCAACACATCTCAAAGAACAACAGTTACAGAAAGGTAAGTAATCATTTTTTCTTCTTCAAGTGATTGCTCATATCAATTCCATTTAGGTGACTCCCCAGCCTTACTTTGAGGTGGGGTCGGAGTTAAGGAAACGCAGATTGAAGAATCGTTTTGCCAAATGCCACATCATTCCGAGAGTGCTGAACAATGGCATAATGAGAAGTGAAGGTATGAACCGAGGCCCACGTGGCAGCCCTGCAGATTTCCTGGAGGGGGATGTGTGCCAGAAAGGCAGCTGATGATGCCTGAGCTCTCGTGGAGCGAGCCATGACAGCAGGCAGAGAGACATTCGCCAAGTTGTAACAGGCACAAATACACCGCGTGATCCACGAAGATATTCGCTGAGAGGAAACCGGAGCACTCCACGATGGTGACAAATAAGTGGGTTGTTTTACGGAAGGGCTTTGTTTGGTCTATGTAGAAGGTGAGTGCCCTTCTAACGTCCAGAGAACGGAGATGCTGTTCCTGAGAGTCAGCATGCGGTTTTGGGTAGAAAACCGGCAGGAAGATATCCTGGCTTACATGGAAGCGGGACACAACTTTTGGCAGAAAGGCCAGGTGGGGTCTTAGTTGAACTTTATCTTTATGAAAAACAGTATAGGGCGGTTCATACGTGAGAGCCCGTAGTTCAGACACCTGATGTGCGGAAGAGATGGCCACTAGGAAGCCAAAACTTCCAGGAGAGAGAGAGAAGTAAGCAGGAAGCCAGCAGCTCGAAAGGAGGGCCCTTAAGGCAGGAGAGGACCAAGTTAAGGTCCCATGCAGGCAGGGGTGGCTTCGTTGGAGGGTGGACTTTCTCCAGACCTTTGAGGAAACGCCACACGACTGAGTGTGTGAATACTGAGCGACCGGCCGCACCTCGGTGAAACGGAGAGAGGGCCGCGAGGTGGACCTTAAGGGATCCAAAGGCTAGATGCTGATCCCTCAAGAACATCAGGTAGTCCAAGATGCACAGGATCAAAGCCTGGAGCGGTGACACCTGCCATTGTGCGCACCAGCAGGAAAACCTCTTCCACTTAGCCTCGTAGGTAAGCCTAGTCGACGGCTTGCAACTTTTGAGGAGCACCCGCCTTACCGAGTCCGAACAGGCGCGTTCAGCCTGGTTCAGCCAAGGATCCTCCAGGCCGTGAGGTGGAGCGATGGAAGGTCCGGGTGCAGGAGGCAACTGTGGTTCTGAGAGATGAGGTCGGGGCTGAGAGGGAGATGTAAGGGAGCCTGAATTGACAGGTCCAGCAGGATCAGGTACCAACATTGGCGCGGCCAGGCAGGGGCTACCAGTATGACATCCGCCTTATCCCGGTGGACCTTGAGGAGCATCTTGCGGACCAGCGAGAACAGTGGAAAGGCATAAAGCAACTGGCCTGACCACGCAATCTGAAAAGCGTCTGCTATCGAGCCCGGGCTGTGACCCCATAAGGAACAGAAGGCTGGACACTGCCTGTTGGTCTGCAAAGCGAACAAGTCGACTTGGGGAAACCCCCAGATGCGGAAGATGGAGTGAATGATGTCCAGACGCATCGACCATTCGTGTGTAACAAAATGCCTGCTCACACTGTCCACCAGTCTGTTCTGGACACCTGGGAGGTACGAGGCTGAAGGGAGATGGAGTGGGCTAAGCAGAAGTCCCAAGGAAGAAGGGCTTCTTCACAGAGCGGTGATGAGCGGGATCCACCTTGCTTGTTCAGGTAGAACGTGGCCGTGGTGTTGGTCATTAGGGCTGCTACACAGTGGCCCTGCAAGTGAGGAAGGAAGGCTTGGCATGCAAGGCGAATTGCTCTGAGCTCTTTGATATTGATGTGCAACAAACAACTCGCTTTCATGCCATAAGCCCTGCGTCGTCAGGCTCCCGAGGTGGGCCCCCCCATCCCAGGGCAGATGCATCTGTAACCAGGGTCAAGATGGGTTGAGGGGGATGAAACGGGACTCCAGCACCCACCATCAGAGGATCCACCCACCAGCGCAGGGAGTCGAGTATGCACTTTGGGACCTTGAGGACCATTTCTAGGCTGTTGCGTCCCGGTTGATAGGCTGACGCCAACCACACCTGCTGAGGCCTGAGTCTTAGCCTGGCATATTGCACCGCGTAGGTACAGGACACCATGTGACCGAGCAACCTGAGACACTGCCTTGCTGTGGTAGCGGGAAACTTGCAGAGGCTGGTAATTATACTTGCTATAGCCAGGCATCAGGCCTCTGGGAGGAAAGCCCTCACTTGGTTTGCGTCCAGGACTGCCCCAATGAACTCTATTGTTTGAGTAGGGGAAAGGATAGACTTGCTGATGTTGAGCATGATGCCCAAGTGACTGAATGTGTTTGTGACCAGCTGTACTTGAGACTGGACTTGTTGGTGAGACTGGCCCCGTATGAGCCAGTCGTTGAGGTACAGGAAGATTTGCATGTGGTGTTGGTGAAGGAAAGCCACCATGACCACCATTCACTTGGTAAAGATGTGGGGGCTGTGCACAAGCTGAACGGGAGGGCTGTGAACTGAAAGTACACGTCTTTCATATCGAGGGCAGCATACCAGTCTCCCGGATCCAGAGAGAGAATAGTGATAGTGGCTAAGGAGACCATACAGAACTTTAGGTTGACGATGTGCTTGTTGAGCTCCCTGAGGACCAGAATGGGTCTTAGGCCTTCCTTTGCCTTGGGGGACAAGGAAATAGTGTGAGTAGAAACTCTTGCCCCTGAGCTTCTGAGGGACTTCCTCCACTGCCGCTAGGGCAAGGAGGGATTGTACCTCCTGAACGAGGAGTTGCTTGTGAGAAGTGTCCCTGAAGAGGGACAGGGAAGAAGGGTGGGAGAGCGGGATGGAGCGGAAATGGATAAAATATCCCATCTGCACTGTGCGGAGGACCCAGTGGTCTGATGTAATATGGAACCAGGCATGGTAGAAACAGGATAGATGGTTCAGAAAGGGATAATTGTCTGGGGTGAGAGCAGGTAGTCTGTCCTTGGGCGCACCTTCAAAAGGGGCACTTAGAGCCTGGGGACAGCTTGGATTGCCCTTGGCCCTGCCTCAAGGGAGGACGAGATGGTCTATGTCAAGAGCATCTGATTCTCTGACGAGAAAAGTCCGGCCTGGGTCTAGGTGGGAAGGGCGTTGTTGGGTGGTTTGTGGTTTGAATGGCTTTCTTTGATTAGCCAGGGTATGCATACCAAAGGATTTAATGGTGTTTCTCGTGTCCTTTAAGGTATGAAGGTGGGAATCAGTTTGCTCCGCAAATAGGCCCTGACCATCAAAGGGGAGATCTTGGATGGGGTGCTGAACTTCCGGCGGGAGTCCAGAAGATTGGAGCCAGGCATTCCGCCGCATGGCGATGCCTGATGCCAGAGTGCGTGCAGCCACATCCGCAGCATCGAGGGAACCCTGAGGGGAGGTCCGAGCAACCAATTTACCCTCTTCAGCATTGGCCCCCAGTTCTGTATGCAACTCTGCTGGGAGAAGGTCTTGGAAATTGAGGACCGCAGACCAAGAGTTAAAATTGTATCTACGGAGGATCACCAGCTGGTTAGCGATCTGTAATGAGTGACCCCACAGTAGAATAAACCTTTCTCCTGAAATAGTCCAGCCATTTAGCGTCCTTTGACGTGGGAGCAGGTCCTTGTTGGCCTTGCCTTTCTCTGGCGTTCACCGCGTCCACCACAAGGGAGAACGGAGCAGGGTGAGTGAAAAGATATTCATAGCCCCTGGTGGGGACAAAGTATTTTCTTTCTACCCCTTTGTCTGTGGGAGGGATGGAGGCCAGGGTTTGCCAGAGAGTCTTGGCATTAGTTTGAATGGTCTTATTCATGGGAAGGGCCACCCTGGAAGGCCCTTCCGGGCCTAAAATGTCCACCATAGGATCCTTGTCCTCCACAACCTCCTCAAGTTGGAGGTTCATATTAAGGGTCATGCACCTAAGCAATTCTTGTAGGACCCTATATTCCACTGGAGGTGGACCAGACATGGACGTGCCAGCCACAGCCTCATCAGGGGAGGATGAAGACGACTCCACCGGAAGAGCTGGGGTGGAGATAGTGTCCTGGTCAACCATGGGTAGCTCTTTTGGGCGACTGGGGTAGCCCCTACCACCTTGGGAGGTCGGGTGTCTGAGTGTGACAATGGTCAGGCCACCAGGGGGGCGCCCTGGGCCTGGTGATATACCCAGGGAGTCCAAAATTGCCACTGGGGCTGCCAGTTGGGTGCTGGCGGGTCTTGACCAAGATTTCCCGGGCCCAATTGGGGACTGTCTGAAACCCCTGAAGAACTCCTCGACCGGAAGGGGATTGAGAACGCGACGGCCAAGGTGGAGCAGTGCAAGAATGGAGCGAGTCCCTTGGCAACCATGGGTCATGTGGAGATTGGCGACACAAGGCGATGAGGAATGGTGCCGAGACAGAGAGCGGTGCTGCAAAGAGGAGTGGTGCCACGAAGGAGATCGGTGCTGAGAAGGAGAGTGGTGCCATGAAGGAGAGTGAAGCGGATTGGCATCGGGCCACAGGTCGGTGCCATGGCGACAGTCGACACGGGGCTCGGGGCTCTGAATGGCGTTGGTCTGAACGGTGCCACGAGGTCGCTGAGCGTGACCTAGACCTCAAGCGGGACCATGTTCCAGCAGTTGACAACAACCTCGAGCAGGAATGGCTCTGAAAGTTGAGTCTGTGGGACCAGCGCTGTGAGTTTAACCGGTGTCGTGAGTCAGACCGGTACCTGGGATGGTGCCGGGACTTGGAATGACACCGTGACTCCAAGTGGCATGGAGATGCTGGTCTGGGGTCTGACAGTCCAAACATCGCCGGTTTACCTTTGGATGGTACCGGAGCTTGGGCCGAGGCTGGTGCTGGGGCCGGGGGTACCGGAAATGTCATTTCGATGAGCCCTCTGGCAGCCTCGAAGCTATCCAGGGTGGAAGGCAATGTAATCTCATCCATTTGCACAGTCCCTTGAGTTGGGCTGGCTTGTTGCTCGGTCAGGGCTGGAACAACTGCTTCGGCCCTAACGAGGGGTCCTCCCAAGGCTTGCTTCTTTCCAGCAACTGGGGAATGGGAACGGTGCTGAGGCGGGCGTTTTTGGGGTCCCGGAGATCGTCGGTCCCAAGGTGGGCACGGAATCTTCTGCGGTGCCGTAATTCGTACCGCTGGGGGAGCACTGCGCACCGAGGCGCTCGGGCCTGAGTCTTGAGAGGGCCTTAGTGCAGACTCCATGAGGAGTTGCTTGAGTTGAATTTCCCTCTCTTTTCTTGTCCGGGGCTTGAACGCCTTACAGATTTTACACTTGTCAGCCTGATGGCCCTCCCCCAGACACCTAAGGCCGGAGTTGCGGGGATTGCCCTTAGGCATGGGCTTGTTGCAAGACATGCAAGGCTTGAAGCCCTGGGACGGCATGCCCCAGAGCCCCGTAGGGCAGTAGTTGAGTACAAAACTGCCCTCTACTACTAAACTACACTTAACACTACAGAGAAAACACTTAAAACTAACTATTAACAATTAACTAACAATGATAACTATCAAGATAAACTAGGGATTAGTGGAGCACTTAAGAAACAAGAGACTATTGTTCCAACAACCATCACGGGCGGTAAGAAGGAATTGAAGGGAGGTCGGGCTGGCAGGGTCTTATATAGAAAGCCGTATCGGTGCCACTCCACGGGGCACCCCAGCCAGCCCGACGGGTAGGTGCTAGGAGAAAAGTTTCCGACTTCTGTGCATGCGGTGCGTGCACACACCTAAGTGGAATTGATATAAGCAATCACTCGAAGAAGAACATCTATACCACGGGGGCAACCTTTCAGAAGTGGTGTGCCGAGTCTTCATTTAATCACTTTAATTTAAGGTTTCGCATGCCAGTAATACATTTTAACATTTTTAGAAGGTCTCTCTCTATAAGTCTATATATTATATAATTAAACTACTATCGTATGTAAAGTAAACAAGGTTTTCAAAATGTTTAAGAAGCGTCATTTAAAATTAAATTAAAATGCTGATCTTACGCTGTTGGCTTGCTCAGCCCACTGCTGGCCTGGGGTTCCGTTCACCTAGGCCGGCAGCGGGCTGAGCGGGTCCTGCAGCCAGAACCCCATGCTGACAGCAGGCTGAGCGGGGCTGGCAGCCAGGACCCCAGCTGGCAAGGGGCCAGCAGCCAGAATCCCAGACTGGCAGTGGGCTGAGCAGCTCAGCCTGCTGCCGGTCTGGAGTTCCATCCGCTGGTTCTTGCCAGCCAGGGTCCCGGCTGCCGGCCCTGCTCAGCCCGCTGCCGGTCTGAGACCTTGGCCGTGCCCACATAGAGTGGGCATCTACCTTCTGCCTGGTTCTGGCCCATTCTCTTCCTCTCTCTCTGCACTGAGCTGGGGGTGGGGGTGCACTGAGCACAGGGCTGGGGGTGAAGGAGCAGGCTGGGGGTTGGGGTGCAGGGTCTGGCCAGGAGCTAGAATGAGGGAGGGGGCTCAGGGTTGGGGCAGGAGGTTTGGGTGTGGAGCACTTACCTGGGCAGCTCCCATTTGGTGCAAGGGGTGCAGGTGGGAATGGGTGTGAGGGGGGTGCAGGAGTCACGGCATGGAGTGTGGGGGGGCTGGGTATGTGTGGGGGGTTCCAGAGTCAGGGCAGGGTCTGGGTGTGTGTGCAGGGGCTGGGGTGTGAGGGGGTGCAGGGGTCAGGGCAGAGGGCTGGGGGGTGGGCTGCTATTTGGGAGGTGCTCCAAGCCCCCTGCCCTGACTGGCTCACGGCAGGGGGCTGTAGGGATACACCCTGATTCCACCCCCCCTTCCTCAAGACACCGCTCCTGCCTCTTCTCCGCCTCCTTCCCGGTCTGAGCAGCGAGAGTGCTGGGGCTCCTCTTCTCCCCTCCCTTACAAGGGCCATCAGCAGCAGGGAGGGAGAGGAGGCGGGGCACGACGCAGCATGCTGGGGGAAGAGGCGTGGGAGCGGGTAGCTTGGCTGCCAGTGGAGGCTGCTGGTCGAAGCTGCCCTGCCCTGCCAGAGAGAGTGGAAGGCAGGGGGCAGAGAAGAGCGGGCTGGGCCAGGCAGGATTTTTAATAGCTCACTGCTGCCTGCCTAGGTCCCGCCCGTCGACCCTGCTCGAGCAGGGCCAGTGGTGGCCAGCAGCGGGACATTAAAAATTGCCATAGGTTTCCAACCCCTGATCTATACTATATAGGTGCCAAAACAGTTCTGCATAAATTTAGGGAAAATCTACTATTGAATATATGAATGTTTTGTTATATATTTTTCAGTTCATTAGAGGAAAAATAATATATAACTGTATTTGGGGCCTATTAGAAGGCAGAGGAGATGTAGAAAATCTAATTTAGGAGTTTCCACTTGTAGCTGTGAAAGTCACATAATTGTGTTATTGTCCTGTTTCTTTGTTTAGCATGTACACTGTGGTCTCATTAATCTGTACAACAGTCCCAAAATGGCCATGATTTCTACAAGTGTAATAAGACATTTTAGTTGTTACATTCATAAAGATAAATTGGTAATTTTACATTGTCTCAAAGGGTAAATTCATAGGTTTTAGTTTAAAGTTGGTCACATGATCTCACTGCATGACATCGCAAATCTCCCATCTCTCCTTTGTTGGTCTATATGCATGAATAATTTTCCCAGTGCTTGTTTGTAGCAGAGCAGGAGAAAGAGAGAATTACCACAGCACAATCTCTTGTTGTCCCCTATCAGCATTCCGTTGGTCTGAGCTGGCTTACAACAGTGTAAAGACATCAGTGGCATGTGTTATAATATATTGAGCATTGTACTCCTGAAGAACGCACGAAAGAAAGAACATTGTTCTACTAGGGAGCAATTCATCGGGTTTTTCCCAGAGACTCTTGGGTCAAGTTTTTATAGGCCTATTTGATTTTCAAATTCTTCTTTCCCTCTTTTTCCTCTCAGTGAGCCATAGTGTCCAAACTTGTCTACATTTACTTCCCATGTTTTGTGCATGGTAGATGTCCTTTAAAAAGAGTATCTCAAATAAGTCTTTATTCTTGTTTTGTTGGCTCTTATTCTGCGTTTTCATGAACTCTGGCCCTGGCCATGGCAACTGCAAGAAAAATGTTAACATTGATTGACAGGATTAAAAAAGCCTCCATCCCTATCCGCATTTCAAACACTTTGGGAACAATGGTGTTTGGTGTGATTGAATTAATGAGATATCGCAGACTGTCAAAAGAGCACACATACTTTACATAAACCCGATTATCTTTGCATGGCAGAAATGAAAAAAAAAGAAGCAACAGAGGTTTGGCTTTCACTCATACCTCCAAAGGAGCCATCAAAGTGTATGCCCTGGCTCAGAGAGTGATGTGCCCGCTCAGCTGGCCTGCCCTCCCTTTCTCTACACATACTGCTTGGCCCTGCTTAGCATACATCAGCCATGGACTTTAACAAGGCTATTCAGGAAACTAGGCCCAAAACAACACTCTTTTCACAACTCAGCACCTTTTTTTCCAGAGATCTATTGTTTAACTTGAACTAACCATACATTTTAACAATTAGACCCGAACTGGCTCCTGCTGCCCTAGCTTAACCCCAAAGAGTGACATCAGTCATGACTATAACATATATTTAAAGAGGTGAGCCACAGCTGGTGCTCACTTTACAAAACAGAATGACTATGGATAGATGAAGGTTTGGTAGAGAATGTCTTCTTGCTTATGGTTTTAAATGATATTTTGCTCCTCTGGAAAATGATGTAGCAGTCACAATGTTACGGTGGAGAAATCTAAATCATCATCATATCACTATATTTTAACTGATGTCAGGAATATCAACTATTTTTTTTCCATTCGAGGTTATCATGAATTAAGAGGCTCTGAATTTAAACATAATCCTAGGAAATAAAAGAGATCTGTTTATTGATCTACTTTACCTGCCTACCTGTTTACATGACCCTCATCACCATAGGGGCAAATGAGCTTCCACTGATGCATGGAAGAGACCTGGTTACAGGAAGTCAGAATCCAGTTTAAGGACAAATAACTATTTGGAATTCAAATACCTCACATTTGGTATCTTTGCAGATTGGATCAAGGCTTTCAAACTTTCTGAAGCAGACAACTGTTCTCCTAATTCTTTTAAATTCATTTTAAATTAAATTCAGTGAAAGTAAGAACTAACCTGAACCTTCATCAAAAACATAATCCATATGATCACCAAATCTTGTTTTAAATCTGAAAATGTTCAGTTAGAATTTTCTTAAAATTATTTAATTTTTTTGCAAATCTCTCCTGGAACAAAACAGAAAAATGACTTTTCTCCCAATATTAGGAAGAATTATCTTCCAGTATTTCTGGACTGACTGGAGTAGGGAGATATTGAAAAACACATACAAAATTATTCTCATGAGAATTCCAGCCCATTTTTGCGGATACAAAACACATGGATAATCTGGGTAAATTTTAGATAAGCAATCACGCTTGTTGTTGTTTATCTGAATACATTTAAACCTTCAGATCTCATGAGCTTCTCCTATAATTACTTTACCTCCATGTCATGAAAAAATACAAACACTTTGTGAACACCAAAAGCAGTGTTTACAGCTTCCTTTGGGGGCCTTGCACCATTGTTTGAGGAATTCTGCCTTCATTCATAATTTAGGATTTAGAGAATAAACAAACCAATTTTCTCCTCAGCATAACTCAATTGAAGACAGTGCTGACCATAAATACATTTATCCTGTCCACCAAAACTTAATAGGGAATTCAGTAATCAAATTCAGTGGCTACGTGGAGACATTTCTGCCCATTACACATTGTGGATTAGTGACTTGATATTGCATAGCACACGATATAGGTTCTCCCAATATTCTATGATCCTGGGTTACAATAAATGTTTAATCTTCACCATGTATTTTGGAAAACACTGAAAAATAAGAAAGTTTAAAATCGCAAGATTGAACATATTAAGAATATTGCTCTGTAAATTAATAATTCATGGGAAATATCAGATTTGACATGTGCATAAATTATATGAGGCCATACAGCAGCCTCTCAACAAATGGAGAAGGCTAATAATAATAATATTCAGCAAAACCAGGCCAGAACTCTGCATTGTGAAGTTACAAAAACCAAAATAAAACATTGCCCCCAAAAACTTAACCAGTAGATGTCTCTGTTTCATAAACCCTGTCATGATTTCAGCTGCCATCTCCTCTCAGTTACAATTTTTGGATTCCTCTTCTTCGTATAAATTCACCTAGATGTAAGGACTGCAAACTGACATTAAAGAGGTAGTATTGGGGAACTGATGTAAAAGGAGTTCAGTATGTTACCTCCACACAATCAAGAGGTTTGAAATTCAGACACATGCAGAGTAAGCACTAAAACTGCAATGAAAGCAGCTCATAAGCCTGAATCCAAGTCTCAGCCTGAGTGTAAGCAAGCTGCCTTCCATTGTATGACATGACAACTGGCATTATCAGTCTTTGCCTCTGCCAGTGAGCAGAGTGCAACCAGAATTTTTGGGTTTATAACAAGAGGTAGAGGTGCCCCCTCAACTCTTGCAGGTTTATGCTTTCTCTTTCCTCTTTTCTTGTAGTCTGAATGCCCCTCCCCCCTCACACTTGTAACATAATCATCCTCCACATCTACTCCTTCTACAGTCTTTCCCACCCTATGGAATAAGGCAGGAGTCAGAATCCCTTATCAGATCCACCAACAGGGCCAAGGAAAGGGTTGCACAGGAGCTGGACCACTAAAGAAACTTTATTCCTCCTCCCCAAGGAACTTCTGTATCCAAAGAGAGGGGTCCAGGGATTGAGACTCGGAAAGCAGGCAGATCCTTGGAGAAGCAACAAGAGGGAAGGAAGCTTGTGCAGTGCGCTTTACCCTTAAGGAGGCAGTCTCTGAGTCTGGTACTAAGTTGCACTGCCCCCTGCCAGACCCCTTCTCTCCGTGGCAGTGAGTGGCTAGCTGCTCAATAGAAACACTCTAAAAACCTTCTCCCATTAATGCCTCTGGGCTGGTTCGCTTACTGAGGCTGAGTAAGGTACAACAGTATCACTTGTTTCCCCTGGTGACAGCCCTGCCACCGAGTCCATAAATGTTTTCATACAGTCCTTTATAATTATCGGAGTGCATGAGAGCAGCTACACAAAAGGGCATAACACCAGTGTGAACCAAGGGAAACAAGACTGGTGTTTGTTTCTAATGTATCTATTATTGATCCTTATGCAAACTTCTTAAAATGTTATGTTCAGTCTGCTCACCTAAGACTAAATGAATGATATACTCGTCCCACCATTCAATTATCTTTTAATTTTAAAAAAAATATTACATTTTCTCTTTATTACAGAATAACTGAACCAGCTTACAGTGACATAAACAAAGTTCAGCTCTTTTCACAATTAAATATCCATTTAAATCCAGATAAAATCTGTTTTTTTTGTCTAATACTCTTGAGTATTTTATGTAATTTCCAATGTGCCTCTGAGTGCTGCCAATGTGCTGAATTAAGCAGATGTAATTAATCAGATGTAACAAGCATCCTTTCCAGGACATATATAAATATTCTCATATTTCTATAATCTTTTTCAATTTACCATAAGAAAAACAACAAACATTTCCACTGTGCGATGAGACGTCTCAGGTAGCAGAGAATTGGCCACCTCCAATACAGGATATGTTACTATGTGCTTTGTGAGTTTTTCCAGTCTATGGACTATAATTAAGAAGCAATACAAATGGGGGTATAAGTTAAATGGCCTTCAGTAGTCGGAAAAACAAGTAACAGAAAGGTGCAAAAAGTAAGAGAAATAATTGAGATAAACTTTCCCTTACATTCTCCTGTTATTTGCTTTTCTTGATACTTCACCCCAATTTCACAGCTTGTAGAGCAAGTTACATTCATTTATATTGACTAAGAGCTTGTCTACGCTGCCCTGCTATTCCGACTACAGCGTTATATAGCAGTTCACACCAAAGTGCTGCTTTGTAACTCCCCCATATGGATGCTGTGGGCACGAACTAAAAGATTCCTAGTTCACTTTAATATAGTACTCTTTAAACAGGATTACACTAATGCAAACTAGGAACCTTTTAGTTTGTGCCTGAAGCATCTACATGGGGGATTTTCAGTGTAGTACTTTGGTGCACACTGTTATTCACACCCCCATAGTCTAGGCTTCGAGGCAGTATAGACATGCCTTATACTGTCATATACACATATCATTTACTAATGAGTAACTTGTACCCATTGATGTCACTCCTGAATCTGTGCCTACCAGTGGCCAAAACGTGCCTTCAGATTGCATGTGGCTCATATTGATTTTAGGGCCATGCAATCTCATCCAAAAGGAGAATCTGGTCCTTAACCACTTACCACTGCCTACTCATACTGCTTTTCAAGTCTTGATCTCCCCTCCCCCTTCTGTCCTCTTCTCATGACTCACTGTAGTTGGGGAATCATTCTTTCACTTGTGCTGACCCATGTTTCTGGAACAGTCTCTCTCACCTTCACTTTGAGCTTAGTCAGGGCTTATCTAGTTTAGGAAAAAAGGATGAGGTTAGGTCAGGTTTAGCTAACACATGTTAACTAACTCCAACCTAACCACAACCTTTACCTACTGTACACAAGTTAAGGTATTTTATTCCACTGAGTAGTGTTTTAAAATATGTTAATTGAAACGTGATAGCTAACGTTTTAAAACACCACCAACTTTCTGAGTCCCCACAGTGCCTTTATATCTCATCTCCAAGAATGCTTAAAGCAAACATTTGGGGTGAAATCCTGACCCAAGTAAAGGACAAAATTCCCATTTATTTCAATGGGCCCAGGATTTCACCCATCTTCTCTAGAAAAGGACATGGAAGTGCTTCCACCAGAACAAACTCCTTCTTCCTCCCAATTTCCATTTTACTAGCTCATGTAACTGAAGCTCAGGTGATATTTTATAACTAAAAAGCATTTATTACATTTCAAATAATTTTGCATCAGCATTATATAAACACCAGTACTAAAACCGCAATGTATGTTCTGTACTGTCTCCATTTTTATACTTTAAAATGTGAAAACTGATTTTTCCAGTGTTCTGCCTCCTCGTGTTAAAACAAAATAATTCATATCACAACAATAAAATAAAAAAGGCAAACTATTACTGAGGGGGCCTAAATAAACAGGTATACTGCTTATTGCATGCATTTATTAATCTGTAGTTGCTATTTTCTGGTGAGATTTCAAATTAAGATTTTTGAACATGCATTTCAATTATATTTAATAAGAAAGGTATTGTATGTTAAATATAAATGTATTTATGAAAATACATTGTAAATATAATTTCAACACGTTTGTAACTAATTGCAATGCATTTAACAAATGTTTTATTAAATGCATTACACAATAAAAATTTGAATTTGAATACTGATTTGGATTATGCATGTGTGACCATACTCCTCTCCAGTTTGCACATAACAGTCTTCCTTTTAAATTTGGCAACATTTGGGTTTTAGGGATTTTCTTTACGGGGATGGTGAAGTTTTCCTTTTCAGCTTTGTTTTGAGAAGAGCATTCTTTGCACTACAGATTCAGTATCCTTGAGTAACCGGAAATCATTAATAAATGTAATTATCACTAGCAGTGCTGGAACAGGAGAAGCTTTGAGGTTAGTACAATGCCCTGGCAAAACATGTTTGACTGGATGAAAAAGTTTACGGAGATTAACACCCACTGAGCTGGCCCACTGGCAGGTTGTTGCAGGTTAATGGAAATGTGTGGCAACAGTCAGCAACATTAGCAAGGTCTTTATCTTTGGATCTCATAAATATTCTTTTTAACCCCCGCTAACACCAATGTTTCAGGCTTTTCTAGAAGAAGTAGGACAGCTAACTCCATACTTATGTTAAGGATTAGGCACATTCTGTCCAGGTTTTTTTTCCCATTAACTGTTCAGAATTGTCCAGTTGTTTAGATGCTTATTTTGAGGTTG
Organism: Mauremys mutica; assembly: GCF_020497125.1. NCBI lineage: Eukaryota > Metazoa > Chordata > Testudines > Geoemydidae > Mauremys > Mauremys mutica. The sequence continues at coordinate 172,025,953 of NC_059073.1, forward strand.
TAGCAGATGTTATGATTGCCACCTCCCCAACTTGGTATCAAAGCAGGGGAAATTAACAACAAGTTTCAGATTGTGCTGGGTTGACTTGGGAAGATTTTGTTAGCAATGTAGGGCTCTATCAAATAAAGATTCACAATGTTGAAGTATCCTTAAGAGCCAGTTCTAATCATTAAGATGAGTTTAAAAGGAGTATAAAGCTTCTTGTAATCATATAAAGTTTATTGCTCTTTTCAGCTCTTTATCTGTTTCCTTGTATATTAAACCACAAAGACTTTATTCTTTAGCAGATTGAAAATAGAGCAGGGAAGGGGTTAAGGATCTGCGTTGACTGCAATTTCTCAATCAGCCTCGGGAAGCCTCAGGTCAACTTTGCTCATAAAACTCTGCACAAATATTTCTTTTTCTATCAGAGAAATTCTAATTCTGCACACAGACCAGTGCCACTCAGATTATTACACATTATTAAAAATTAATTTTAAAAAATGGTTTGGTCCCTGTAATCTCTTGTAGAGATGTGAGTGCCCAAGCCGTGGAAAAAATAACTACTGTCATGATAAAATAAATACTAATAATATGGTTTTTATTCCTGCTTTTCTTATTCACGATTTCTCTTGTTCCTCGGTTTTAAAATCTTTTCTCTTTTTCTTTCTTTCACGGTACAATTACAGCATTTTACCTCTAGGTACAAGCCCATCCTTATTAAAAAGTCATATAGAGCTTTAGCAGAGATAAAACCAAAAGGTACTTGTGACACTGGCAGGCCAGATGCCAGCTCTTGCCTAGGCTGCAAGCATAAGCAAAGAACTAAGAAACTCATAGCTGAAGGTCAGGCCAGTTTACCTGTATGTTTGTTTTGCCTAAAATAGGTATTAGTCTTATAAGAATGTATTTAGTGTTTAGATTCTGTTAAATGCTTGCAAGTTGTTGCATGCATTAATCTCACTTGCAATGTCTGTATTCCATGGTATAAAAAAAATGTAAGTTTTGCTTTATAACTTTAAAAATGTTTTCTCTGAACTTGTAACAGGCACAGGAATAGTCTGCTCCCATCCATCCAGAAGGACTATCAAAATCAGATGGGCCACCAAGGAACGTTGCAATACAAAGAATTGGTTAAGGGCCATATCACACCTTGGAAATGGTACGTGAAAAGGAGCTTGTCCTGTGGAATTGGAAGCAGAATGAAGGAAATAGATCAAAGAAAGAAGATTTTCCTTCTCTTTTTGGCTGTTGAACTCTGACAGGTCCACAGCCACCAAAATGAAGCCAGAATATCCATGGGTTACCTCCTGGGGCTGCCCTGAAAGAGACTTTGAATTGACAGACCACTATAACACTGTCATTCTTAGGAATTAGATGATAACTCATTCGTGTGTATATGTCTGCATGCTTTAACATGTAAATAACTCTCCTTTCTTTTTACTGGTTAATAAACCTTTTGATACTTTATTACAAGATTGGCTACTGGCATTGTCTTTGGTGTAAGATCTAGGGTATCAGCTGATCTGGGGTAAGTGGCTGGTCTCTTGGCACTCCGAGCAACCTGACTATGGTGTGATTTTTGGTGTAAATGACCATTTATCACTAAGGGCTAGTCTACACTTACCTGCCGGGTCGACGCGGTGAGTTTGACTTCTCGGAGTTCGAACTATCGCGTCTAACCTGGACGCGATAGTTCGAACTCCCCGCGCGCTCCGGTCGACTCCGGTACTCCACCACTGCAAACGGCGGTGGCGGAGTCGACCTTGGAGCCGCGGATTTCGATCCCGCGGCGTCTGGACGGGTAAGTAGTTCGAACTAGGGTACTTCGAGTTCAGCTACGCTATTCACGTAGCTGAACTTGCGTACCCTAGTTCGACCCCCGCCCTTAGTGTAGACCTGCCCTAAGTCAGGTTGTCTGGCTGGCAAGATAGACTGGAGAGTCTAAAGGACTGTCTGTGACTCCATGGCGAGACTGGTATAATGATCCAGGAGTTCACACTTGTTACTGGTTTGGCAGAATCTAATTATAAAACACACCACCAGTTTGGAATGTCTTCCCTGTTTTTGACATTCTGCCCTGAGGCAGGCAATCACAGTCATGAGCCACTATAGAAATCAATAGTATCCAATAGAAATTACTCTAAAATGTATAGAATTTAGTAGAAACTAAAAACAGGCTGAATTGCTCCCTCCTATGGTAAAACCTAGGACGGGGGTCATAAACAGAAAATGTCGACGAGGAGCCCCTTTTGAAGATTCCCTCATATTGCTCTGTCAGGGAGCTGGATCTGCCTGCTCTCTCTCCCAAGTCAAATAGGCTGTAAACCTACCTGAAATTCTGCACCTTAGGCCAGAGTCATCTGCTCATAGGTCCAATGCTTCTGCTGCAGCTTTGACCCCCTGAACACTTCTGGTCCTTGGCAACCTGGCTCCACAAGAGCCATGTTATCAGGGACCCTTGTGGTGGCAGCTACCTCCAAGGGTCATTTTTAACAAGGACTCCTCTCCATCACATTGGTTGTATGGAAAAAATAGTACTTCCCCAGGCAGTGCCCTAAGTCTTTCTACTGCTACTTCCAACCTAATAACTGTCCTCCTACTCTCCTCCTACCTTTCTATGGACCATAACCTCCAATAAATGTTTTAAAACAATCTGTGGCATTTATTGAAGAATGGTATTTTTGCTACAGAATTCTATAGGTTAATTTAAAATTTTTATAGAAAGTTTATTGTTCTCTGCTAAACTCTACAGGCAGGAAAAAGGAGTTAAGGTTTAGACTAATGGACAGGTTCTTCATAAGAATACAACATATGTCACTATACAGACCTATCTAAAAAGTGTGCTTAGTTGTCTAGTTGTATGTTTTAAAAAATAAGCTTATTATAGGTGCATTGGTAGCACTATCTATTGTTAAGGTTGCCCAACACTTTCCATTATAAAATCCTGTTTCCTGTGGCTTACAATTTTGCTAAACTAACAATTCAGGCTAAAATTTTCAATATAAAGTGTTTGGCTCAGGATTTTAAAAAAAAAATATTATTATTACAGACAAAACAGTTCAGCCACTTCTCAGTCTCAAGCCAGGGGAAAATACATTATTTTTTTCCCATGCTAAAATATTCTGGTTATGCTTTCTTTGCAAAGCTTAGCACCACCATCCTTTGGATCAAGGATTGATATTTGGCATGGGGGTGGCCTGTGTGTGAGGGATGTGCCTTTTAGCATAACTGAAAATCTGCCCAAATATGGCTAAGTTCTAGGTCTTTGAAATATAGAAGTTTACACATGCTCTGTGAAGGCAACAGATTATAGCAACTAAATTCCACAAAGATTTTGTCCTCACTGAGCATGCTCTCACCTGGGCCTGAGCAGAACTTTCAGTGAAATTGCAGCTCTGGGCTGCTACAGACCATGCTGGGCAACTTAATTGAGGAGTAGGGGGAAATAGTTTGGGACAAAGAGTCTGGGTGGGGGAGATTGCAACTGAGACTGGTTGCTGGGGAGAGGTAAACTGGAAGTGGAAGTGAGGTTGGGGTGGGTACAAAGGGACTAGCTGTGCAAGAAGACTGAGGCTGGGAGCCAGAGGGGCACATAAAGACTGGGAGCTGGGGAGGGAAATGGGGGTAGGAGGACTGGGAGCCAGTAAGTGGGGGAAGACTGGATGAGGAGGAGGGGGTGAAATTAGAACTGACTGGGCAATGAAACTGAAAGAGAGAACCAGTGGAGCAGGGGAGAAAGAAAGAAAAGGGAACAGATTTGATGAGGAATAAGTATAAGGATGGAACTGGGAGTGGTTGGGTCAAAGAACCTAGGGAGGGAGATTGGGAGTGGGAGCCAGTGGAGACAAGGAACGTGGACTTGGAGGTTGGAAAGATGGTGCAACTGGTGGCCAGTGGGAGGGATGGAGAAAGAGAGATTGAACAAAAAGCTGTGGTGGAGGGGAATTGGGAATGGTTGGGCAACAAGATTGGGACTGGGCACTGGGGGTGTGTTGTTAGGCAAGTTTTCTGCAAGATTGATATAAATTTGTTATAATATTTTTGTCTCCTAATTGACCAGAAGCTACCACTTCTATTAAAGTAAGCTTTCTTTATAAAATAGCTTTTCTAGAAAGCTGAGAAACAGAATATCTCTAGGGTTCATGATTTGTTTTAATATCTGGATTTTTGCAATGGGTGCATTGGCAAGAGAAAATAACTTATTTTATCTCCAATTCTATCCCAAACTCATAGAGTAGTCTTTGCTAAAGGATGTGTATAAATTTCTGGAGGATGTGATTTTTTTATTAATCCATGATAATCTGGCAATGTTTATACTGCCACTTTTTTCTTGTTCAATAAATATTCAATGTTTGGCTAGGTTAGAGCACACCAATCCACTACTGCTTTGAGCTGGCTGGCTTGATAGTACCATAGCATTTTTGGAACAGCTAATTCACTCTGTTTAATGGGTCTGTACAAAGTATCTGTTCTTATTCTTGGTCTTTTTCTTATTCCGTATTTCTGGTGGGTTTCATCTGGGATGATAATAGGAAGATTTTGAAACAATAAAGATATACTTAGAAAAATGTTCATTTTGACAGTAGCTATTTTTCTCTACCAAGAAACTGCATACTTCCCTCAGCATTCTAGATCTTTTTTTCATTTGCTGAAGTAGTGGCTTGACATTTAAATCATAGAGCTTTTCTATGATTCCCAGGTATCTTGTAGAATTTGTTGCCCATTTGTATCCACATTTTTTTCTGGAGGGATGATTTCTCAGAATCTGGCACCTTTTTATCTAGTTTTTCAGATTTGGCATAGTTTACTTTAAAGCCAGATGCTTTCCCAAATTCATCAATTTCTTTAGATACCAATTTTAGGGAAATATTTGGGTTAGATGAAAATAATATTACATCATCTATATATAAAGCTAATTTTTTTCATTTGTACCTGTTTTATTCCTGTAACAGATTCCTTGTTCCTTATCCTCCATGCAGAAGGCCCCATGGCCAACACAAAAACGTAAAGAAGACAATGAACATACCTTGCAAGTCTCTGTGTAATTCAAGCAGGGGGAGATTTAACCCTATTAACTCACACTGCTGCTTTTGGGCTTGTGCAAAGAGCACTTATCCGTTTAAGGAACTTGACATCAATGTCCATGTGTAACGGGACTTGAAAGTTCCATTCTATTCTATCACAAGCTTTCTCTTTCATCTAGTGATAACAAAATAAATGGATTTGTTTTGATCTGACATTATGGATGATTTCAAGTACTCAGAATATTGTTTGACATTTGTCTATCCTTATTGAATCCAGTATGATTTGGGTTTATATCAACTGAGAACATGACTTGCTATTGACTAGCTAATATTTTTGGTAAAATCTTTATTTCATGATTCAGCTATGGTAGGGACCTGTAGCAGATGCATAACTTTAGGGAGAACAACAACAGGAGCTTCTTCCATAGGTTGTGGAAGCTCCTCCTCTAGCATTCAAGGTACTTTTCAAGGGACCCACTAATACCTCCTTAAATACTTTGTAAAATGAATCTGGAAAGCCGTCAGGTCTTGGAGTTTTATCACTTTTCATACTTGTTATTTCCTCTAAGATTCCTTATTCTGTTATTTCTTTATCTGAAGTTTCTTTACCAATTTTGTTTATAATTTGCTACTCTGCTTCTTCCAGAAATTCTTGAAGAGCTTCAGAACTTGGAATATCTGAGATATAGAGATTTTTTATAATAAGCAGGAAAAGTAGCACATATTTCATTAGGGTGTGTAACTATCCTTTGCTGATTGTTTCTAATTGGTGAAATAATATGTTGCACTTAAATCTCTTTAAGCTTTTGAGCCATGAGCTTATCACATTTATTTCCTTTTTCATAAAACATCTCCTTTGTATACCAAAAAGCTTTTTAGAGGCATCTGTCATCAACATATTCAATTTTCCTCCTAATATTAGTTAGTTGTCAATGTACTTTATTTGTACCTGTGTTTTTATGATTGTCTTGTAACCTTTTTATATCCTATTCATTTTATCTTTTCTTGAGCTCTTTTTTTCCAGATGAGAGGCTTGGATTATCAACTGGCTCTTAAATACTAAATATTTGAAAATATTGAATGTCCTTTTTAATTACTGCACCTGATCTTTCTCTTGGAGAAGTAAGCAGTTCCTTTTCCAAAAAAGTGATTTTGGGGATTGTTACGGGATGGACTAGGCCCAGAGGCTCCCTGCTGGAGGCCTCAGAGTTCGGCTACAATCTGTCCCACAGAGGAGCAGAAGAGATGTCCTCCAAGTGGCCTAGAGTGGCTGCAGAGGAAACAGCCAATCAGAAGGGCTACAGGAGCAACCACCTGGGGCCTGGAGGGAGAAGCAGCAGAGATAGAATCAGTCGGTTGCTGCCTGGAGCTGGAAGAGAGAGGATGGTGTTCCTGGCTGCCTAGAAGAGCAGCAGAACTGCAGACAGCTCAGTGTGGGCAGGGACCAGGGGAGCTAGGAAGAAGCTCCTGGCTGGCTGCAAGGACTGAACAAGGACTGAGCCCAGGGTGGGATCCAGGGAAGAAGTCTGGGGGTATAATCCCATGCCAGGGATGAGAGAAGGTAAAGACTATATTCCCCAGAAGGCATATCTTCTGTTGCAGCCTATAGACAGAGTGTGTGACTCAGCCAGAGGGCTGAGTCATTGGAGACCCACTGAAGAAACTCTTGAGCAGGGGAGAGCTTGCAACAGGCAGGTGACACCCCATTACAGGGACCTAGCCCAACGATCAAATATTACTTCCAATGGTGAATGATCTCACCATATAATGGTACTAATTTCTTCAGATCTTGTCCACCTCATTAAGGACTTAGAGTTTAATATGAAATCTGTTTGATTGTAAACTGATGACAGTATAAATAAAATGTATAATCCTATTCCCTTAGAAATTGGACCTTGAGAGATTATTAGTCCAGTCCCCTTCACTAATGGAAGGACTAAGTATTATCTAAACCATTCCTGAAAAGTGTTTGCCTAACTTGAACTTAAAGATCTCCAATGATGGAGAATCCACAACCTCCCTGGGCAATTTATTCCAGTGCTTAACCACCCTGACAGTTGGGAAGTTTTTTCTAATGTCCACCCTAAACTGCCCTTGCTGCAATTTAAGCCCATTACTTTTTGTCCTATCCTCAGAGGTTAGAGTAATTTTCCTCCCTCCTCCCTATAACAATCTTTTATGTACTTGAAAACTGTTATCATGTCCCCTCTCAGTCTTCTCTTCTCCAGACTAAACAAACTTAATCATGTATTCTAGACCTTTAATCATTGTTGTTACTCTTCTCTGGACTTTCTCCAATTTGTCCACATCTTTCCTGAAATGTGGCAGACAGAACTGGACACAATACTCCTAACCAACGCAGAGTAGAGTGGAAGAATTACTTCTTGTGTCTTGCTTACAACACCCTTGCTAATACATCCCAGAATGAGGTTTGCTTTTTTTGCAACAGTGTTACGCTGTTGACTTATATTTAGCTTGTGATCCACTATGACTCCCAGATCCCTTTCTGCAGTACTCCTTCCTAGGCGGTCATTTCCCATTTTGTATGTGTACAACTGATTGTTCCTTCCTAAGTGGAGTACTTTGCATTTGTCCTTATTGAATTTCATCCTACTGACTTCAGACCACTTCTGCAGCTTTTCCAGATCATTTTGAATTTTAATCCTACCCACCAAAGTACTGACAATGCCTCCCAGCTTGGTATCGTCTGCAAATTTTGTTAGTGTACCCTCTTTCATTACCTAAATAATTGATGAAGCTATTGAACAGAACTGGACCCAGAACTGATCCGTGTGGGACCCCACTCGATATGCCCTTCCCTCTTGACTGTGAACCATTGATAACTATGATCTGGTAATGGTTTTCCAATCAATTATGCACCCATCTTGTAGTAGCTCCATCTAGGTTGTATTTTCCTAGTTTGATTAATAGAAGGTCATTTGAGACAATATCAAAGGCTTACTAAAGTCAAGAAATATCACATCTACCGCTTCCCCTCTTCCACAGGGCATGTTACCCTGTGAAAAAAGCTATTAGGTTGATCTGACATGATTTGTTCTTGTCAAATGCATGCTGACTATTACTTATCACATTGTTATTTTCTTGGTGTTTGAAAATGGATTTCTTAATTATTTGCTACATTATCTTTCCAGGTACTGAAGTTAAGCTGACTGATCTGTAATTTCATTCCCCTTTTTATAGATTGGCACTATATTTGCCCCTTTTCCAGTCCTCTGGAATCTCTGCTATCTTTAATGACTTTTTGAAGATAATCTCTAATGGCTCAGATATAGCCTCAGTCAGCTCCTTGATTATTCTAGGATGTATTTCATCAGGCCCTGGTGACTTGCTCTGTTATAGTTTCTCCTTTAACCAGTTCCTTATCCACCTTTCAATTCTCATATTAATCCCCATCTTTTCCATGTGTAGGTGCCTAGACACAGTGATCAACACACCTCTCAACCTTCTCTTTGATAAACTGAATAAGTTGACCTTCTTAAGTCTCAGATGGTAAAACTTTTTTTCCAACCCCTGGATCATTTTTGTGGCCCTCCTTTTGAAATTTCTCCAGGATTTCCACACCCTTCTTGAAGTATGCACTGGACTCATTATTCTAGTAATGGTCTTACCGAGATTATGTACAGAGGCAAATCTCTTCCCTACTTCTACTTGATATTCCCATTTTTATACATTAAGTATCATATTAGCCCTTTTTGCCACAGCGCTTTTTCATCAATGGCTATATATATATATATATATATATATATATAATGATCGAGGGACGTGATCATTCCCCTCTATTCAGCATTGGTGAGGCCTCATCTGGAGTACTGTGCCCAGTTTTGGGCCTCACACTACAAGAAGGATGTGGAAAAATTGGAAAGAGTCCAGCGGAGGGCAACTAAAATGATTAGAGGGCTGGAGCACATGACTTATGAGGAGAGGCTGAGGGAACTGGGATTATTTAGTCTTCAGAAGAGAAGAATGAGGGGGGATTTGATAGGAGCTTTCAACTACCTGAAAGGGGGTTCCAAAGAGGCTGGAGCTAGGCTGTTCTCAGTGGTAGAAGATGACAGAACAAGGAGTAGTGGTCTCAAGTTGCAGTAGGGGAAGTTTAGATTGGATATTAGGAAAAACTTTTTCACTAGAAGGGTGGTGAAGCACTGGAATGGGTTACCTAGGGAGATGGTGGAATCTCCTTCCTTAGAGGTTTTTAAGGCCCAGTTTGACAAAGCCCTGGCTGGGATGATTTAGTTGGTGTTTGTCCTGCTTTGAGCAGGGGGTTGGACTAGATGACATCCTGAGATCCCTTCCAACCCTGATATTCTATGATTCTATGATATACTGTACATCTTACTCTTGGCAGAAAGACTAGGTTGCTTTATTTTACTATCCAATGCCTTTAGGACACAGAAAAAGCCACTAAAATATTAATAGCCCTAACAACAGGATTAGAGACGGTGGAAAGTTGTAGGTTGCAGCTTTGTGAAAGTATTTTCAAATACTGACAAATTGGGGACTCTTACAATAGTATATGTTGACCAGAGAAACTCAGTCTCTCTTTACATGCACCCTAATTCCTTAATGCATCCTTCCTCTAAAGGGAGCATTCACATGTAGGAACTCCTCTCTGAGTTTTAGCAGTTACATTTCTTAACCTGAACAGGACTGGAACAAATTGCAATCTTTGTATCTATACAGCAGTATCTACTTTGGTATTTGCAGTGGAAGTTTCAGGGTTAATTCTCAATGGACACTGAAAGACAGCAAACAGTCTCGGTGCTAGTCTGTAAAATGAATTTTCAGTGTGTAGCCCACAGACTGTCATTGATTGTGATAAATAAATAAAACCACTCCTGACTTTTATTGTTGTAGGGAGTAATTATAATTCACAGGGCCAGACCCTTTGTGCCACAGAATACTTCATTTGTGGTTTGCATGAGCAGATACATTAACTTCTCTGAGCGCTTTTCATTAGAACACTATTACTCATTGAGGACTGATCAATATATCATCTATACAACATCTTGAATGTGGATGTCTGGACCCATTGTGGACTTGCTGATAATGACTTCTTTATTCAAACCAGCTTGTAGGAACAAGGAGATAAAGAAAAGGGAAGAGAATTATAGCATATGCTCATGAAAGTATTGTAAAGGTTATAAACAGAAAGCAAGAATAAAGCTACAGGTTAGGGGAAATGATTGTAGAAAAAAAGAATGCAAAGGAACTAAAAGTTAAGAAAGAAAAAATGGTTAGAGTGTCACAGCATTTTTTTCCTAAACATTATGTAAAGCAAGCTAAGTTTTAATAAACCTTTTGAAACTAGTCTTCTCCTTTGGGATTATATTGCCCTTTAGGTTTCATATCCTAATGTTTTGCTCATCTTGTGATGCATTTAAGTACTCCCAATGCAAACAAAGCACCAGTCTTCTTCTCCTTCACAATCTTTTATTTGTTTTTTTTTCTTCTCATTCCCCACTACTCCAAATAAAAACTCAGGGGCTCAAAGATTTTTTTCTTCCATTAACTTTTAGATTCCATATTATACTCATCCCCTGATTTTCATGTTTCTAGCCTTACCCTATTTGTCTCTAAGTTAGTGTAATTTAAAAATAAATTAATGCACAGTGTGGCACATTCCAATTTCATTGCCCTGTCCATATTTGAGATACACTATTCTGTTTCCTAAAAAGTATGTCTACAAAACACTATAATCATTTAATATAGAAGTTCTCCCTGATAGTCTACAATGGCTTCTGTTTTGATGGTGATAGAAAAGGTGGAGGTGAGTCTTACAGTTTGGTGGGGATGCAGTCCCAGTGAGGGAACAGTAGAAATATTTTGGGTTATTTGATAAGAAGAAAGAAGAGTATTCAAAAAAGGGAACAAGTGACAGAAAAGCCATATCAACATGGAGTAGCTATAAATCAATTGAGCATGTGATTAGACACTACTCATGTGCTTAAAGTCAAGCACAAGTTTAAATGTTTTGAATGGCTGAGGCCTCAGCCTATAAAGAAAAATACAAAAACATGGAATTTGTTTAGATCCAATTGCCGGGGACTGAGCAACTGAGTGAGACAATGTTGTTTACTGTTTAATGCTGAACTCCCAAACAAAGGGCCAAAGCCTAGCAGTTAATGGGACTTGTCAGGGATTGGTAGGCACTCACCATCTGAGGATTTGGCCCAAAATAAAGAATTAGAGAATTAAAGATCGTTACTTATATTTATAGCAGGAACTCAGAATAATTGTCTATAAATGTGTCTTGGCTTCAGTCCAAGCTAAGGGTGCTGAACAAGAGAAGTCATAGAAATTTGTGACTGGATATCATCCTGCCTCATAGTACAGGATGTACAACTTTATAATGCTAGTAACAGAGTAAAAGAGGTCATACACCCCACACAGGTTGACACATCAAGTAATAACAGAACTAGCAAGTAAATGTGGGGAGGAGGGTGGCAGTGAAAAATTTAAATGAAAATGAAAAACAAAGTTGTTTTCATCTAAAACATTTCAAAAGATCATTTTAACTGTTGAAAACTGAAAACTTTTGAAAGAAAACAAAACTTGTGGCTGAAAAATGAAAATGTCTGTCAGGAAAATCAAATATTAAATATTCTGATTAATCAAGCCAAATCAAAATGTTTAGGTTTAATGCTGATAGACTTTAATCTGTGTCCACCTAAGATACAGTGATGCCTCATGTCTACCCCTATTGCTGACCTGTTGTTGTGCTTCAGGAGAGTCACATGGCTGTGATGCATCATGGGAGATGTAATCCAACCAGTGCACTCAGCCCAAAGAGGAGAATAGGACATAAGGGATCCAAACTACAACTCCCATAAGTCATTGTGGCAGTTTAGGAGGCCATGGTTTAATGTTGACCTGAGCCAAAACAAAACATTTTGGTTTGAAAATATTTGTCAGGAATCAGGGCATACAGTAGAGCCAGTCTCCAGCCAATCTAATGTGTGCAGTTGGCCTGTAGTAGGCTGCTTGGTTGGCTACACCATTTATTTGGCTGGAAGAGTCAGCAGAGAGAAGCAGCTAACAGGGGAATTTTGGAGGGAGTAGCTCCAGCTCCAGACTTTGTGCTTGGAGGGGGCAGGACTTGGTGAGTTGTGCATTTGGTCTGTCTGAGTTTTTTGCTTGATTCTTTGTTTGTTTGTTCTCTGTGTACAAGCTGCATAGCTGGGCTGAGGGCCTCTTAATAATCCCTTGAAGCTTTGATCAGTATCTTGCTAAAGGCTGCAAGACTCTAGGCTTTGAACCTTTGATCATCCCAGCTATTTGAAATCTTTGAGTTGTTAATTTCTCTCTGGTGGTGAGGTTCTGAACTGAGCTAAGAAGGGAAGACTTGATATAAAAAAGTCACTTGCTGAGTAAACTCAAGAGCCGAGAACAGAGGTAACTAACAGGTGAGTTTTGGAGGAAGTTTGGAAAGGGAATGTGAGATGCTTTCCTTTCAAATTCTGCATTACATGTGATATTAAGATGACCAACAATGGAACAGTGGCAGTGAGTGCAACAGATGTGCTGTGTTCTGTTTCCTGCATAAAGGCAGATTTCCTGTGCATGAAGTGCAAGTTAGTGGCTGTGCTGGAGGAAAAGATTCTTGGCTTAGAGGGGCAAGTTGTGATGCTACTTAGAATCCAAGAAACTAAGGAGTTCCAAACCAACCAGATTCAGGAAACACCAGAGAGGAGGCCTGCCAATTCATTACCATCAGAGATGGTAAGATGACACTGCAAGAGTTTACATGGTGAGAAACAGATGAGGATAGGTGGACTATGGCCACCAGAGAGAAGACAAGCAGGAGGAATTCCACACAGAAGTTTCAATTCAATACCAAATACTCATGATGGAAACTATGGAAAATACCTCTCAAGATCCAGGCGGTCCAAGGGAATAGAGAGATATATGAGACACATGTGTAGATGGCAGCTTGGTCAAACCTGTAAGAAAATCAGACTTACCTGCAAAGAGATCTCCAACCATTCAAAGAAGACAGATAGTCCTTGCTGGAGATTCAATACTCAGAAGAACTGAAAGAACATTCTGAAAGGGACAAGTGTACATCAGGTTGGCGTATTGCCTTCCCAGAGCCAAGAGATGAGACATCACTCTAAAATTGGTTAGGCTTCTGAAGTCAACTGGCAAGGATCCATTGGTAATGATTCATATTGGCACCAATGACATGGCATCATGGATATCATACAGATAGCACACAACTTCAAGGAACTTGGAAGCATGCTGACAAAGAACATGCAAGCAGTGTTCTCTGAGAACCTTTCTTTCTCATGAGCAAAGGAAGAGAGAAGGTAGAAGATTCTAGAAGTGAATCACTGACTGGGTAAATGGTGTAAGGTGAAGGGCTATGGTGTTGAATAGCCCCATATTCAACAGTCCATTCACGGTCCATCTTCTACCGTGGGAGGGGACCATATAGTTTGGATGGCCTCCTCCTCCTCAGTAGACAGCCCAATCTCCTTGGGGATAGGCAGCCTAGAGAAGTAAGGAGAGGGTTACACTAATAGCAAAAGGGAAGAGTAAAAAAAGCACTCAGCACAAAATCAAGATGTTGAGAACAAAGGCTACAAAGAGAAGAAATTCTTAAATTGTCTACACACTCATGCAAGAAGACCGGGTAAGAAAGAATTAGAACTAATGATTTATGAGCATAAATTTGATATAGTAGTTTTTTACTCAAGCCTAGTAGGATGGTTCACATAACTGGAGCATTAAAATCAATAGTTGCAACCTATTTAGGAAGGTTTGAATGGGCAAAGGGGGATGGGGAATAGCACTCTATGTCAAAAATGGCATTACCTGTTTCCGAGTCACTGATACCTTATAGAAGAAAATTATCTCAATGCTTATGGATTGAAGTCCAAGCATATAAAGCAGGAGATGGGATATTAGTTTGTCTGGTACACACCACCAAATCACACTAGGAACAGAATTACCTTCTCCTTATGTACCTATTTATAATATGTGGGAAAAAATCCTGTGTGATCATGGGAGACTTCAGTTTGAGTGACATATGCTGGAGGTCTCATGCTTCATGGAATTTCTAAATATTGTAGATGGCAATTTCCTGACTCAAAGAAATACTGGAGCCAACATGGGGGGAATTCTTTACTGGACCTCATCTTAACAGATGAAGAGGAACTGAACACAGAACTAAAAAGTAATGGTAGCTTAGATACAAGTTGTCATGATGATTACATTTATAAAGTGCAAGCAAAAAAATATCCAGATCAGTAATATATATAATATGTAATATGTGTGTGTGTGTGTGTGTGTGTGTGTGTGTGACCCTATTAAAATTGATGCTATTGTATATATATATACACACACACGTACATACTTGGTGCTTTAATAGGGTCAATTTCACCCAAGTTGAAAACAATTATAAGCCAGACCAGATAGGAGTAAGAATTTAGTCAAAAAAAAGAGCGATAATTGGCAATCAACTTTGTAGATTGCCAAAGAGGCCCAATCCCACAACTAAGGAAGAAGGAGGTATTGGTTTAGAGAGGAAATGCAGGGAGCTGTAAAAAAGAGAGAGTGGATAGTAATGAATATAAATAATAAGTTAGGAATTGTAGAAAAGTGATAAGGGAAGCCATAGGGCACAAGTAGAACTCTATGGCCAGAAGAACTAAGGACAATAAGATAAGTTTTTAAAATATTAAGAACAAAAAGAATCCTGAAAATTATATTAATCCATTATTGGAAGCAAATGGTAAAATTATTAATAATAATTCAAAAAAGACACAAGTGTTCAATAAGTATTTCTGTTATGTATTTAAGGGAAAAACAGATGTTTGTGGGAGAAACATAGTTTCATCAGATAGTGATGAGAATACTTTTTCCATTCCACTAGTTGGAGGATGTTAAAGATAATCTACTAGTGTTACACATTTTAAAATCACAGATCGAAATAACTTATATCCAAGAGTTTTAAAAGAGTTGCCTGAGGAGCTAGTTAATCCTGATTTTCAATAAGTCTTGGAGCACTGGGGATGGAAGAATGCTAATGATATGGCAATTTTTAAAAGGGTAAACAGGATGATCTGGGTAATTATAGGCCTATCAGCCTGACATCAATCCCGGACAAGATAATGGAGCAGCTGATATAGGATTTGATTTATAAAGAAGAAGAGGAAGGTAGTCCACCTAACAAAGAAAGGGAAGAGCATCTTTGCAGGCAGGCTTGCTAACCTAGTGAGGAGGGCTTTAAACTAGTTTCGCCAGGAGATGGAGACTGTCCCTGCCAGCAGGTATATGGGATCTTGGGGAGCAATTACCACACGGGTGGGGTGCAAAATAAACTTTATTAAGCAAATACAAAAACAGGGAAAATTCAATAGTGAGGGGTATGGGGTTGTTAAGGTAGACAATTGGAGAGGAGTTTCTTTTTTGGTGAACAGTAAGGGGGTTTCAATAGTGGGGTACAACACAGTAGGATACAATACAGTGGGTAATCAGTTAACACTGAGGTATAAATGTAACAGGTAGCTAGCGATTTCTATGTAAAAAGGTGTGTCACCGCAGCATATAACCAACTAACAGTTATGGATAAAATGTGTTAAATAACAAACAATTTTAAGTAAAAATGTGTCACAGTGGTGTAAATGTAGAATGTGAGGGGTATCAGAGAGGAAGAAAGTAACCAATGGGGTTTTATGCTAGAGATTTAAACTTAGTGAGACAGAACAAACAGGCTGCAAGCTTAAGCAGCAGAGAGAGTGTAACAAGGTAGAAAGACACAGAGAAGCTGGGGGGGGGTGTGTTTGCAGTAGGAAGACAGACAATTACAATTATACAGAACACAGCAAAATCTTATCTATGAGCTAACTTAACCAAGACTACACAAATTAAAACACAATGCAACAATTCTCTAAGCCTAACTTACAAAGTATAATGCTAAACATAACTTAATGGGTGCACCTTATTCTAAGGATAGTTCCAGAGGGCTGAGTGGTGTGTGTCCAGGACACAGCTCCAAAGAGGGGGGTGTGACTGCAGCAGTGGATACAGCTGAAAACAGTCGAAGGCAAAGCCCACATGAGCAGAACTTAGCAGCAGCACAAACTTATTTTCAGTGGCAGAGTGCCACGGGGTTTAAGAGAGAGGTTTTAAAACACAGACCAAGGTTTAGCTTGAGTCTGTGTGCTGGGGAGACAGAGCCAGCAGCCCGGATAGGAGGGGTGGTGGTAAGAGAGGTTTTAGGACACAGACCAAGGTTTAGCTTGAGTCTGTGTGCTGGGGAGACAGAGCCAGCAGCTAAAATAATAAAATAAAAGTATAGAAAGTTTCACAGAGGGATTCTTACCATCCCCCAAGGCAGTAGCAGAGGCAGAAAGAGCAAGCACATCAGAAGGCTCGGTACAGTCTTGATAATCAGGAGATCTCTCAGGCAGCAATTCGTTCTTCGTGGGGGGAGGGGTTCAAAAAAGGGGGTATGCTCAAAAATAAAACGAGAGCGGAGAAATGACCCCCAGAACCCCTGGTTGATCAGACCAGGCAGCAATGCAAGAACCTTTCTGAAGTCTGTTCAAAAAATGTCTGTTTTTAAAGGCAAACCCTGGCAGCTTCCCGCCAGTAACTCTGATTGGTTCCTCTTCTCACAGGGAGGAGAGCAGGCAGGGAAAAACTGCAGGTAGCCACAGAGGCATGTTTGGACTAGCCCTGAGCCCAGAGGTATGACTCATGCCCAGGATCTTAAAAACACAATAGGTCTTGCAGCTATGGACAGAGCCTACCCTACACCAAGCCCAGGTTTTAACAAGGTGATAACAGGACTAACCCTTTGAACAGGGCAGTGGTCCCACTTAGCACAAGTGGCCATCCCTTTGAGAAGGGCAATGGCTTTTGTTGAACAACTTAAGGGGCCCTCCCTTCGAGAAGGGCAGAGGCCCTGGTAAACAGCTTAACAGCCAGGGAGGGGCGGCCACAGAGGAGAACAAGAACAAAATGGAGTAAGGGGACAGCTGTAAGAAACAAAATGGAGCTGTAACAGACAGAGACCTAAGCCTTTAGGTAAGTGTGGAAGTGGGATACCAAGAGGAAACACAAGGAAGAGGGTGCAACAGGGGAGGTCTCCTGATTCATAGTGAGAAAGCAGGGCAATTGGCTAGTTATCTTAGGTGCCTGTACACAAATACAAAAAGCCTGGGAAACAAGAAGGAAGAATTGGATGTCCTGGAACAGTCAAGGAACTATGATGTGACTGGAATAACAGAGACTTGGTGGGGTAACTCACATGACTGGAACACTGTCATGGATGGGTATAAACTGTTCAGGAAGGACAGGCGGGGAAGAAAAGGTGGAGGAGTTACATAGTATGTAAGAGAGCAGTATGATTGCTCAGAACTCCAGGATGAAACTGGAGAAAAGACTGGATGATGGGATGGATTGCACCCTCAGCAAGTCCACAGATGACACTAAACTGGGGGGAGAGGTAGATATGCTGGAGGGTAGAGAGAGGGTCCACAATGACCTAGAGATATTGGAGGACTGAGCCAAAAGAAATCTGATGAGGTTCAACGAGGACAAGTGCAGAGTCCTGCACTTAGGACAGAAGAATCCTATGCACTGCTACATGCTGGGGACCGACTGGCTAGGCAGCAGTTCTGCAGAAAAGAACCTGGGGATTAAAGTGGATGAGAAGCTGGATACGAGTCAAGAGTGTGCCCTTGTTGCCAAGCAGACTAACAGCATATAGGGCTGCATTAGTAGGAGCATTGCCAGCAGATCGAGAAAGTGATTATTCCCTTCTATTTGGCACTGGTGAGGCCACATCTGGAGTATTGCATCCAGTTTTGGGGCCCCCACTACAGAAAAAATGTGGACAAATTGGAGAGAGTCCAGTAGAGGGCAACGAAAATGATTAGGGGACTGGAGGAACTAGGCTTATTTAGTTTGCCGAAGAGAAGAATGAGGGGGGTTTGATAGCAGCCTTCAACTACCTGAAGGGGGGTTCCAAAGAGGATGGAGCTAGGCTGTTATCAGTGGTGGCAGATGATAGAACAAGGAAAAGTGGTCTCAGTGGGGGAGGTCTAGGTAGGATATTAGGAAAAACAATTTCACTAGGAGAGTGGTGAAGCACTAGAATGGGTTACCTAGGGAGATGGTGGAATTTCCATCCTTAGAGGTTTTTAAGGCCCAGCTTGTCGAAGCCCTGGCTGGGATGATTTAGTTGGTGCTGTTCCTGCTTTGAGCAGTAGGTTGGACTAGATGACCTCCTGAGGTCTCTTCCAGCCCTAATCTTCTATGATTCTATAATTAATACAAAACAAAAACTTCTGTAAGGTGTTAGACTTGGCACTGCATGACATTTTGATTAAAAAACTAGAATGACATAAAATTAAAATGGCACACATAAAATGGTGGCTAAATGATAGGTCTCAAAATGTAACTGTAAATGGCGAATTGCATTGAGTGGGTGTGTTTCCAGTGAGCCCTGCAGGGATCAGTTTTTGGCCCTATTCTATTTAACATTTTATCAGTGACCTGGAAGAAAACATAAAATCAACACTGATAAAGTTTGTAGATGACACAAAAATTGGAGGTGTCGTGAATGAAGATGATAGGTCACTGATTCAGAGCAATCTGGCTTGATTAGTAAATTGGATGCAAGCAAACAATGAGTTTTACTATGTCTAACTGTAAATGTATACCTCTGGCACCAAAAAATGTAGGCCATATTTACAGAATGGGGCACCCTGTCCTGTGAAGCAGTGATTCTGAAAAAAGATTTTGGGATCATGGTGTATAATCAGCTGAACACGAGCTTCTACTGTGACACTGTGGAGAAAAGAGCTGATGCTATCCTGGGATGCATAAAGAGAGGAATCTCTGTATTTGGCCATGGTGCGACTTCTCTAGGAATAATGTGTCCAGTTCCTTTACCCACAATTCAGGATGGATGTCAAAAATTGGAGAGGGTACAGAGAAGAGTCACAGGAATTGTTAAAGGATTAGAAAACATGCCTTATTGTGATAGACTCAAGGAGCTCAATATATTTAATGTAACAATGAGAAGGTTAAGGGGTGACTTGATTACACTCTATAAATGCCTATACAGAGAATAATTATTTGATAATGGGCTGTTCATTGCAGAGAAAAGTATAGCATGATCCAATGACTGGAAGTTGAAGCTAGACAAATTCAGTGCTTCTATATCATGATGCCAACTTTTCCCAACCTAGTGCTAAAAATTTCCCAAATCTGGTGAAAAATTCCCAGATAAAGTTTTTTACAGTGCTTCTGTATCCTGGGAAATTTCCCAAAACCTGGGAATTTCTGAGTAAAATGTTTCAACTTGGGAAATTGGGAATTTTCATTCCAAACATTTTACTCAAAAATTCTCAGATTGTGGGAAATTTCCCAGGATATAGAAGCACTGAACAAATTGTGACTGGAAATAAGACATAAATTTTTAAAGGTGAGATTAATTTACCTTTGGAACAATTTACCAAACCTAGTGGTGGATTCTCCATCACTGACACTTTTAAAATCCAGATTGGATGTTTCTCTAAAAGCTCTGCTCTAGGAATTATTTTGGGGAAATTCTATGGCCTATGGTGCTTTGGAGGTCAGATGAGATGATCACAATGGTCTTTTCTGCCCTTAGAATCTACGAATCTATTACTAGTTTTTAAGCCCAGCATCAGCAATAGATCCTGTGGCTGCTTCTTCTTAGTTCTGCTCCCATTTTGTTCCAGTCCTGCTTCTGCCTTGGCTCCAGCCTTGCCCCTACTTTGCTTCACTTCAGGTAATCTGGTTCTGACTCTTGGCTCCAATTTCTGATTTCTGACTACAGCTTTGACCCTTGTCTCTGGCATCTGGCCTCTGACCTCTGACCCTGGGCTCTGACTTGTAGCACTTGACTCTGGTTCTGATCCCTTGGCTCAGGCATCTAACCTCTGACCCGATTCTCATCCTGAGCTCCAATTTCCAACTACTGACTCTGGCTCTGACCACTAGACACAACGGCTCAATGTTCAATGTTGGAATGTTCAGTTTTGATTGAATATGTCAAAATGAAGTGTTTGGATGTTTCCATATTGAAAGATTTTGGCTTTCAGCTGCAATTTAAAGTTTCTCTGGAAAGCAGACACTTTCAGTAAAAAAATGTTGTTTAGTCAAAAAAACAATTTCAAATCGAAAAGCAGTATAAATGTAAAATTTTCAACCAGTACTAACCAATTGATTAGTCCTATAAATTGATACATTCATAAAGATTGAGCTCCAAAAACAGATTTTGGATCTGATTCTGCAACAAAGTCTTCAGCCATGCAAAGCACTCATTAACTTTCAATAGAATTTGAGAATCTGACTCCTTTAGACTCTTTTGAAATTCTCAAATTCATCCTGACAGTGAAGTACATTTTCTAGAAAAGTTGAGGTAGGAGTAGACATAGTCATCTAAGCAGTTTCTGCACTTTCACCCATTCCTTGCTCAATAAGGTTCCCACACCTCAAGTTCCTTTCTCCTCACCTTCATGTAGAAAATAAATAACCTTCGGCATTGACTTTCATAGAATCATAGGACTAGAAGGGACCTCAAGAGGTCATCTAGTCCATTCCCCTACACTCATGGCAGGACTAAGTATTATCTAGGCCATACCTGACAGGTATTTGCCTAACCTGCTCTTAAAAATATCCAATAATAGAGATTCCACAACCTCCCTTGGTAATTTATTCCACTGCTTAACCACCCTGACAATTAGGAAGTTTTTCCTAATGTGCAACCTAAACCTCGCTTGCTGCAATTTAAGCCCATTTCTTCTTGTCCTCTCCTCAGCAGTTAAGGAGAACAATTTTTCTTCCTCCTCCTTGTAACAACATTTTATGTACTTGAAAATTGTTATCATGTCCCCTCTATGTCTTCTCTCTTCCAGACTAAACAAACTCAATTTTTTCACTCTTCCCTCATAGGTCATGTTTTCTAGACATTTAATCATTTTGTTGCTCTTCCCTGGACTTTCTCCAATTTGTCCACATCTTTCCTGAAATGTGACACCAGAACTGGACACAATACTCCAGTTGAGGCCTAATCAGCGTGGAGCAGAGCAGGAAAATTACGTCTCGTGTCTTGCTTACAACACTCCTGCTAATACATCCCAGAATGAGGTTTGCTTTTTTTGCAACAGTGTTACACTGTTGACTCATATTTAGCTTGTGGTCCACTACGACCCCCAGATCCCTTTCTGTAGTACTCCTTCATAAGCAGTCATTTCCCATTTTGTATGTGTGCAACTGATTGTTCCTTCCTAAGTGGAGTACTTTGCATTTGTCCTTATTGAATCTCAACCTATTGACTTCAGACCATTTCTCCAGTTTCTCCAGATCATTTTGAATTTTAATCCTATCCTCCAAAGCACTTGCAACCCCTCCCAGCTTGGTATCATCAGCAGACTTTGTAAGTGTACTCTCTGTGCCATTATCTAAATCATTGACGAAGATATTGAACAGAACTGGACCCAGAACTGATCCCTACAGGACCCCACTCATTATGCCCTTCCAGCATGACTGTGAACCACTGACAACTATTCTCTGGGAATGGTTTTCCAACAAGTTATGCACCCACCTTATAGTACCTCTGTCAAGGCTGATTCCCCACTCTGGCACTTCGAGTGCAGAAGGTGGGGGCCCGCAAGGATTCTAAAAATTAATACTGGCCACTCCAGGCTGGTATTAAACTCCCAAGGTCACAGTTTCTCTCTGACCTTGGATGGGTAGATGCTGCCACCACCCAAGTGCCTTGGGACCCAGGGAGATACACTTGGCAATTTCTCCCTGTGAGGTATCCTCAAGTCCTTTCACACACACCTCCTCCTGGGAAGAGCTGAGAAAGAAAACAAAGGAAATTAGCTGTTGCCACCAGCTAATCAAACAACATATGCAAAAACCTCTTAGGACACCAATAATACAATTATTTTCTTTAAAAAGGTAAATTTTATTAAAAACAAAAAGAAAGAAAATACATCTGGAATTTAGGCTTTTGCTAGATTTAAAAAAAAACACTTACAAAAATTAAACATCAAGAATAACCTTCTTAAGGTCCAGCTTAAAGGGTACAAGCAAAACAAAAAGCATTTGGGGTTCACATGGACAGGGCCATTTTGGTGCATCCCCCCTGTGGGGGGGCTGTGGGGGGCCCCAGACCTCTGCGGGGAGAGGGGGGTGGCTACAGGCCTCCGTGGGGTCAGGGATACAACTGCCCCCCCAGCCTGCTCCATTCTGCTCCCCTGGCTCCCAGCCTTGGGGGGAAGGGGGTACCGCCCCCCAGCACTCACCAGCGGCACAGCTGAGAGCCAGGGGAGATGAGCAGGCTGGGACTGGGTCATTCCACTTACCATGGGAGTGGGGGTGTGACTGGGGTGGAGCAGGGGCAGGGGCTTGGGGAAGAGGTGGAGTGGGGGTAGGGCTGCGGTGAAGCAGGGGCAGGAAGAAGTGGGACTGGGGCAGAGCAGGGGCGGGGGCCATGGAGAAGAGGTGGAGCAGGAGTTGGAGCAGCACGCAGGTGCACAGGGCAACAGGCAATGTGGTGCCCCAAATTTCCTGGTGCCCTATGCAGCTGCGTACTTTGCGTATGGGTAAGGACAGCCCTGCGCACAGAGCCAATAAGAAATAAACAGAAATAAACCTAATTGCATCTTCCTAGACATTCCCTAATTTACTTACATATGTGGGGTTTCAGATAAGCAATCTCTAGGTATGATCTGATGGTTTTTCATACTTGGCTTAAAGCTTTTGATAGCATAACCTCTGACCTGTTCCACTCCTAGTCTCTGGTAGCCCTTCCAAGCATGACAGAACCACAGCAAACGGTTTTTTCTTCAGGTCTTTTGACCTGGAAGAGTCCTTAGCTCCTGTCTAGGGTAGGGTTTCTCCACAATACCTGTGGGGTTCTTCCCTGGTCCTTGTCAGCTTATGCAATGCTCAATTCTCCAACAGCTCACCTCCACTCTCACAATGCCTATCACCCTCCCAACTAGCTGGGGGGAAGGCTTTTAACCTGTACTGGCAGGTTCTTAATTGGATCCAGGTGTCCTAATTAACCTGGAGTAAACCCTGCTCAGTTACCCGGGGAAAAGGGACCTGCTTATCCTCAGGCTAATATACCTTCCTTCCTGCACTATCCTGTAGCCATCGGGCCTGACTCTGTCATATATCCCTCTTGCCGGCTGAACTCCATGGGGTTGGGCAACTTCGGTCGTCAGTGTACTCGTGACAGGTCATCTGCATTGCCATGGTAGCTTCCAGCCCTGTGTTGTGTGCAGAATTGGAATGGTTGGAGGGACAGGAACCACCTATTTACCCATGTGTTCTTCTCTTTGTTCCACTGCATCCACTGGAGAGGGGCATGGTCAGTTACTCGGATAAATTTCCAGTCTAGCAGGTAATATCTCAGAGTTTCCATGGCCCACTTGACAGCGGAGGCATTCCTTCTCTACCACTGCCTATTTCTGTTCTCTTGGAAGGTGCTTTCTGCTAACGTAAAGGATTGGGTGTTCATCCTCTCCCACCATCTGTGACAGGACAGCTCCCAACCCTACTTTGGATGCATCAGTTTGTAAAATGAAATCTTTAGTAAAGTCTGGGGCTATGAGCATGGGCTTACTGCAGAGGGCTGTCTGTAGGTCCGTGAAGGCCTCGTCCACCGCGTTGGTCCATTTCACCATGTCGGGACCCTGAGGACTTGTTCTGGTGGAGAAGTGGGGGATAAATCACTGGTAGTACCCCACTATGCCTAGGAATGCTCAGAATTGTTTCTTTCGGTTCAGCCGGGGCCAATTTTGGATAGCCTCCAGCTTATTTAGTTGGGGTTTTACTATGCCTCTCCCCACGATGTACCCAAGGTATTTAGCCTCTACTAGTCCTATTGCGCACTTGGTAGGGTTGGCCGTGAGGCCCGCCCTCCTCAGGGTATTCAGTACCGCTTCCACCTTTCCCAGGTAGGTTTCCCAGTCTGGTGAATGGATAATCATGTCATCCAGGTATCCGAATCGAATGATTGGCCCCAATTCCGGGAGTTCGGATGGTTGAGAACCCAGGAAGGACTAGGTGGAAGAAGAGACAAGACGAGGGTCACCCAGAGTCCACAAAGGGATGGAGCGAACTGAGCAGAGAGGACTGCGGGGTCAGGCCCCATAGCCCAAAAGACAGGGGAGCAACTAGGGCAATGTATAGGTGTAACGCATGTGGGGAATTGGGGCACATAGAGGCCCAATGTCCAAATGCTGAGGAGCCCATGCAATGTAACTTGGGCAGACTCCTGAACCCTAATCTACCACATGGGGGTCACAGTGACTCCACATAAGTATACAATGCCAGTAAGGCTGAATGGGGTAGAGACCATGGCACCTGTGGACTCCAGGAGCGCCATTATGCTCATCTCAGGGAAGCTAGTGAAATGTAGCCAGCTGATGCAGGCCGAGTGCACGGCGATAACATGCATCCGTGGGGAGGTTAGTTATTACCCTATCATCCCAGTGAAGATCGAGATTCAGGGGAACACCACCGGGGTAACTGCAGGAGTGGTCCCTAAGCTCCCGCACCCTGTACTCATAGGGAGAGATTTCCCGGGGTTTGGAAGTTTACTCTGCCAGAACAGTTGGAGGGAAAAAATAATCCCAAGATTAAGGAGTCATCCCCAGAAGAATGCCATCCCCTGATGTTCTCTGAGATAGCTTAGGATCTGTTTCTCACTCCAGGGAGTGTCAGAAAGACCAAGCAGGAAAGGAGGATAGCTAAGGCCATAGGGACCCGGATTCTGACCCAGGCCCAGAAGGCTGTCCTCGTAGGCAGGCAGACATGGGCAGCAGATAGGGAGGCCACTCTAACAGATGAGACGCCAGAGCCTGGGCCCAGCCGCAGTGCCACTGACCTGGGGACAAAGACAGAGACAGGCACCCTTGAGCTCAGACAGCTCAGTCCTGCGAGGGAAAATTTTGGGCAGGACCAGGTGGAAGATCTGAGGTACGAGAACACCAGGAAGAAGGTTGCTGAAATAGATGGGGTGCCTATGGAGGGAAAAGCTCAGGGACCAGGACCCTACTTCATAATCAAGAAGAACACAGGGACAGGAGGTGCAGCAGCTCCTGGTGCCTTGGAAGCATCAGAAGGCTGTGCTGAGCCTAGCCCA
Source organism: Mauremys mutica (assembly GCF_020497125.1). Lineage (NCBI taxonomy): Eukaryota > Metazoa > Chordata > Testudines > Geoemydidae > Mauremys > Mauremys mutica. The sequence goes on from NC_059073.1 coordinate 172,051,129, forward strand.
CAATCACCTTTTTGGGGGGCACCTAGGGGTGGAGAAGACCCTGGAATGGATCCTACAGAGATTTTTTTGGCCAGGAGTACACAAAAAAATCCAGCACTATTGCGCCTCCTGCCCTGAGTGCCAACTACATAGCCCCCATCCCCACGTAAGAGCACCTTTAGTGCCTCTTCCAATCATAGTGGTCCCATTTTAGCGAATAGCCATGGACCTGGTAGGTCCCCTGGAGAAGACGGCCTGAGGCCACCAGCATGTGCTTGTTGTCCTGGACTATGCCACTTGGTACCCAGAAGCCATCCCCCTGCGGAACACAGCCTCCAAGACAATAGCCAAAGAACTAGTGGAGATCTTTGCCCAAGAAGGGCTGCCGAAGGAGATACTGACAGATCAAGGAACTCCTTTCATATCAAAACTAATGAAGGACCTATGCACTTTACTCAATGTACAGGCCCTGCGGACTTCGGTCTATCACCCACAGACAGATGACCTTGTGGAAAGGTTCAACAGGATCCTCAAGGCCATGATAAGGAAAGCGGTAAGTTGGGACCGGAAAGACAGGGATACCTTACTGGCCGACCTCGTGTTCACCATTTGGGAGGTTCATCTGGCCTCCACCGGGTTTACCCCCTTTGAGCTACTATATGGACGTCACTCCACGGCATATTAGACATAGCCAGGGAGATCTGGGAGGAAGAACCAAACCCAGGGAGAAACATAATCGAACATGTGCTACAGATGAGAGACTGGATAGCCCGAGTCACCCCCATCATACAGAAGCACTTGGAGAAAGCGCAAGAGGCCCAACGAACCCAGTACAACCGCCAAGCAAAAGTTTGACAGTTGGAGACTAGGTGATGATACTAGTGCCTATGGCAGAGAGTAAGCTATTGTCCCAGTGGCAGGAACCCTCCGAAGTGGTCGGGCCCGTGGGAGAAGTAGACTACAAAGTGCGACAGCTGGGTCGCTGAAAACAAGACTAGATCTACCACATCAACCTCCTGAAGCCTTGGCAGGCCCAGAGGCATGTGTGGTCATTCTAGAGGCTCTGCCTCAAGAGAGCAACTCGCCCGAGCAGGTGAAGATATCCCCTGACTTAACACCATATCAAAAGACTGAGGCATCCGAGATGATCAACCAGTACCAAGATGCCCTGTCACAGTATGCAGTGTAGCTGTAGCTGCAAGGATATTAGAGAGACAAAGTGAGTGAGGTAAAAGTGTTAATTGCCCCCACAGACCTGCACAATCATGAGTGTGACAGTGGACCTTCCAGACCATAGTGCTTTGCAATGGATTTATAACTTTCTGGTGTAACCAGCTTCCACAGCCACCTGCTTCTGAACTAGTATGGCCTTCCTGAATGGAATGTTCTGCTGCTGGAGGATTGATGCAAGCCCCTCATACAGCTTCATTAGTTCTGTTTCCTCATTCTGAAGTAACTGCTGGTCATCCCAGGTTTCCAAAATGATATGATCTCACCACACTATGATTGTTCTTCTGCACCAGAAGTGATGGTCCACCCCTGGGCATAGGTGGCAATACTGGTATTCACCATATCTGTACCATGTGTGCTGAATGAATTGCCAGTGATCCTCAAGATAAGCCATTTTCAACACGTCAGAAAGTTCTGCCCAAATTCTATCCAGCAGCTCACTGATAGTATTCTCCACAGCATAACCATTTGTCCTGCTATAAGGGGCAGAAACAGAACCAAATCATCATCCCATTGCTACAGGTCTTCTATAAAGTTTGGCAGGGGATGACCGTGAGGAATTGCCATTAGCAAATGGGTGAAGGTGAGGGACAGTACCAACAAAATATAGCAAAGAGGTTTCTAGCATGTCTCCTGTGATGCACAGAATCCTATGATACCACCCCTGAAATGGTAGCGCTAACTTCACATATCTAGAGCAGCAGTATGGAGCAAGTATGTACCTGTACAAAGTGTTATGCATATATTCAGTACAGCATATGTGGACTCCTGGGTACAGGTATGGGGAGCGTGTGGGTGCATTTACACAATCCATTACACGTGTGTGTGCCAGTGTAAAAACAGCCTAATTCTTTCATTTACAAAATGTACACACAGCCTGATTGCATAAATAGGGTAAGAAGAAAACTGCCTGCAGGCAGCTTTCTTTTGGCAGAAAGCTCAGGCCAGGCCAGGAACCTCTGCCATATCCCAAGAAACAGTTCTCTTGCCTCTGTTTCTCTCCAGGCACTCACACAGAATAGCACCAAAATGCAGACTCTCTCTCTGGCTAACACAGAACAGTTTTGTTCCAGTACCTGAATTTGAAACACAGGAATCCCCATTAGCTCCAAACTCCCCTCTGAGCTGCAAGTTCTTGTCAAGTGCTTGTGAGCCCCAGCTCCCTACTTTATCTACAGCTGTTTTTATTTCACAAAGGAGCTTCAGCTGAGTGCTTAAGATGAGATTTAGTTTGTGGTCTGTGAATACTTTTGCTTCCAGGATCCTTTATGGTGCGCCATTAACAACTCATTCAATAACAATATAAATTCTTGTGTTTGGTTACAAATATGTACAACATATCATACCAGCCAGACCACTTTTTTGTTTCCATTTTCACCAAAAAGGTTAGTGTTCAGACACTTATATCAATGTGATGGGGTAAGATCTGAGGCTAAAATAGATAAAGAACACATTAAGATTTACTTAAACAAGATCGATGGCTTCAAGTCAGCAGGGCCTGACAAAATGCAACCTAGAATACTTAAGGAACTGGCTGAAGAGATCTCTGAGCCATTAGTGATTATCTCTGAGAACTCCTGGAGTATGGGAGAGATCCCAGAGGACTGGAAAAGGTAACAAGCCTTGAGGATAGGGGGAAGAAATGATATATCTCAACTTTATTAAGGCTTTTAATAATGTCTCACATTACCTTCTCATAAGCAAACTAGGGAAACACAACTTAGATGACAAGGTGGATGCACAACTGGTTGGAAAACCATAGTCAGAGAGTAGTTATCAATGGTTCCCAGTCAAGCTGGAAGGGCATATCAAGCGGGGTCCCATAGATCCCGTGGGTCCAGTTCTATTCAGTATTTTCATAAGTGATTTGAATAGTGGCATAAAGAGTACACTTATCACATTTGCAGATTATAACAAGCTGGGAGGGATTGCAAGCACTTTGGAGGACAGGATTAGAATTCAAAATGATTTTACCAAAGTGAAGAAATGGTCTGAAATAAATAGGATGAAATTGAATAAGGACAAATGCAAAGTTCTACACTTAAGAAGGAATAATCAACTGCACAAATACAAAATGAGGAATGACTGCCTAGAAAGGAGCACTTCAGAGAAGTATTTGGAGGTTATAGTGGATCACAAATTAAATATGAGTCAACAATGTAATAGTGTTGCAAAAAAAAACAGAACGTCATTCTGGAGCAGGAGTGTTGTACGCAAGACACAAGAAATAATTTTTCCATTCTACTCAGCACCGATAAGACCTCAACTGGAGTACTGTGTCCAGTCCTGGGCACCATACTTTGGGGAAGATGTAGAGATTGGAAAAAGTCCAGAGGAGAGAAACAACAATTATTAAAGGTCTAGAAAGCATGACATACAAGGACAGATTGGGAAAAAAAGGGTTTGTTTCGTCTTGAGAAGATAAAACTGGGTGGGGGAGGGGCATAAGAACAGTCTTCAGGTATGTAAAAGGTTGTTATAAAGATGAGAGTAATAAATTATTCTCCTTATCCTCTTAGGGCAGACCAAGAAGTAATGGGCTTAGATTGCAGTAAGGGAGATTTAGGATATTAGGGAAAACTAATTAAACACTGGAACAAATTACCTAAGGAGATTGCAGAATCTCCATCTGTCAGGTGCTATAGGTCTCAAACTCAGGCCTATAGGGTCACTCAGCAGAACCCTTATCATCTGGGTCATCCAGTTGCAAGGGCTCATAAGGGAACTGCTGCTAATACACCACCACCAGAAGCTACGCCTGCTGACTCAGAATGGTCAGATGACAGACTGCTGATTGGACACCACTAGGTATAAAGCTTCCTGTTTCTGTCTCATCCCTTGTCTGATCAACTAGATGCTAGGCCTGTTGCTGCCCAGACCTCTGAGACCAAGTCCTTGCTTTCTTGTCCATATTCCTGTTACTATGCCTTGTTCCTGTTTCCTCTCCCTAACCACAGTTGTTAAATCTGGCTTGACCCTGGACGATCACAACCATGCCTGTACTCCTGGCTCCACCCACTAGATCAGACAGCCCATATTATGGCCTTAAGACTGTCTTCGGAGAAAAGGTTGGACAAACATATGTAGGATGTGTGATGTTGCACCCCATAATACTTTATAGAAATATGCTTATTATTGTAAATATGACATAACTGGAATATGTTTTATGCTAGATATGCCATGTAACATATCTTTGCAAAGGTTATGTTCTACTGAATGTATTCATCCTATTCATATGCATGTATCATTTTTATATCTGAAGTTATGAGCGTTGGCTCTATGATTGTATTTAAAGTGTTTGCTTTAGAAAGCACCTAAGGCAAATTTGGTCAACAAACTGTGAAGGGGTTTTTCAAGTAAATGGAAGTACTTGGCTAACAATGGACCTTGATAGATGCCAATGCACATCTGAGCTTTCCTGGGAACGTTCGGGCTAACATATGGGCAATGGCTCAGCCTGCAGAGAACTGAGTCATGCATGGACATTTGACTTGCCCATGTGACTCCAAAGCTCCATCTTGTAGCTGTGATTCTACACAGGAGGAGAGAGGGGTTTCCACCCACAAGGAACTGGCTGAAGAGATCTCTGAGCCATTAGTGATTATCTCTGAGAACTCCTGGAGTATGGGAGAGATCCCAGAGGACTGGAAAAGGACTGGTCTCAGTATGCCACAAGAAAGAGACCACAAGCCTCTGGAGATCCCTCCATTTTTTGTCTTCAGCTGGCTCAGAAGATAGCCTCTACACCCCAAAGGATGCCGGAAAGAAACTGGAACAAAGAACAGTAACTACAGGGGTGTGAGTGATTGCTAGGAGGAAGTCTAGTCTGTCAAAGAAGCTTATTGGAGCTTCTCTGAGGGTGAGATTTACCTGCATTTAGTTTCTTAGTGTATTTAGCTTAGACTTGTGTGTTTTATTTTATTTTGCTTGGTAATTCATTTTGTTCTGTCTGTTATTACTTGGAACCACTCAAATCCTACTTTTTATATTTAATAAAATCACTTTTTACTTATTAATTAACCCAGAGCAAGTATTAATTCCTGGGGGAGCAAACATCTGTGCATATCTCTCTATCAGTGTTATAGATGGTGAACAATTTATGAGTTTACCCTGTATAAGCTTTATACAGAGTAAAACGGATTGATTTGGGGTTTGGATCCCATTGGGAACTGGGTATCTGGGTGTTGGAGACAGGAGCACTTCTTAAAATGCTTTCAATTAAGCCTGCAGCTTTTTGGGGGCCTTGGTTCAGACCTGGGCCTCTGTTTGTAGCAGGCTAGCATATCTGGCACAACCAGGCAGGGCACTGAAGTCCCAAGCTGCCAGGGAAAACAGGTTCAGAGGTAATCCTAGCACATCAGGTGGCAGTTTCCAAGGGAGTTCTGTTACCCAACCCGTCACAGGATGGTTTAGATAATACTAAATCTTGTCGCAGTGAAGGGAACTGGACTAGAGATGCCCTATCAAGGTTCCTTCCAATCCTATGTTTCTATGTCTTTTATGATTTGCAGGAGGCTAGTGATTTTGGGTGCCTCAATGTTTGAGTGACAAACATGAGACATCTTAAAGATCAGAATGGCAACCCTTTGAAAGTCAGGCCCCGCAAGGTGTTTTACCTTTGGCTAACATAAATTAAAGCACCCAAGATCACTAGTTACTCTTGAAAATTCAGGACCTCATTTCCACTCCAATAAAATCCTAATAAAAACGTTAAACAAAAAATAAAACAAGAAGCTGCAATCAACCCATATGTGATGTGTCAATTTGAGATGAGATTGTGCTGCATATCTTGAAGTGTCTATTTAAGCCACCTGTGTGCCCTCCCAATGTTAGGATGCTCTAGGGGCTGGTCAGGCCCCTAACGCAATGGAGGCAGCCTTGGGGAGGCACGGGGCGGGGTGCCTATCACCAGGTGCCTATGGCCAATAGCATTGCACAGAATCTGTGAAGTGCTATGCACTGAGGTTCTCCTACCCCTGCGTCCTGCCACACCCTTCCTGTTCAAGTCCTTGTCTTGGGATATGTGAGAGGGTCCTGCACAATGCCACTGCATAATGCCACTACAGCAGCCTCTCTTAGTGTCTACCTGCAAGGAAGTCTCCCTCAGACAGCTAATGAGCTATTCCAGTCCCCAAGCAACATTTTGGCACTGAGCTGGACTGTGATAATCTCTTCCTTTATGTCTACTTTTAATATGCCCCATAAGGGACAGAAACATTTGAACTGACTGCTGACCTGGAATGGGATGTTTCCAAAACTTTCCATGGAGTTGTTTCAGCTTATCTCATAAACTGTGAACAAGATTCTCATTTCTTCTCCCTGCTTGTCAGTGGTACAAAGGGGCCAGATAGCAGCCAGCACAGGGAGTGTGCTTGCCCCAGCTAGTGCAGCCAACTCCTACACCATATCCCCAGCAGTGGAAAGTGGGGTGGCCAGAACACTTTTGCTCTCTGGCATTGTCCAGCTGAAACATAGCCCTTTGGAGACCACAGCTTGTCAGCATAGTTTTGAGCAGCCTCCAGGCTGCTCTTAACTACGATAGAGCTAAAGTCCCTTGCCTTTTTTTATCCGATTCTACTCTTTTGGAATACAACCTGTATTGAGGACACTATACAAAATAAAATGCTACTGCATTTAATTTTACATTTTTTCTTGTTTCCTGGCAGTTGGATAGACATAGCTCCTTCTGACTGTTGCTGACACTAAGTTTAACCTGCTTCTAAGGCAGCCTTAGCATCAAGATATTGTACATAGAAGAGCTATCTTGACTGGTTTGCCTTCTTAATCTGTTCTCCTTTGATGCAACTTTCACTATGAGGAATTCACTTCCTGGGAAATACTAAAGAATTAGATCATGTAGGAATTTCACATAAATCACATTCCCTGGTGTGATTTAAAAAATAGAAAATAATAGTTTTACATGGGCTAAAATTCCTTTTGAATACCCCTGTGAGTCCCCGGGCCATGATTTTTAAAGGAATTACATTATTTTAAATGATCAGTCAGTATGCTCCTTGGACCATATGAGTGATCCTTCACTAGACGCAGATAAAGTGTGCATCCATGCATTAAGGGTGGACCCTTATGACTACATGAGAACAGGTCCTTAAAGATCTTATAAATGTGAAGGGAATGTGAATGTTGTACCTGTATCAACTGTACCAACGTCACCTGTAATTTGAGAACATGTTTTCTTTGTGGTTAACCCATAGTGTTTGAAAATACTTTGTTTCCAAGACTGCAAACACTCATACATGCTAACTTTATGCACTGTATACACTGAACTGGCTGGGATGTGTAATATTCTGTAAGTGCATAAGTGTTTGCAGTATCAGGGCCATAGTTATTATTGTTCCTTGAAAAATGAAACAGGGCCACAAAGAAGTCAAGTCCAAATTAAAAATGAAGCAAAATGAAAAAGTAAATAAATCAGGAAAAATAATTAGCTGACATAGGTTAATTTTTTTAAACTGTTTGTGGAACAAAATGTAATTAATGTAAATGAACATATAGTATGCAAATACTAATGCAGTTTATTAATATGTGTTCAGCAGACTATTCCAGAAGATCATCTACAATCTAAAAACTGGTATGTTAAGGCAAGGGAGGTTCAGTGATGATAAATATTTTTTCTGTGATTTATTTATTTATTTATTCTTATTTTGGAGGAACCCACCAAAAATTGCCGATTTAAAAGATATAAAATACTAAAAATAATCATTATAATATTTATTTATTGATTGATTTAATAAATGAGATAAGGCTTTCAGCTGTTGCAGAATATCAGTACTGGTGCTATGCCCATCTCTTCATTGTCTGCACTCAAATACCCCAGACATAATAACTGCAAGCAGGAGCAAATGCACATAGAAGCATATCATCATTTGGAAAACAAAGAACTTCCACAGATGATTGACATGGATACTATAACTTTTCCCTTAGTCCTTTAAAATGACCATTACATGAAGATAAAAAATGAAATGTAATGTGCTGGCTTATGCATTTTTATATTGAGTGCATTATGTTTCCTTTTGGTGTCTGGCCAACAGAGAGATGATAATGTACCTGTTTCTAGTAATAGCTAAAATAGTTCTTATTTTTCTATAGTGCTAGGTACCTGTGTTTTCAGAACTGAAGTACCAGGATTCTAGTCCCAGCTCCCCGATTGTATGTGTGTAAGAGAAATTTATCTAGTAATTGTATCTGCTGTCTGCTGCATGTGGATTCATTACAGAACTCTTATTACCAACCTACTGTGCTTGTACTTAAAGGTCACTTGTAATAGTTAGATGCTTCCTTCATGATAACAAAGATTCTGTAACAATAAAATAAGGAAAACTAAGTACAACACCACAGAAAGAAGTATCTGCATTATACCAAATGTTGAGTACAAATGAGTTCACTCCCACTCTACAAACATCTTGATTAAAAAACAAAACAAAATGATCTTTTATCATTAACAGTTTCTAGTAAGGCCACTGTGGACAATATGACCATCTATCTTACTCATACAGTTTAAATGTAACTTTTCATAGCAGTGTCCCAAGGGACTATCCCACAAAATAGAAAAAAAAGATGATTAAAAAATAAGGAGAAACTAGAAACATTTTTCATAACTGGCATAGTCTATAGCTTCTGCTGTGTGTATAATGAGTGGAAGGTCAGGTTTCAGGAATGACCTAGCTTGGTGTTACATCTGGGGCTCAGGAATGCAAGCTGGTGGCCAGGCTGCTTCTGGATATAAACAAAAACCTCTCAGCATATTCAGTAAAGATCTATTTCCTACATCTGTGCCTGCCTGCCACATCACTTATGAAACATGGTGAAATAAATTTGTATGTGAAAATGTCCAGAGTGCAGCAAGCAGATTGTCCAAGTTTCACAGTATGTCAGAGAGACTCTAATTTGCAACCAAAAAGCTCCCGACTCCCATTTCAATAATGTAATCAATAATGTAAACATAATGTAATCAAAAATGTATAAAAGTACATTATCCAGAATCATATGCATCAGCCACACATGCACATCACCCCACCCCCCTCCGAGTCAGTGAGAAAGACTGATGTGCATGTGTGGCTGATGCACAATATTCTGGGTAATGTAGTTGACCTGTGCTCTGATTCTGCCAATGAGGTGCAGGAGGAGCGGGGTCAGCTGGGCTCAGCAGCCAATGGCAGGGTGGTGGTGGGGGATAGATTTGAAGTGTGGAGCTGCAGTGGTGGTGTGGAGCCCTGGCAGTGTGAGGTGGAGTCAGGTATGGGGGCAGTGGCAGTATGTCAGGGTGGGGGTGTCATGTCACATTCTCCCATATGCCTGGTCTGCAGCAGGGAGGGAGTTAATGGGGGGTTCAGGGAATGGGGAACAGCCTTACTCATCCTGGGACTCAGCGCAGCAGGAGGGGTTTGGGGATCAGGCCCCATTCTCTCCAGGCGTTTGGGTGCAGCAAGAGGAGCATTGGGAAGGAGTAATGCCATCTCCACTCCCAGGATGTGGCGTGGCAGGGAGATGGTGGGCCTGTGTGGTTCTGTTCTGCTGCACACACTCCTCCAAGAACAAAGATCTTGTCCCTGCTTCCCCAGCTGCAGTTGTGGACTTGTCTCCCCAAACACTGCCTACAACTGAGCTTTTTATTGCCAGGCCAGGCCAGGGCCCACATTGCTCTGTGTGTGTGTGTGTGTGTGTTCGTTCTGTGGAGTACAGGGCAGGGAGTCAGAATGGGAGTCTTTGTGGGGGATCCGGGGATGGCAATGGGGGTGTTAATAGGGCTAGTAGTGGGGCAGTGAGTATGTTGGTGGGGCTGTAAGGGGGCAGTGGGGTTTGTGGAGGGGGTGTTGGTGGCGCTAGGGGCAGTGGGGTTAGCAGTAGAGTGCTAGAGGGGCCAGCGGGGTAAGCAGTGTGGGTACTGGAGGCAGCTGTAATAGGGTCTATGAACCCCATACTGAGCATAGACAGGAGGAGGAGAACCTTTTCTGTTTGCAGGCAAGCAGCTTTAGCACTCACATACACAGTTGCCAGAGCTGGCAATCATGGAGGCAGGCACTCAAAGCTGTGACCAATAGAGGAAACAAAGCTTCTCATAAAGAAGAGAATGCGGAGGAGGAGGCAGAAAGGCCTGGGACAGCAAAGTGGCAACACCCGTAGACCAGGTTGCCTCCCTGAGCACAGCTAAGAGACTGAGGCATGTTTCTAGACTTAGTTAAAAGTGAAAGTCAACTGCCCTGACCAGGGGTAAATTAAGGGGGTCCAGGTGAGGGCAGCAGTGATCCTCCAAAGGACAAACCAGGAGCCTCTGATATGAGGGCAGTGACCAGGGTTAGCAATAGGGAGTATTAGTAGGGGTAAATAGATGCCTCCTGATGCTCTTTCTGCCATGATTCACAAGATCTTGTATTTTATGATTAAATATTTTAGGGCTTTATCCTAGAAGCACATGCTCTTGGGCATAGAGCCACTTCACAGCAGTCAAACTCTTTGGAGTTGACATCCAATGTGGAGACATGACCTTCTATTTCTATTAGTTCCCATTAAGCGTGATATCTTCGTTTGCTTTTTTTTTCAAGTTTGTTGCTCATTTTGCTGTCCATTTGAGTAAATTTTGAGGTTAAGTATAGTAGTGATGTTAACAGTAATTTATTTAATGAATGTTCAGTTTGTCTGGGAAGATTCCTTTTCTGTGCCTTCCATGTTCTGTAATTGCTTTCTTTCTCTTTGTTCAGTCATTTTGAGATGTTTTCTATTAGATGTACTAACACTAGTCCAAAACTAGGACAAAGGCACGCTGTTCTAACTGGTAAATCCATACATAGATTTCTTTAAAAATTAATAACTATAGACTAAAAAGTGTTTTTCATGAAGGAAAGAGCAGTAGGTCTTCTGAGAAGCAGCATATTCTGTCGTGCATCCCAAACAAACCCCTATGTGTTAGGAGACACTCATGTCTAGGGATAGTAATCCCTGTTATGTGACAGGAGTATTAAACTTTTGTAACCCTTACCAATGTCAGATGAGTATGAACAGGAAATGAAGTTCAGGTTCTGTTATCAGCACTCCTATGTGTCATACATTTATAACCTAAGCTTAGAAGTAAACTGTGTTTTTTGCAAAAATGAAGGAAATGAAACGGATTCCTTTAGCCTTGATGGGAACCCAGCAAAGAACTGGAGGAGATAGTTGCAGCACTTCCAAATTCTTTTGGAAATAGGTGCTATTGCAGAGAAAATGGAGAAGGAGAAATCCTTTACACTGGTTCATGTGTCAGGCCTGTAGACCCTGGCAATCTATTATATATTCCAGTGCATTCATGAAGGGGATTGCAAACTGCAAGATAAAGACATTCAAAAATGTCAAGAATAGTGGGATCTATATAATTTGGGAAAAGCAAATTTTCTTTATAAGACACCAGCTTCACATGTGAGACAATTGAACATTTTCCAACTGAACTACATAATAAAACTAAGTCATATGAATTTGAACAGTTAACAGATAGGTTAATTAGAGACTAAATTATTTGTGGTATAACTGATAACCAAATCAATACAAAATTATTACAAATAATGAACTTGACTTTGGAAAGAACATTAGCACTAGTAAAATTATGCTTCCTTATGAGATCCTTAGCCAGCAGTAAAATAAGGAATAGCATCTACTTAACAGTATGCACCAAGGAATAAAGAAAGAATGTAATAATAAACAAATATGGAGATCAGATTTCTTGGCAATGACATTTTGCAAGATGGTGTCCATGCCAGCACAAACTGTAAAGAAATAAAAATGCAAAATATGCTGCTAAACTTAAAAATGGAGGAAACAGCTCTGCTAATGTAGAATCACTGATGCCACTCAACAGAGCTTGAAATGGTCAGGAAATGTGATGCATGTTTGTGTTGAAGAGCAGTCTACAAATGCAGATGATCAAGTGGGTTTGTAACTTTATCTGTTGAACAAGATGCAAAAGATAATTTAAATTATTTGATGGGGGTGTTTAATAGATGCAGATGTATGAAGTATGCAATACATTCTTGAATGTAGATCTCAGTGTGTGACCAGAAACACATGCACTGAACAAATTCTAAGTGACAAATCATGACCCGGGCTAAAATTAGATGTTATTAAGCAAATTCAGACGTCAGCTGGCTGGGTTAACATTATGGTCACTGCAATAAACCCAAACAAGTTATGGATTTGTATAAAAGATTCTAATGAGGCCACAAAACATGAGCCCTGTCCTATGAAAACAACTGAAGTCATGTCTAGACTTCAAACTATATGAGTATTTTGATTTTTGTAGGGATTAAGAAGTTTAAGAACAGATTCCAAGATGTCCTGTTTTGGTCAGATATAAATGCTGCCACTGCAGATAAGTTGTCCAAGTCTAAAATCAACAGTAATACAGGAAGCAGAATTCAAAAGAACCACTTAAACCATGAAATTCCTGATTGTTCTAGGATTAAGGTTCATTCAGCTCTCTTTGAATTAAAAGGGAAACCTAATTAGTGGAATACTCCTTTTAAAAAAATACAGCTGTTGCACAACACATTGAATAGTAATGGAACAATACACTGTAAATAAGTTTGCTTCCTCATCACAGGATTCCACAGGACCAATAATTTTCTGTTACCTCATCTTTCCCTTCCCATCCCTGTTTGTGTGTCTCATATACATGGCCTTTGCATCTGTGTCTCTCTTTTTACTGTTTTATATTGCATACTGCATTGCACAATGCGGCCCTAATACTTGATTGCGATCCCAAGGCACTACTATGATAATAGTAATAATAATAGTATAATATAATGTTAAGACCCTGACAAAATATTTGTAATTAAAACAAATTCACCAGAATGAATACCTAAACCCTCCAGTAACCCTGAGAACACTAACTCATTTGGAAAATTGTCCCTGGCAAAACACAATTGTTCAAATGTTGGCAACTATGCTTTTGAGAGACAGAGTGTAGAAGTATACAACAGGGAGACAAAAACAGTGAAAGAATGTAATGAAAGGGAATGCTACTTTTGAAAAAAGAAAAAGAATAGACTAAGGAAAGTAGGAAAAAGGAAAATAATAATAAAAAGACAAGAGGAAACAAATAAGACTATGGCAAACCTATAGATAAGAATGTAAGAATGGCCATACTGGGTCAGACCAAAGATCCATCTAGCCCAGTATCCTGTCTTCCAACAGTGGCCAATGCCAGGTGCTTCAGAGGGAATGAACAGAACAGGGAATCATCAAATGATCCATCCCCTGTCGCCCATTCCAAGCTTCTGGCAAACCCAAGGCTAGGAACACCATAGAATCATAGAATATCAGGGTTGGAAGGGACCTCAGGAGGTCATCTAGTCCAACCCCCTGCTCAAAGCAGAACCAAACCCAACTAAATCATCCCTGACCCTTGAAAACCTCTAAGGAAGGAGATTTCACCACCTCCCTAGGTAACCCATTCCAGTGCTTCACCACTCTCCTAGTGCATTTTTTTCCCTAATATCCAACCTAAACTTCCCCCAGTGCAACTTGAGACCATTACTCCTTGTTCTATTATCTGCTACCACTGAGAACAGTCTAGATCCATCTTCTTTAGAACCCCCTTTCAAGTAGTTGAAGGCAGCTATTAAATCCCCCCTCATTCTTCCCTTCTGCAGACTAAAAATCCCAGTTCCCTGAGCTCTCCTCATAAGTCATGTGCTCCAGCCCCCTAATCATTTTTGTTGCCCTCCACTGGACTCTTTCCAATTTTTCCACATCCTTCTTGTAGTGTGGGGCCCAAAATTGGGCACAGTACTCCAGATGAGGTCTCACCAATGTCGAATAGAGGGGAACAATCATGTCCCTTGATCTGCTAGCAATGTCCCTACTTGTACAGCCCAATATGCCGTTAGCCTTCTTGGCAACAAGGGCACACTGTTACTCATATTCAGCTTCTCGTCCACTGCAACCGCTAGGTCCTTTTCTGCAGAACGGCTGCCTAGCCATTCAGTCCCTAGTCTGTAGCAGTGCATGGGATTCTTCCATCCTAAGTGCAGGACTCTACACTTGTCCTTGTTAAACCTCATCAGATTTCTTTTGGCCCAATCCTCTAATTTGTCTAGGTCCCTCTGTATCCTATCCCTACCCTCCAGCATATCTACCACTCCTCCCAGTTTAGTGACATCTGCAAACTTTCTGAGGGTGCAGTCCACAATATCCTCTAGATCATTAATGAAGATATTGAACAAAACTGGCCCCAGGACTGACCCTTGGGGCACTCTGCTTGATACCAGCTGCCAACTAAACATGGAGCCATTGATCACTACCCACTGAGCCCGATGATCTAGCCAGCTTTCTATCCACCTTATAGTCCAAGCCATTGATGGACCTAACCACCATGAATTTATCTAGTTCTTTTTTTAACCCAGTTATAGTCTTGGCCTTCATAACATCCTCTGGCAAGGAGTTCCACAGGTTGTGTGTTATGTGAAAAAATACTTCCTTTTGTTTGTTTTAAACCTGCTGCCTATGAATTTTGTTTGTTGACCCCTAGTTCTTGTGTTATGGAAGGGAATAAATAACACTTCCTCATTTACTTTCTCCACACCAGCCATGATTTTATAGATCTCTATCATATCCCCCTTAGTTGTCTCTTTTCCAAGCTGAAAAGTTCCCCTCTTTTTAATCTTTTCCCATATGGAAGCTATTCCATACCCCCAATCATTTTTGTTGCCCTTTTCCAATTCCAATATATCTTTTTGAGATGGGGTGACCACATCTGCACACAGTATTCAGGATGTGGGCGTACCTGGATTTATATAAAGGCAATACGATATTCTCTGTCTTATTATCAATCCCTTTCTTGTTGATTTCCAACATTGTTCGCTTTTTTGACTGCCACTGCACATTGAGTGAATGTTTTCAGAGAACTATCCACAATGACGCCAAGATCTCTTTCCTGAGTGTTGACTGCTAATTTAGACCCCATAATTTTATATGTATAGTTGAAATTATGTTTCAACTATACATTTATCAACAATGAATTTCATCTGCCATTTTGTTGCCCAGTCACCCAGTTTTGTGACATCCCTTTGTAACTCTTTGCGGTTTGCTTTGGACTTAACTATCTTGAGTAATTTTGTATCATCTGCAAATTTTGCCACCTCACTGTTTATCTCCTTTCCCAGGTCGTTTACGAATATGTTGTATAGTACTGGTCTATTTACCTCTCTCCATTCTGAAAACTGATCATTTATTCCTACCCTTTGATTTCTGTCTTTTAACCAGTTACTGAACCATGAGAGGATCTTCCCTCTTATCCCATGACAGCTTACTTTGCTTAAGAGCCTTTGATGAGGGATCTTAGCAAAGGCTTTCCAAAAATTTAAGTACACTATATCCACTGGGTCCCCTTGTTCACATGCTTGTTGACCCCCTCAAAGAATTTTAGTAGATTGGTGCAGCATGATTTCCTTTTACAAAAAATGTGTTGACTCTTCTACAACAAATATTGTTCATCTATGTGTCTGATAATTCAGTTCTTTACTATTGTTTCAACCAATTTGCCTGGTACTGAAGTTAGGCTTACCAGCCTGTAATTGCCGGGATCACCTCTGTAACCTTTTTTAAGAATTGGCATCACATTAGCTATCCTCCTGTTGCCCGATCTTTAGAGTATGTATTAATTATATTGATTACTTAAGAATCCCCAGTTATCAGTTTGAGGCCTGACAAGTTCTTACTCCAAGATCAGGCCTGGTATTATTCAAATTATTATATAATTGCGAACACCAATGTGCACATTTGCAACACTCACACTGTGGGAACTCTTTTATATTTACAAATATAGTTTATTAATACATTTAGCACAGTCACAAACACCCCAGCTCAGTAAGGTAGATAGAGATACTACAGAATGTACATCTGAACATCCATATACTCACACCATCCCTTGTAGAATAACCTGAAGTGTTAGCCATCACCTTCCTCATCACCATCACCTTCTCCATCATCACCAGTGGCCATCATTCTGGCATCTCCCAAGGACTACATCTCATGCCCCTTTTATAATACATTTGGTGCATATTCAGTAGGAGATTTCCCCCCATGTTCCTTATTTGTATTTCCTCACCTAATGTTGAAGTGTCTTTTTTCTATAGGTTAGTATATCAGTGATCTCAACTTATTATCATATATGTCAAATCATTACCATGGCTCTTTTGTGGTTAGGTATCACATTTGTTATTTCTGTCCTAACTAGTTATTTTGGTTCTTTCCAAGTTCCAAGTTGTGGTGTACCTGTTAGTTTAAAAGGGTATGAACTTAGGAAGCCCTCTGTGCCAACCTACTTCAATGCATCCTCTATGTTAAGGGTCGCAGCCATATATGGACCTTATACTTTAGCTTGTCACCATCTGTCTAGGTGAAAGGTCCCAAACATATGTATGCTAACTTTGCCTGAGCTCAACATACAGGATGTGTCATGTAAGTCCCTTTTGTTACAGCCAAAATATACTCTAATATAAACTTATAAACCTATTGTAATTAAACAAATAATCAAACCCATAAAAAATAAGAAACTGATAAGAAAAGATATATAGGCAAGCAAGCAGGCTAGCCTTAGATGTATCTCATGTACCTGTTGTGTACGTCAATTCATTGCCAGGACACTTCTGTGATTGACTCACGTACCTGTGGTCAGAACTTCCCCTTACACTCTATCTTCAGCGCCTCAAATACTTGGGGTTTTCTGTTGGGCCATTTATCTGTGTAAAGTTTATCTGTTCAAGTTCATAGGCCTCAAGCCTTATGCTAACTTGTTGAAGCTGTCTTACAGGATAAAGACCTGTAGTTTTCTTACATTATTGCTGAATATAATGCAAAGCAGAATATAATGCAAAGCAGTGAATATAATAAAAGCAAGCTAGCCCACTGGGCTACAGTAGCAGTGAATATAACAAAGGCAAACTAGCCGACTGGGCTACAGTCATTTTGTACAGAAGATGATTTAAATGAAGGTTTATATACTACAGTTAGTAGTTCTGCAATTTCCCATTTGAGTTCCTTCAGAACTCTTTGGTGAATACCATCTGGTCCTAGTGACTTATTACTGTTTTTTTTATCAGTTTGTTCCAAAATCTCCTCTAATGTCACCTTAATCTGGCACAGTTCCTCAGATTTGTCACCTAAAATGAATGGCTCAGGTTTGGGAATCTCCCTCATATCCTCAGCCATGAAGACCAATGCAAAGAATTCATTTAGTTTCTCCATAATGGCCTTATTGTCCTTCAGTGCTCCTTTAACAACCTAATCACCTAGAGTCATCTATAGAAGGAGGAAAAAAGAAAGAGTTAAAAAAAAGAAAAAAAATCAATAAAAGGTACATACAACATTGTATAATGAATTAATTTATTTATTGATCCTCTACTTTATTGTATTTCTGTGGCAGCCATTCTGTATTTTGAACACTTATATTTTTACCTCTATAGTTAAGTAAATGGAAACAAAGAGTTACTAACCTTAAAATGTACCCAAATACTCTCTTAAACTTTTTGTGGACAAGGGGCTATCAGGTCCCCATTCTCTCTGTTATTTCACCTGTTGTCACTTGATATCCTTTTCAAATGCTGGTATAATCCACAGTTGCCACCCTCTTTGGCAATCTTGTCTGAGAAGCCAAGAAGCACAGAAACTGTGTGAAACCTGCTGTTTTCTAGTTCATATTCATTTCACTAAACAAAACTGGGGAAGTCACCAAGGAGTGGGGTCAGTTTTGTGAGTTCATTTGACATTTGGATTCAGATGAACACAAATTGTCAAAGAGTAACTCAGTTTAAACCTGGCAAAAACATGTGAGTTATAACAAACCTAGGAAGTTTCAACATTCCTATAAGCATTGTAGACCACTGCTTCCTCCCTCCCCACTCCTCCCTCTTTTTCCAATAAGTTCCACTCCCCTCATTTATCTTTATGTATTTTCCCTGATGCCCATAGTGATATTGCAATCCACACAGTTGCCAACTTATGTGCCATTTCATGTGATTCTAGTACTTTGCAGCTGTGTTTGAAAAGCATAATAGTTTTTTTTCGTGCTCATGTACAGATGACCTTCAATTATCACACAAACAGAAAAATGAATTTTTAATGTCTAGAAACTCACAAATAAAAGGTCTTCCCTTAGTATTCTTTTTCATAGGGCCCTATAACAAACAGCCAAGGTACAGTCCTACCCCTTGCTGCTGTTTCTCTGGGCTTTTTCCTACCTATCTGGCTTCCCCCTCTTTCTGTGTTTGCCAGCCCAAGCTCTCTCCTCCCAGGGAGTGACTGTAGATTATTTCCTTACAGCTTCTTGCTGCTCACAGCTCCTGGGCTTTATACAGGCCCCTCCTTTTCCTGCCCAGCTGGGCCCATTTTAAGTTTGCCACCTTTCTAATTCATAGTAACTGGACCCATGAGGCCCTGCCCAGCCCTGGCCTGCATCTCCTCCCAAGGCCATGCCCCTACTCCTTCTCTTCCTTCAAGGCCCCATGCCCTTCTCCGCCTCTTCTTCCAGGCCCCGCCTCCTGCTCCACCTCTTCCCTTAAAACCTGGCCCCCATCGATTGCTCCTATTCCCATCACTTGCTGGATCATCTCAAGGAGCCTGCCTGCAGGTAGGAGGTGGCCCCAGCTGAGCAGCAGCTGGCGGAAGTTAATCACTCAGTGCCCCGCCCCCCTTGCCCTGTGGTAACTAGGCTTTTGGTTCGGGTGCCATTTAAGGCTGCCAGGTCCCAAAATCTGGACACCTGGGATTCCTAAATGGCACCTGGACACAGAAGCCAAAAACTGAACTGTCTGGGTAAAAGGTGGAAATCCTAGCCCATTTCCAATTAGTGGCCTGCTCCCTTCTTCTTCAGGTGCAGCCTGGGCAGTTAATTGGCCTGCCTAACCACTTCAACCCTTCTGGGCCTTGTGACGGGAGAACACCCATCACATATAAACCTTAAATTCCAAGTGATAATATAGAAGAGTGCTCCCAGAGAACAGCTTACTTTTCTATTTTTACACAGTAAAATGAAAACAATGGTTGTGTCGATGTTCTTTAATATATACAGAGAGAAGTTTGAGGAGGACTGGATGTTTTAGAAGATTAATTATGGGCTATGGAGCATAATTCACTTCTGGGCCTAAAGTTGAAATCTGGCCTATGTCAGTAGTAAATAACATTTATTACCATAAAAGCAGCAAAGAGTCCTGTGGCACCTTATAGACTAACAGACGTTTTAGAGCATGAGCTTTTGTGGGTGAATAGCCACTTCATCGGATGCATCCGACAAAGTGGGTATTCACCCACGAAAGCTCATGCTCCAAAACATCTATCAGTCTATACGGTGCCACAGGACTCTTTGCTGCTTTTACAGATCCAGACTAACATGGCTACCCCTCTGATATTTATTACCATGTGGTAGACGTCAGTTGAGTTTGTTGGTCTCAATCCAGTTCCAAACACGTAAATATCCAAATAAGATGATGATGTTTTAACTGAAGAGTCATACAAATTCTGAAATTTTAAGTGTCAAACAGTTAGACATATTTTATTTGTTTGTGAGACATGATTTGCTAATACTGGCTGAAATGAATTTGCAAATCAGCAATCTGATATAGTGCACATAGAGCCAAAAATAACATCTACCTTCTTATGCCCTTTGCAGCAGTAAAATGATCTAATAAAACTGTGAGTATATTTAGCATGTAAACTGGTGCATATTATTTTAGAAAGAAGACTGTTATTTTGAACCCTTCATGAAAGCAATAAAGAACCGGTGTAATTCCATCCATATTTAGGACAGCACTTAAGCACTTGCACCTACTAAGCAGGTACTTAAGTGCTTTCCTGAATTAGAGATGCTTTCCTGAATCAAGTTTTAGCTCTGTAATCATTTGCTCGGATTAGAGACCATTATCACTCTAAGGGGCATATGCATAGTATGCAAATACTATTGATAATATATTAAATAAATAATCCTATTTCAGGGAGGAAAAAATTATCTGCAATGGTTACTTGCAAAGAAAAAAATGGGTTTATAGCCTTTTTTAATAGATCATGAGGCATAAAGCAGAAATGAACATTTTAAAGTTTTGTTTTGTTTTTCCTAAGAATGCAAGAACATAGAAATTGTCATATCTGATCAGACACATAGGCCATCATTCCATTATTCTGTCTCCAAAAGTAACCAGTACTGCTTCAGATGAAAGTACAAGATACCAAATTAATTAGGATGGGGAAGTGATTTTTATTCAAAATGTTTTTAATTCTTGTTTCCTTTAATATCTGTTTATCACAAATGCTTAAAGAATGGCCAGAAGAAAGCACTGTATGTTACAGATTCACACCTCAGTTCTTTCTTCGAAGAGCTGAGAAAGCCCTCCAACTACTTCCCTGGATTTATCCAAGATCTCCACTATAAAAACAGGAAGATAAAACTTCATATTTGTAATGTTGGAAGATAGAAAAAGGCAGAAGAAACACTAAAACAAAACATTTATATCTCCTTTTGCATTTTAAAGCAAAAAGGAAGACAAATACAATTTTTCTATCCTTTTCAGATCCCCTTTAATAAATCTTAATACTATTTTTATATGTTAGCATTTTACTCAAAAAAGTTAGATTATTAATGAAAAAGTTATCTGATTCTCTCTTGGATTTGCATAATCTGGTTGGAAATAATAATGGAATATAGTCAGAAATGAACAAACAAGCTGTTTGGACTTTTACTCATAACTAATAAAAACTCAATATTTAATTAAATTATTAAAACTCTTATGATATTAGAAGTGGTACTCTGATTTTATTCTATATATAAAATGTAAACTGATAAATTTTCAGACCAGGGAGCAGATTGTCCCCTATATGAAAAAAAAAACCTGTGCAACGGACAGATAACTCCAAGCATGGGTACTTGTTGAATTTTCTCAGAATACTTCTGTTAAAGATCCAAGCAGCTGTTCCTGACCAGCCACTCACTAGGACTGCTGAGAGGACAATCCAAGGCTCTTCGGCTCTGGATCTCTGGTGCATATTAAACTTCTGAAGTCTCAGTAGGCTAGTTCCTCCCTTGGACTCTTTAGCACATTTCTTGGGCACTGATTCTCAGCTTGTTACCACTTCTTGGAAATAGCCCCTATATGTTAGGCCCTCAGGAAATAGCTCATATATGTTAGGCCCAGATACCCCAGTTACTTAAATACATCCTTCACCCAGAACTACACCCAAAAAGCATGAAACTTCTGGCTCACAATTTAAATCTCTAAGGGTACGTCTTCACTACCCGCCATATCGGCGGGTAGCAATCGATTTCTCGGAGTTCAATAAATCGCGTCTCATCTAGACGTGATATATCGAACTCCGAACGCGCTCCCGTCGACTCCGGAACTCCACCACCGCCTACGGCGGTGGCGGAGTCGACGGGGGAGCCGCGGACGTCGATCCCGCGCCGTGAGGACGGGTAAGTAGTTCGAACTAAGGTAGTTCGACTTCAGCTACGCTATTCGCGTAGCTGAAGTTGCGTACCTTAGTTCGACCCCCCGCCCCAGTGTAGACCAGGCCTTAGAGACATGCACTAGTTTTGAAGCATATACACTTTGCTCAATCTAGTACCTTTATGCTGTTTTATACTTAATCATGTAACGAACAGGAGAATACAGATAATACAAAATACTAAATGTATTTCCTTGCCTCAGTTTCCTCCCTGCTCCATGGCATTTTTTGCATTGTCCTTAGGACCATCTGGCTCAGGAAAGCGGGCAGATTCCCCTTGTCCGGTGAGGCTGCTACATGCTGGGTGACCTCACTGTCATGGAGCTACTTACACCTGGCTTTCTCCTGCCCTATCCTTCCTCTTCCTATCCATGCCCCTGTTTCTTTGTGTTTCTTTAGTTAAAGCCCTCCTGGTTAATTTTCACTGCTTCTTCAGAGGGTAAGCTATACTGGATTTCCCAGGTTTAAGGTGCTTTTTAGCATAACCTTTGTGAGATCTAAATACCATCATTAAGTGTAAGTATTTCCCATTGTCTCTATGTGAGATAAGGCCTGTCAGCAATGGTGGATCTACACACATATAGGCACTCATAATACAGCAGTTTTTCCTAATGCAACTTCACAACATCAACCAGAATTCATAATTTGTACAGACATAGCCCAAAGTTAATCACAACTTCCATGCAGGAGGAAGTGGCCAGGGTTTAGCTGAACTTTCCCATTTTTCACTTCATTCCATTACTCCAACTGGTAATTATACCTCTGTGAATCACTATAAATAATTTCTTACCCTTGTGGATGATTAGATCTTCACATATCTGTAGACTGATTTAATTTTCATTATTCTCCCTTAGCTCCATTCTCATTTATCTGTATTCTACATATTCAGCCCTTCTAATCTTTCTTAGTAAGGTAGTCCTTCCAGTCTGAAGCTTAGGTTTGTTGCACTTCTCTGAACTCACTCCTGTTTGTCAATACTTTCCACTAATGAAATGTCCAGAACTGAACACAATATTCCAGTTGTAGTTACCGCCACACTCTCAGTAGTGGTGCATCTGAGTAAGCAGACCAAAATTACTCTGTCCTTTTTTGCTTCCAAATCACATAGCACTGAATATCTTTTGGTATTGCCATACACCAAATTTCTTCTTCCTATTGAACATCTGTTTCACTTTGCCTTTTTGCAAGTTAAATTTCAGTATGTTATTTTTTGCCTATAAATTAGCCTGTGTAGATCTCTGCATTACTGTTACTGTCCTCATTGGTGTTCATCACTTCTTCCAATTTAGGGTTGGATTGTACAGCTGCAGATGGTGGCGCAGAGGGTACAAGGAGTAGCCATTCTGCCCACTTGTATCTCCATGTAGGTTATATGAATGGCATTGGTTCCTTTGTTTTTGCTATGCAAAGATTGGAGGTGTAATGCCAATAGTGGCAGTAGAAATCCTGGTGGGGAGAGGGTGAATGTGATGCCATAGTCCGGTGTGCACTGGCCTGTAGAACAGGGTCATAGTCATAGAGTTTAAGGCCAGAAGGGACCACCAGAGCATCTAGTCCAGGGGTGGGCAAACTACAGCCCACGGTACAAATCTGGCTCCCGCTGGGGAACAGAGTCTGGGGCTTGCCCCACTCCGGAGCTCCAGCGGGGAGCAGGGTTGGGGGCCACTTCACATAACTCCCAGAAGCAGTGGCATGGCCCCCCCTCTGGCTCCTACGTGTAGGGACAGCCAGAGGGCTCCACTCTTCACGCTGCCCCCGCCCCAAGTGCCACCCCCACAGCTCCCATTGGCCAGGAACTGCAGCCAATAGGAGCTGCAGAGGCGGTGCCAGCAGACAGGGAAGCTTGCAAAGC